>NW_026136719.1:18480121-18807621 GCF_905237075.1 Dicentrarchus labrax | reverse complement strand
AATAAGGTCTCCAGAGCTCTCATGTTGTTCAATTAAACCAACAAAGAAGAGCTGGCCTCTTGTTATGTCGACTTACTGGCAATAAAAGTAAATAAGTGTGACTCAATAAGCAGGTCTTCTTTGCCCTGTGACCAAACTTTCCACTAGATTTAATGCAAATGTATTCACAACATTTTAAGATATCTTAGTCAGAGACAGACAACATGGACACAAGGTGTTAAGTTCACTTACCCGTCCAATGAGATGGCCCAAGATAATATCATCATGTTCAAGGACCCACTTGTCCTAATGGGATTAAAAATGAACAATAAGAGTGATAACATAGTGGTGCTGCTTTAAACTGTGAGACCAGCAAGAGGGAGAGAAAAGGTAAGGTAGGAGCATTTTAGGAAAATATCATAAGAGAGTACGTTTGGATCTGCATGTACTCGTCTGTGATAACTATTGGAGCACTTTAATAGCAGTTAATATATTAAAATAGTGCGTTTAAGCTCTGGGACACTTCTAACATTTTAGAAAGTGTGTGAATTATGCTTTCTAACATGTTAGTCTGGAGTGTGTGTGTTTGTGCGTGTAAGTACCTTCAGTACAGGTTTCTTTAGCACTATGTCTGACTTCTTGGTGATGTGTTGTCGTGATGATAGTAAATGATAGATCAGCATCGGGATACTCTGAAAGCTTTCTCCATCCAGACGGTACAGATTCTACTGACACACATGGAAAAAGCATTTGCAAAAGTGAACTGATGTGCTAACACACAGGAAGGAGAAACATTTCAAAAAATACATTTTTAAAAAACACATCTCACAAAATAGCTTTTTAAATTGTTCAGTTGTTTAAATAACTGTCTTGTGCAAAAGTGTTTTGTTCTATTGAGCAGATTAACTTACATCCAGGTTCTGAATGAGGAAATGCTTACAGGATCCATCCCACTGCACAGAGAGCACATAACCCTGTTTCTCTTGACTCTTCCTCACCAAGAAGTCTCCATCATTCTTTAGAAGCTGCTGGACCTCAAGTCTGGGAATGGCTCCATGGTACCAGTCCTGCTGGCCCAGAGGACGATCCACCTCGTGCACTGGGGTGGGGACCGGAAGCACCTGGAGGCAGAAAAAGAGAAAAGCTGAATCTTTAAAGCAAACATGAATAATGAAACAATAAGAAGTAAAAGAGAATGGGTTTTAGGGTGATTCTGCAGAGATTATCTGGATATATTTCAAAGAACAGTCTGTAATACTTTAAAGTCTAACTGCAACACCTTCAATGCCTCCAGGGTACCACATAGTTGGCAGTTGGAGAGCAGTAGTTCACACTTAAAAGAAAAGCAGCAAATAATTTAGGCTTGAAGTCCAGTGAATTGTAGACAGTAAAATAGTAGATATTCTGTTACATCACGCACACAGTTGTTTTTATCTTTCTGACAGATTAAGAATTCAAAAGACTGACTACTGAGAATTTGTGTGCAGGACAGTTGCATGTGCTATTATCTGTCAGCCATGATAAAATGATAAACTGGCTGCCTGAGGAGTAAACTTTCTTTTAGGTCAGCCAAAATTTAGAAAGTAGTAACTTGACTGACAAAGCTGACCTCCATAAGACCAATGATGCCTGCAGGAGCACGAGACCCCAGAGAAAG
Organism: Dicentrarchus labrax; assembly: GCF_905237075.1. Taxonomy (NCBI): domain Eukaryota; kingdom Metazoa; phylum Chordata; class Actinopteri; family Moronidae; genus Dicentrarchus; species Dicentrarchus labrax. Next base: position 18,805,985 of record NW_026136719.1, on the reverse strand, counting down.
ATCATGTTCCTGATTGAGCTCAGCAGCGTGGGTTCAAACTCTGCCACTTTATCCCAGATATGATGAATTGTTTGTTGTGTGTTCAGAGGTTTGAGTGTACAAAAACAGGCACTGCAGTCAGAGTTAAGGAGGTAAAAGAGTGAGAAGGGGAGGTGTCCTTCAACTAGAATAAATGTCCTCCCTTCATGTCCTTTAACAACATACTGAGAAATAGATACTGTTAATTGTGTACAATGTGATACCACTTGTAATCTATTTATTCATCTCTAATTACTGTGCCTTTATTATAATTCAGTTTTAACCTACCTCATATTTGGACTTAAACAGGCCACTCAGATTATTTATGATCCCCTCCATGAGGAGTTTAGAAGAGGTCTGGCTGTGGTCCTGAAAAAAAAAAAAAGTCTACTATTATCATCAAATAAAAGAAAGAATTGTTCAGTTGTTTAGTGGTAAAGAAAGCCGGGTTGTCACTATGGGATCATTTATTAATTGAAAAGACTGATTTGAAGTCACATGAGTTGAATGTAAGTCATTTTCAAGTCACAAATTTGGCACAAAACAGTCTACAGCCCCACTAGAAGCTCTGTGATGCTGTACTTGGGCACAGCTGTGCTTTCAGCTAAATGCTAATGTCAGCATGCTAACATGCTCATAATGACAACTAGCAGGTATAATCTTTATACCATGTTCACCATCTTAGTTAGCATGCTAACATTTGCTATTTAGCAGTGAACACAAAGTAGACCTACAGCTGAGGCTGATGGGAATGTCATTAGTTTTGCACGTATTTGGTTGTAAATCAAAGTATTGCACAAATTAAAATGTTGCACAAAATAAAACTAAGTAAGGAAACAGCAATGTCTGACATTAGCTTTCAGTCATTGATGGGTATCAAGTTTTTTCTTTTTCCATAATGATTTGTTTTGGATTCAAAATCAAACTAAGTGTAGGACATGGGCTTGACTCGGAACTTGCTAGTCTTGACGTGAGGCTTACATAACCATGACTTTGTCACACCTCCAGTACAAAAGAGTATGTAAACAGATTTAGTAAGTCATTATGTGAGTTTAGGTCAAGGTGAGGTATGTACAGAAAGACAGATGGACTGGTTCTTTGAGTTTAAATACCAACATGATCTCTTTCTTCTTCACATCAAAACTAGTTTCAATTGTCTATGATCCAACATTACATCTTTCTTCCTCATACCATGGCTTGTTTTCTGAGTATACAACAGACAACCACTTTTTTAAACCTGTCTGACTGATACTGATACTTATAGGAGCTAAAAAAAGACAAAGGAAGGACGGACTGGCAGAGACAACATACACTGCTTATGCTGGAAGAAAGTGAGACAGAGTCTGGGTCCAGCCTCAGAGCAGAGGGAGGTTCTTTGGAGCCCAGCTGGTCCAGTTTATCCTTTAGAAGAAGCCTCTGAACCTCCAGCTTGGCTCTCATACCCTGAGACAGAGCAACCTGCTGCCGGCACTCCTCCATTGCATGTCTCTTGCTGAACAAGTAGACCCTGGACAAAGTAAGGGAAGGAAAATTATAGCACAAAGTCACTAAAACAACACAACTGACGTAAATAGACTACAAGACCACACACAGATCAATAAAAAAGCTGTCAGTGCAAAGAGGTTTACAGATGCTTCCTATTGACTAATGCAATCAATAACAAGGCTTCTCTAGCGACAGCTAATTCAGCCTTCATTCTGGAGCAAATAAGACCAGTAAACCTTTAATGACCCAAGAGTCCTGCTAGCGAAGTGAACAAGACTTCTAAAAATGAGCAAAGGGTTGATTGCTGTGATCTTTATAGCAAATAAACACACAAATGAACAAGAGTGCATGGCTGGATTAACCTGTTAGAGGGTAGCAGGGCAAACATTTCCTGTTGGACCCCTATTGACATTCACCTCCAAATTCCCATTCATAGATTACACAGCACGTACACTTTGGCATTTGTACAGATTAATCAAACAAGATATGATGTGTTGATTAGTAACATGTAGAGGGGCTGGCAGGCAGGTTTTGGTAAACCTTTGGGCAGAGTCAGGCTAACTGTTTCTGTCTTTGTGCTGAGCTAAATTAACTTGCTTCTAACTGTAGCTTTATATTTACCATACAAATGGCATTTAAAAATAATACATGTATATTACCCAAAAACTATTTCTTAAACCAAAATGGACACAAAGTGTTGAAGTCTTGTGACTTTTGTGTCGTCCAACGTGCTATTGCCTGACCAAGTTTCTGTAAGCAAAAAAACCCTTTAAAAATCAATCTGAATGAAAAAAGTTTCATCAATGAAAGCCTCTGAAATGATCTCAGTTAGTAAACTCAGTTACAACATGAGGTCACACTAGGTCAACCTCAAACAGAAGTCACTTTTGATTTACAAAATGTTTCTACAAACTACAGACTGAAGGGCAGCATAACCTCTACTCACCTCACTAACACCACCACCATATGGGCTCCCCAGCTGCCCTTAGAAGGTATCAACTTTTTGCAAATAAACACATTGTTTCCAGGAGCTTGTTAATGACTCCTTCACTCCCAAAGGACCGTAAACCTCTAACACCTTCAGACAACCCCATCAACCAAGACAAATAAGGAAATCAAGCTCCATAACTCTTACATATCGCTGTATTATAATCTGTAAGGCACTTACAGCCCCCAGAGACCACGCTGGTTGTTAGCTGCTGCCCAGCCAAGAGCACCCTGAACTCTCCCGATGGGAAGGAAAACTTCAGTAATTTGTCTCCACAGCTACCAAAGGCAGGGTTATTATTTTGAAACATCCTCTATAACCTCTAAACATAACATCAGAACATCACTGATTCTGGCTCCTGTCTGTGATCCCCTAACCTCTGGCCCTTCTTGACACCTTCCTGCTCCGCCTCCAGCTCCAGCTCCAGCTGTTCCACCGAGGTCTGCTGGGAGCTCATTGTCCTAGCCAGATCCAGCAGCTCTTCCTCTACTGCAGTCAGTCTGGGAGAAGGAGACAGAGAAAAAACATGAGCAGAAGTAACTGATGCAAAAAAGGAAACAAGAGGTAAAAAGAACAGAGAGCGTAAGGAGGAGGAAGTAGTTGAGAGACATTAAAAAAGGAAATTAGAGTTGAGTCATTTGGATGAGATTGCATTGTTTGTTCTCACTTGTGCTGGATTGTCTCAAGCGTGAGATCGTTAAGTTCAATCTCTCTGGGTTTTAGCTGCTCAGTGTCCTCCAGAAGACTGCAATCAAACTCTGCACAAGCAGGAATCTCCCCTACAGACCTCCAAACACAAACACACAGTCCACAATATCATTGCTCTGTAGAGTTATCTTTCATGATTGCATTGTTGCCATCTGAGGGGAGGTTTTTTCCTCAGTCTACCTGTTCTGGTGGATGAAGCTCTCATATTCGCTGTGAGGCTCGATGACAGTTAGAGCAGAAGACATCTCCCTGTGGATCCGCACCACTTCATAATGGAGGAGAGTGGAGATGTCGAAATACTCCTGCAGGATCTCCTTTCTGGGTTAGATGTCAGGGGTGGAACATGAAAACAGACCAAATACACAGATGGTAGCCTGTTGTTCAAACCACATATACAGTGAATTACATTTTTGCTTCCAAAACACAACCGAAGAATCTAGTTTGGTTAGTTGATTCATATCAGTACTGTGAGAATCTCCTTTGAGAGATAAGCTGTGCATCACAGTCATTATTCAGATATTTTCATTTTTGTCAGATTTGCTTCATTGCTCGTTACAGCTGTAATGAAGTTTCACGCAGTTGCCAAACAAGCTGTGACATCTGATATCTGACAGCTGGCTCTCAAACATTTAATGCAATTAATCTTCACGCCATATGAAAAACAAAAAAAAACTGTTAAAGCAGTGAGTACTCTCAATGCATGACCAAATATCATTAACATAATGATTTTTTATATTTATTTATTATTGTTGTTCTCTGGACTGCATTAGCTATCTTAAGCAACAACTCTCTGCAAATTGTTTAAAGTATTGTTCTGGCATTAATTAAAACAAATGGCTGGCTGAAAGTTTAAAAATGTTGTTGTAGTAATGTTTGGAAATTGATTTGTGTCTAATAGGTGAAAACAAACTAACTGCGGTATAATTAAAATGTGCTTGTGAGGTCAGCATTCCTCTCTAATATTTATTGTGAGTGAACAGAAATCAATCTACTAAATGCACACAGAAACACCGTGAATAGAACCACTGTAGTGTGTGTAATCTTACAGTATGAGCACCATCTCCTGCTGCAGAGTCTGTAGTGCACTGAGCAGGGCAGGCTGGATCTGACTGTAGTGGTGCTGATGGTAAACTTGAGCAGCTCGCACAGACAGCACATACTCATTATGCAACTCGTAGAGTTTCAGTGAAGCCTTGACGTAGCGTTCTTTAGCCTTGTCTCGATCTTTATCTGCACACAGGAAAGGGAGGGGACTTTGTCATGATAGAAATACACATATGAGTTTTACACAGTATGAAAATAAAGCCAGACTGTGAAACCAGTGTGAAACTTTTTCTGTTCAGAGAAGTAAGTGATACTAGGATCCCCACCTTTATTGGCCTCCTGGTACTTCCTCTTAGCCTGAGCTGCATCTCTGGCTGCCTGTCTGTAGCTGCTCTTCAGCTTCTCCAGCTCTGTCTGGGTCACCTGAAGCAGCACACAGATGCATAAACGGCACACAAATAGATGGAAAGTATTCTGTTCAAACATGGTTGTTATTCAGAGGTGCCATTTGTGCGGTTAAAAGCTGTGTAACTAAGCACGTAAGCACTACATAACACAGGAAGTGGATAGTGGCCCTTTTATGTTTCATTGAAGAGGAACACGAAACATGAGAGAAGACTTATGAGGAAATGATCTGACCTTTGTTGTGCTGCTGGTCGCAATACTTAAAAACAACTGATAGCATGTCTCTTGACTTTGTTGTTCAGTTGCAACACAATGATCTATTTTATAACCACACAGCAATGCACACAAACCCAAAGCCGTTTGAGCTTCATCTGCACAGTAAAGTAAAAAAATTAATTGGGTAATAAAAACAGTGCAGAGCAGCCACAAGTTTGACATAGCATAAAAAGGCAAATTTTCACACACTATTTCCAGCCAAGTGAACCTCATTTCATTTGACTGTTGTCTATATATAAAGCTGCTGCTAAAATGCTCATCTTCATATCAAGATGAACAACAAACAGATTTTAAAAGCAACAAGTTCTGCATGAAGAATCACATCATATCTACTCTAACACTGTGACCATCATGTTTTATGTACATATAATAGTAATAGTTAGTTTCATTTGTTGTTTGCTTTCCATTAGAAATACCAGAGCATCAAGAAATATGACCAGATTGTGATAATGACAAGAAACACCTCCTTTACTTTTCTTCTCAACGTGTCATTTTGAAAGTCCAGCAGTGGTTGTAAAATAAATGAAGGATTGCTTCATAACAACTCAGATATGTAACATTTAAGTATGCTACTGCTTATCCCTTACATACTGTTCGGGTCCCGTTTTGACATTTGACAGCAGTAAAAATACCCTACATGTCAGTCTTTTAACCTGAAATTTGTGACCCAAAATACACAAAAATGAAAATATTTAAAAATGTTATACTTTTGCACAGGTGCTACAAATGCCTTGACACAGAGACTTGCACCTGCATCTGCAGCTGTATCTGCACCTGCAATGTAACAATATAATCTAAAAATAGACAAATTAGAATCAAATCAATGATTTGGAGGAGGGGGGGTGCGGTAGTTAAGAATATAAAAGGTACCAGAGCTGCCCTTTCAGTGGCAGAGGTACAGAGGTCATGGCAGCTAGACTCACTCTTCAAGAGGTCCTTGATCAGATCTTCCATGATGAAGAAGCTGAGAGTGATTTGGAGGAGGATGTGTCAGAGCAAGAAGATAACATAGAGGAAAACTCTGATTACAGCCAATCTGATGAAGATGCCTCTGAGGGAGAGGAGCAGGCAGCAAGAGAGACATTTATGTCAAACAAAATGCCATCTGTTGGTCCTCACTTTCACAGCAAGTTTCAGGCAGGATGGCAGCGGAAAATGTCATTCAAATGACTCCAGGACCCACAAGATTGGCCACCTCTTATGCATCTGACATCATTATGGCTGTTATGTTTTCATGTCTTAGTTAAAACAGGACATGATTTAGTGTGATATAGGTGTTTTTTTTCAAAAACGAGTGGTCTAGAACCTAAAAAATACACTCTCATGCTATCTAAAATCATAAATTAAGGATTAATAATGAATTTATTAATGTAAGATAGGCTATTTACATATTCTAAATAGATCTGTAGTTCAAAATATGGTATAGACACTTTTTATGAGGACTTTCTTGGACTGGGTCAAATTTGACCCGGACCATACTGTGAAGGCGTTGGATATGAACGGTTTGTAAGGGTTAAAACATGCAAACAAAGATGTCTTCATTTACGAATAAAAGCAAGACATATTTGTTTAGTATTTAGTTAGATTTTCTTGTGTATGTTTGTTGACTGTCTGTGTCAATTTAAGGGACAAGGAGTCACACACCTTGTTGAGCTCCTGCTTCAGCAGGTTCCACTGCTCTGAGTAGGTTTTACGGAGCTGCTGTTTGTCTCTGATGAGCAGAGTCAGTTTGCTGATGGGACCGTCCAGCAGATCCTCGGAGCACTTCTTCATCACCTGGCTCAGAAAGTCCGTCTGAGAGACCAGCACTCCCCACGACTGACAGATCGTGGGACAAAGGTCGGGGGGGCATTCAAACAACAGAACATAAACAAGTGGAACTCAATTAATAACACACAACCCAGCCAACGCTTCACAAGTTTTAACCTCTATTTGGATCTGCATCTGTCTTTTTGTTTCTTACTAAGCAATTTATCTTAGAAATACTCAATACATTTCAATAAAAGACCACAGGCCAAAAACAAACTGGTCGTTTTTGGCATGGATAGAGCCACCAAGTGGTTATTTATAAAGACAATCTTTAGGATTTTGGCTCATGACTCCCTAACTGTGAGGATTGTTGCTTTCCAGGATTTCTTTGGTCCAACCTGCACCTATTTATACTTTCCACACCCATATCAGCCTACACAATATTAGACATATTTATTATTGTCAAAATTAATTTCAGTATATGATCAATTTAGGTAAATTAAAAATTAAATCAACGCTTATTGGCATTTAATCTACAGGTAGCACTATAACAATATAATAGATTTTACTGGTTGCAAATAAAAAATTCTAAAACAATTTGTATTATTAAAGTATCAAATTTAAAGGATTGTCCTGTCCAAAGTGGAGGCATACCGTATGTGCGCTGCAAAGTACTTTCTTATTTGTATCTGAGAACATATTGAAACATTTAAATAAATTTAAATAATGACAGGTTTGGTCAGGATTATTTCCACGTTGTCCCTCAAAGAGAAAAACCTACTTTTACAGATTTACTCTGGGTAACTTTTGACTGTTCATATGCAGTGTATTTTCATGCTGCACCCAAACGCACTCAATGAGTCCTTAGCAGTCACATATTTGGATTTTTTTATTTTCAATTATGTGTAATTTTAAGGGAAGTACTATATTTCCAAATATAACCACATATGAGTGCATAATTCTCTCAGATATTTCAGTCTATCAGCATTTTTATGTTGCAATAATGAAAGTTTTGACAGAGGCAGGTCTATTTCAGTGAGACACTCAAATAAATTCTTTATGGGAAACGCTGATGATGTTAAAATAATAAAATAAAATAAAATAAAATGATCAGTTGAATCAGGAGCAGAGTGACCTCACCTTGTTGAGCTGGCTGATGTAGTCCAGTCCTGCACCGAGCTGAGGCCGGTCCAGCTTCTCCACAATGGCAGCCATGTGATGCAGCTGCACTGAAAACTCCCGCTCGCTCTTAGACCGCTGACCCATCCACTTCTTCATGACCTCCATCAGGTGAAGCTCTGAGTCCAGCAGCCGCATGACAGCTGCATGTGCCTGGGGGCACCACAGGTCCTCCCCAAAACCCATCTCTGAATATTTAAACTCTCTTCCCTGCCAGGAATTTGCTGTTAGTCGTAAGTTCTACAGCACCTTTATGTTCTCATCGGTGGGACAGAAACAGAGTGGTGAGCCGAGGCAGCTGGTAATGACCAAGAGTAGATATTCCTCTGCGGCCACAGAAAGGTTTCATTTCCCTCTGAGCAAAAACACAAAATGCACAGAGCTTCATGTGAGCACTTCCTCATGTCTGTTTGAATGTGGTTGTGCTTGTAATTGTGATTGTTTGCTTTCCATTTAGGAAAAACTTTTAAGGCAAAATAATTCCAAAACCTAAAATTGTTGTCAATGTATAGATAAAATGCAGAAAACAACATACAGGTGGAAACTGAAGTCTGCCTGAGACAGAGCACTGAGCTCAACCCACAAGTCTTATCTACATGTTAACATTATGGCCACTACTGCTCATTGTTTGCAGTGGGTGCAGAATGTAACTAAGTACATTTAGATCCCACATGCTACTGTACATAAACTGTTATGAAATCATTTAAAGATATTACCTAATGCAATTGAACTTTGAGCAATGGCTGGTTTGTTGCAACCTTCTCTGTTGGCTATTTTTTTTAAAAGTGAACTGCTTATCGCTTTTAAAGCACAATAGACTCTAAAACCTGCTGATTGTGTGAGCTTTTCATTTCTCTTTTTTACCACAGAGTGAACCCATGGTCTCACACCATTACTTGTGCTTATGACTTGGTTGGTGTTGGATAACCTCTCTGCTGTAAACTCATTGGCTTAATTACACCAGCCACACATCATCAAATACCCTCATTATACACAATATAGGGCCACATATACGCTAAACAATGCAGTGCATCTCAGGCAGGTTTTACAGACCACAGGGGAAATGTCTGCTTTTATATTTAGGTACAGTACCCACAAAAGAGTTAGAGGTTATAGCACTGCACTGAGTGATATCCAAATATCACCGTTACTGACTAAATGTTTTTTGTGATTTTACTTCATGAAAACTATTCTCCATAATTGGGGTTACAGGGTTGAGAAAAAAAACCGAAAGGATTCAGTGGCATCTAGTGGTGTAGCTACAACCAGTGTTTGGTTTGTCTGTTCTGGGCTACTGTAGAGACATGGCTGTTCAATTACTGAGTTGATGCTGGTGCTAGATCAAAAGTTAAAGGATAACCAAAGTTGTTACAATCCATCCTGAATGGGACATGAATGCCCCAAATGTCACTGAAAACCACAAATGTCAACCTCATGGTGGTGCTAGGAAAGGTCAGTGATCAACAGGACTCATCCTCTGGGCAGTTTTCTGTACAATATTTCAGTCCGAACCAAAGTGATGGACTAATGTGGAAAACTAAATGTTCTTTTAAAATAATTATTTGAACAAACATGCATGAGTTAACCAACAATTTGTATGTTACTCACATTCATACTAACAGTTTTATATCATTAGGGTACAGACAGATATTAACTTTACTTTAATTCATACTGGCATTTTTCCCAATGTAATGTCACTTTAATATACTGTATAATACAAATGGACGCAGCCACTGTGGTGGACTATACTGTTTTGAAGCCTTAAGTTTGGCATTATGACCGTCACAATCTTGATTATTCAGAGCCAGACGTGACCATATTTGGATAAGAGGGTGGAGCTGGGGAGGAATGAGGGGTTGATCTAGCTGAGAAGTGAGAACCTGAAGACACTTTTGGTTTCACTGTGGTAGCTACTTGTCAATAACAAGGGATCCACACCCTTAAACATATTTTATTGACTATTTTACTCTAAATGGGACCATAATTTACATAATGAACATCAGGCTGTATTGAAGACTTTAAACTTATGACTGAGACCATGAACACATTAGGAAACTGTTTAATTAAGTGAGTAATTGGGGCATTTTCTCATAGACTTCCATATAATAGAACTTGTTTTTGCAACCAGCAGAGTCGCCCCCTGATGGCCATTAAAAATAAGGTTTCCATGCATGCACTTCTATTATGTTCATGGTCACTTTTCATGAGCTGCAAAGTGTGAGTCCCTGGATCCAGAAGTAAAAGTCCCTTTCATTATTCCCATTATCAATGTTACAGTATGTGACTCACAGTTGAGGCACGTCTACAGCTTTGAAAGGGCCTGAAACTCTCTCAGTCAAATCATTAATTCAAAGGATTAGAAACTCTCTGCACTAACCTCAAGGTATGAATTCACTTTTAAATTCTGGGTCAAATGTCGGTGAATTCAGCATTTTTGCTCTCAATTATAACAAATTGCACTTCAACTGGCCTCTTCTCCATGGCTACAGCAGCGATGGCTCATGGGTGGTGTAGTGTTGAGACCAGTTTGCCATGCCAGGTGATGGACAACAAATGATTTATCAGAAACTAAATTGAAGTCATTAAAACTGGTGGTCATAAACCTGCAGGGTTGTTACATCATCCAGGAGAGCCCTGTGTTTACATACCCTCTGCTACCATACTCAGCCAGTTGGCTCCTGTGGGCAAGAGAAACAACATAGTAAATCTGAATCCACCAACAAGAGGCTGCTGCTGTAAATAAAGGCAGTACACAGACACAGTTACCCTTTAGCTCCTCAGCATTAGCTTTACACAGGCTGCACAGGCTGCACAGGCTACCTACCTGGCTGAATAACTGGGACATTTAGTGAGCTTTTTACTCAGAATCAGAGTGAAGTGAGTCCATGTTACCATAGGTTGGCAGGTCTTGTTGATTTAAACAACCACAGAAAAAGACTTATGTTTCAAATCTTCACCGCGCTGTGTGTCTTTCTCAGAGGAACATCCAAAATCTAATCTAATATTAAATAAAAACAAAACTCCTATACAAATAAGAATAATTAAATAACATTAATTCTGAGTATAATTCGAAAAAACATTGGTTCTTTTATATAATGTGTAACACAGTTTATTCATAAGACTATTTATAATAATTACTTACCCATTTGCTCCATATTAAACACTTTGAGGTTCCACACGCGTCCGCTGTCGGAAACCAAACATTGTGACACCCAGCGGAAGTAAACAGAGGTAACGCTCCTCGCTGTGTCTGCAGGTGTATCTGGTTATTAAGGAGAAGTAAACAAACATGTCTTCAGTCGAGTATTTGACAGAGTTTGTGAACGAGCGACTGTCTGCTGCTGCGGAGGAAATATTAAGAGTCTTCAAACAACGAATCATCGAGTACGAAGAAGAGATCGAGCGACAGCGCACACTGTTGGCCATCGCCTGGAAACCCAAAGTACAGCTACACAGGATGGGTGTGTGAAACCTAAATAATCTTTTAACAACATATTAGACTCCTATAACATCCCCCATGGTTTGATTATGAATATATTTATCTTTAGATGCAGTGGGGGAACTACAGAGCAGCCAGAGGGAGATGGGCTCCTCTGGAAACATGATTTGTTGACAATATGCTATTTCTGCTGTGTGTAGATTGTGTATGAATTGTGGCTACCATTGATGTATGATTTGTGCATGAGGGTGATTTATCATTACTAAGTCACTTTAATAAAGATACTGCCATTTTTGAAGCCACTATTGATGCATGGCAGCACAATATCATTAACTTCAGATCAGAAAAAACAAATATAAATAGACTTTCCTACTCCCAGCACACTACTTAAATGTCTACAATCACCCTAGTAACCTACTGTATGTCTCCCCTTTCCCTCCAGAGCTCCCACGGCAACATGTCTGCAAGGAGGAGGAGGATCTCCATGAACAGTGTAAAATGGAGAGGAACTCCGGCGAGGCCCGAGAGGACTCAGAGCCTCCACAGATTAAAGAGGAACAGGAGGAAATCTGCACCAGTCAGGAGGAAGAGCATCTTGCCCCAGTGCAGGGGTGGGGTACCTTTATGTTGATTCCAACTTGTGAGGACCAGACCCTGCTTCTGAACCCTGATGAAACCCTTGGTGCAACAGAGAGAGAGACTCCACTCAACATAGGTCAAAGCTGCGTTGTATCAGAATCAAACAGTGACCACGAGCTCCTCTCTCACGACCATCATGCAACTGGAAACGAAGATCACACAGGCGACACAAATGGAAATCCAGAATCAAGTAGAGATGCAGAGCCAAACCCCCAAAAAAGACGCCTAAAAAGAAGCATCTGCAGTAATGATTTATGTAACTCTACGATGTTAAAGGTTCACCTGAATACCCACACAGGTAAACAGTTGTCTAAATGTGACACCTGTGGGAAAGCTTTCAATAAGATGTCCAAACTGAAAAGACACATGATGATCCACACAGGTGAGAAGCCGTACGTTTGCAGCACATGTGGGAAAGCTCAGCGATGTAACACTAACTTGAAAATCCACATGAGGATCCACACAGGCGAGAAGCCGCACGTTTGCATCACCTGCGGGAAAGGATTCAGTCAGACGTCAGACTTGAAAAGACACGCAAGGACTCATACGGGAGAGAAACCATATGGTTGCGTCAGATGTGGGGAACATTACACGTGGAAAAATCAGCTGACAAAACACAAGGAGTCATGCAGTTTAAAATCCATATAACTGAGACGTTCTGGGGAGAAAGTTTTGTAAAATCACATCCCTGAAAACTTGTAATTTAAATTATTATCGATAAGACTTTTCAGCAGTGTGTCAATTAATAACAGGAGCTCCATATTTACATATGCAACATTAATGTACACATGAATGCATCAGTAAAGGGGCTATTATGCGTAATAGTTTTACTGTAAGTGTACTTATTTTTATTTAAGTATATTTTAATGATTTAGTAAAAGATGTGAGTAATTCGTCCACCACTGAACATTTCACAGTTGTCGAATATTGTCTTGTTTAGAAATGTTAAATAAAACCTGGTTTTAGAAAATACATGAAAGTCTATTTGTATTTTAAAAACAGGTGAAATATTCGTATTAGCACTGACAGGTTTTTGTTTATAAGCAAAGTTTTTAAGGGTCTATTGGCAGAAATGGATAATATAATATTCATGGGTATGTTTTCATTAGTGTATTATCACCTGAATATAGGAATCGCGTTTTCTTTACCTTACAATGAGACTTGTTTTTTTTAATTTTTTTTTATCTACAGACGCTGCAGGTTGCCTTCCATGGAGTCCGCCACGTTTCACACTTTACAGCCCGTTCTCATTTGTCATCAAATACAGACGCCAGCAGTGTTCACTTAGTTGCAATCTCCAACTTTACCACTAGATGCCACTAAATCCCCCACACTGGTCCTTTACGACCAAAATGATTTAATAACCAGATTTTGTGCACTCTACGCCATACATCATATTTGAACAGACCATATGTTTTGTATGTGAAATCTTAACTTGTATTAAATGTAAATACTCAAGTACAAGTGCCTCAGTATATTTGTAGATTGTACCTGAACTGTTACATGCTGCTAGCATTGCTGAAGAAAGCCGTTTCTAATTGTAGCTTTTTGTCACGTTTCCACCACAAGAGACAAATGGTCTCAAATGGTTTTATTTTAGTTTTTGTTCACAAAAAAGAGATTTAAAGAAAAGCCTTAAAGTAAATACAATTGTGTAACAGAACTTAAATCATCTCACAAACCCTTAGATGCAACAGAGTGGACTTGACTCCTAGGTTAGAAAACACCAGACAATAATTGTTAAAACTAGCTCACCAGGAACAACAGTATAAAGCTGCTGATACATCAGGATTAATAATGTAATATATTAGTCATAGGGGACAATTTCCTGCAGAACAAGCACTTTAAGTACATTTGCTGATGTTACTTCTTTACTTAAACTTTTGAATGAAGGACTTTTATTCATAACATAATACAGTGTGCTAGTTTTACTTAAAAGGTCTAGTGTGTGGGATTCAGTGGCATCTAGTGGTGTAGTTGCAGATTGCAACCCCTCGGAGGACAGACTATGGTGGCTGTGAAAAACCAAATCCATTCTGGGCTACTGTAGAAACATGGTGGTTCAAGTGGTGGCCTCCATTGAAGAGGACCTGTGGTGTCTGTAGATAAAGGTCATTCTAAGATTTGAATACAACATAATTCCTATATTCAGGTGATTACACACTAATGAAAACATACCTTTGAATATTATATTCTATTTCTGCCAATAGATCCTCCTAAATGTTACACACTGGACCTTTAAGTGAGGGATCTGAGTACTTCTCACCAACCTACATCATCAAACCATATTTATGAGTGCATTTAAGTTAATAAAAACACATTCAAATTTGCATAGATCTTTATTTTTAGTAGAATCTATAATTGACATCAATTAAATAAAAAGAAGAAAAACGAGAGCAAAAAAATCTTTAAATTACAAGAAAATTACACTGCACCATTCATATAGTACAAAAATAGGCCTTATTTTAGAGTTATGTCCCATGTGAAGATAGTCATTCTTGTACATTATTCATAGGTCACAAATCTGTAAGGTACTGTGTGCAGCCACAGGCCAGGAACCTCACGAAGAGGCGGGAGGTGGTAAAACAGAGTCGTCTGAGGCTGCTCCACTTAACCCCCAAAGTGTTTCATATATACTTAAACAAGCATGTGCACAAACAGACGCACGCAATTCTGATTCAGCCCTTAAGTTAATGGAGATGGGATACATTCTACCTCCTCCCTCCACAGCTGCTGAACATACAAGGTGTCACTGCAGATCTACAGGAAAGGCAGAGATGACAGAATGATATCAACAACACTTGTAATGTAAGTGAAGAGGTCGATGGACTGTGACAACCTGAAAGCAACACGTCGTAACACTAAACAGACAGCATTAAAATGATTGTCTTTGGTTATGCCAAAGATATTGCTCCTATTAACTCCATCCGACTTCATATTGATCACTTCACACTACATCCTAAGGCAGGACTGAAGCAACATTGAGCTCCATGTTAAATAAATCAGCTGTATAAAGAAAAAAGCCTCCATCATTCCCACGGGCGAGTCTTTTCTTTAAAGCCAGAGGAGACAATTTGCAAAGAACGAATTTTTCTCTTAACATTTCTGTTACTTTTTACATGAAACGGCTTCACACTTCCGACACAATTAGAGAAGCTCTTCTGTTGTTAGTGTGTAATTTCCATCACATTCTTGCAGTGAAAGAGTAAGATGACCTGCTAATGGTTTTCAGCAGCTCCCCGTGCTTTGGAAGCACTAGCTACTTAATGCTGCCCGCATTCATGATTTTCTTAGAAGAACACTCAAATGCACAAAGCTCCGAGTTTATCAGTTTAAAGTTTTCTGAGTTTTTCAAACTGAATACAACATTAAGCTAAGATGAATAAATAATTTTGTGTACGCCCTCGGGGGGGCCAGAGCAACTTGTCTGAACACCCCAAAATGTTGCACTTCAGAGGAAGCTTAATTCTCTATGGAAGCAATATAAACCTTTTGGAAGGGAAGATGCATAATGGATAATATTGACAAGACTGAGCATCAATTAGTCAATATGAATCGCAAACAAATTGGTCCACTTTATAGTTCTTCTAAAAATGCAAACTGAGCATTCAGAGTTTAAGAAAATAGTTTATGGAAGCAAATTTGTTGCCGCATTAGCCCATTATCTGTTTACACACTCAAGTCCGAGGCTGGAGTTATTACATTTTTAAATTAGCACCCTCCTTAAACTGGGGCTTATCAAAGCCTCAATGGCAGTAGGCACTAATGTACATCGCACAAAGAGCGATGCAGCACACACTCGTTATTCTGCAGCCACATTAGCTCTGTTCCTTTAGAGGGCACTTTCTCTAAATCCATGCGCTCGGATTGGTTTCCAATCCAGTTTAGTGCTTCCTGGCTGAAACTACCACGATAAGCCAAATGTGCAGCACCTGCACTGGCCATCTGAGATGAATTAAGCTTCCTGGCTCAGCGCTGTGTTTGAGAGCATACATACCAATCTTTCTCCATGCTTTTCAAGAGGCTGTTGTATTGGTTTGAAACTCTTCTTCTTCTCTGCTATTTTTTTCCCCTTTGAACCCTCTCTGAACACGCTTTTGCAATTTAAATCACATTCAGCTCTGCATATTTATGAATAAAACCTTCTGAGAAGGCTTTTCAACACAAGTGGTTAAATTAAAATCGATTTGTTTTGTGTGCTTGTGCATCTTCTCGCCCTCAAAAGAAAGGAAACTGTTTGATTGTCGGTGACATGAACTTAAAAAACGAAAAGGTCTTCACCTCTGATGGAGCCGCCCGGGTACTGAGTATGAGAGGTGAGGCAAAACAAACATCCCAAACAATTTTGAAAATGATTTAGTACATAACCGCTGGCCAGCAAGATCTATGGACAATCCTTCTACCCATTTTATTTTCAATAACAGGTTTTAAAGCCCAGGTGTGCCTGCCCATGAATGCTGATCCTAAAGGCAATACATTTTAGGAGTGATAGGAGGTTAGGAGACTAGAATTTACACAGCAGCTTTACAATTGCTTGTTTCTCTTCTAAAACATAAATTTGACTTACATGCCTATCCCCCTAAATCTTTCCCGAGAAGCGTTTTCATATCTGACCTACATATAATTTGACCTCTATAATCATTAACAGCTCCTCTAACAGCGTATGAACCCTTGCTGAATGATATGAGAGGTAGATAAAAGGATGAGCAGCTGCAGTTTTGAATGCATGTCATCACCATGACAACCTCTCTCAGCAAGCTCCACTGTTTTTATACTGGAAATGAGAAAATAATAATAATAATAATAATTTCAACATAGTAGAAAAAGAGATCAGTGGATTCAAAATGGCTACTCTGGATTAAATCATGAGATGCATATTTTAGATGATAACCAGCCCGGGAGAAAAATCACTTTAAAACAATCTTCCCTAAAAGGTATGATTAAAATCTCTCAGAATAAATAGTTGCTGCAGTATCATTCAGAATATAATTAATTGGCAAGTACACTGAAGAGATAATATGAAATTCAGAGTAGATGAAGACTGGAGGGTAAAAGCAGAGACACTGATGAGATGTGGAGTCTCAACGCAGGATTTCTAAATAGTATTCAAGATTTGAAGAAGACAGCAGAGACGAAGGAAACCTTCACTTCAGAGGGCTGATAAACATTTCTCCACTTCATATGCAGTAAACTAAGACACACACACACACACACACACACACACACACACACACACACACACACACACACACACACACACACACACACACACACACACACACACACACACACACACACACACACACACACGTTTCAGTCATTATGATATGAGGCGTGTGTTTGTAGTGCTAATGTGCTCTGACAAAAAGAGAAAGCATCAATGTGCTGTCTCTGTCTGCTCTGTCAAGAAATCAATCACAGGTGACTCAACACCTGCCAGCTGATTTGAGAAGCTCTTGTGCTCAACAGTCACATATTGTTTTGGGTCCCATCAGCACCTCGGCGGCAGTTCTAACAGCCCCGCGATATGAGAACATCAGACACAGAAATTAAATATCCCTGGAAGGGACTGTGCCTCGGGGTAGACTGAATAGTATGTGTGTGTGTGTGTTTTTCTTTAATTCTTTTTATGTGATGGTTTCATGTGATGGATGTCCTACTACAAGTGCAGGAGAATTTATAGTTTCCAAACCGGAATAAATGAGTCCATCTTAAATCCCAAAAGGCGGAAGGAATCTTTGCTAGTTGTGTGACTCACAGTATGTTCTGCCAGAGCTGAGAGAGATCTTACCAGATTGAGTGCACAATACGAGAACTGAAATCACACCTCGATCAATAACTGTACAGAAAAAAACACTGTATGAGAGATGGATTTTCTTTCAAGTAAATACATATATAACATCATCATCATAAAGAGAAAGCTCTCAAACAGTCTGTTTTGCTTCTCTAATGGTTTATAATCATGTGTCACCAGTCAAAGCCAGGGCATTTCGAACTATCAGGCTTTTGATTTGTGCATCTTTAAAATGTGAATCGCTACAGATAAGTGGTGGTTTTCTGAACAGATTTTGGATGTTGATGTCACTTAACTACACTTGGGAGAGAATCAATGTTTCCAAATCCGATTTCATGCCTCATAATACCATTTTTTGTTATCACTTTAAAGTTAAAGTACTAAATGTGACAGGGCCAGCCTTAGCTTTCTCTATAAAGGGCACTACACTGTTCATCAGATTTTACACGCTCACATTCACAGACACACACAGACAGACACAGACACAGACACAGACACACACACACACACACAGACACACACACAGACAGACACAGACAGACAGACAGACAGACAGACAGACAGACAGACAGACAGACAGACAGACAGACAGACACACACACACACACACACACACACACACACACACACACACACACACACACACACACACACACCTCACATTCAACAATCTCATCTGGCTACTGCACTGAGACTGATGGAAAGAGAAAAAAAAGAGGAAGAAAGCAAATAATAATCATTTGTTTACTGTAACAAAAAGGAGCTGGAGGGGAAAATAGACTCTGCACAGACAGACACTGTTAGTGATTGAGGGCAAGAGGAGGGAGAGAGCCAGTTTAATAGAAATGCACCCAAGTGTGAACAGAGCAAAGCTCGGGCCATCCCGAGCTCTGAGAGACAGCGGCTTCCTATCAGGTCCTCCCACAGCAGAGTGGAAGAGGAGATCCTGAAGCAGGACTCAGATGAGACCCAGTAAGACAGAGACAGAAAAAAGGGATGAGAGATAAAACCAGAAAAGACTGTGAAAGGACAGTTACCACAGCCCTGAATTATCAGACAAATGTGGGGGTGAGAGGATTTAAAAGCAGGAGAGAAGGAGGGATGTGGGGGAGGCATTAAAGAGCACTTTGTGTTTTGATAAAGGCAGTCTTCTCATTGTGGACGTCAAACTCTTCGTTTTCGGAGTCTGTGTTTACCTCTTCATCCCCCCACACTGTCGGGATGCCACGGTATGACACCACCCTATTTCCCCCCAGGCTGAAGCTGCCCCCGAGGCCGCCACCAGCCTCCAGAGAGGGCAACTTAATGAGCGCGCCTGAGCGCAGCTGCAGCAGCAGGAAGATGCCAGCGAATGTGGCGATGATGGCTATGCAGCTGAGCACAGCGATGGTGATGGGCAGCCGGGAGCTCAGCTGGAGCTCCGATCCCGGGTGCCCCTGGCCTGCCGTGAAGCTGCCAGGGGACTCTCGCATGTACTGGTTGAGGTGCAGGCAGGTGCCAGAGATGGGGTCCAGGGAGCTGTGAGGGGGGCAGGACAGGCAGGCCCGAGGGCTGAGGCTACTGCAGGTCAGGCAGGGCGGTGGGCAGGGCAGGCAGGCTGGGACGGAAGCTGGTGGTATCGAGTTTCCCACTGTGTAGTTGAGGGGCTGGGAGCCCACTGAGAAGCCTGCTGGACATTCTTTCACACAGCCATGCTGAAAGAGGTAGTAGCCGGTGTCGCACTCTGTAACACAGAGAAACAAAACTGAAATAAATGGCCGCACGCACATTTTACCTCTTTATATGAGTCAGAACACCTAAAAAACAGGGAACCAGGCTTCCTGCCCAGACAGTTGAGACTCAGATAACACAATAATAAAGCACAATAGGTCCAACATTTCTGCATTTATTTCAGCCAAGAGTTGTAGTAAAATGTTGAGACAGGGCAATTTTCAAGTTTCAAGGCAATTATGTTTTGAGGTTGCCATTTTCACTTTTGTTAGTGCTACTTTTGCTCACTTAAAAGAAATCCGATGACAAAAAACTTTGAAATTTATATGCTGAGTGCAGCATGTTTAAGTCAACAGAACAATTTCCATATGCAGCAAGTACAGATGCAGACCACTGCCTATAATGGCAATTAACAGACTGTGGGTGCTGGGGGTAACAGAGCTGAAAACAGCAGTGTGAGCCAACAGAAGGAGGAAAATCTAATCTACTGCAGGGTCTCGTCAATTTGTTCCAAAACAGAGGAAACTACAGTTGTAAGCCGAGAGTCAGAGAGCACTGTGTACTACATGATACATGATAATCACAACATATGATAATCAAATACATCATAATTATATTCAGTTCACATCAAAATGATCCTGTGTATGATCTTGTCTGCCAGTGTGTACGTACCTCTGACAGCCTGTAGGGGTCAGACTGACAACATGTAGCTGGACTTGACATTATGTTGAGACCTTGCCTATAGCACTATTTGGATTAGGTAGGAGATGGCAGTATGGACACCATTAAATTTAAATGAGATTATTAAAAAGGGACCTGGGGTGAAATTTAATTTGATCTCATCAGAAGTTAGATCTTCATTTAAAATGGATACTGATGCTAAGCTACATAATGGCGTTTGCAGGAAGAGTTTGAATAAGATAATCGAGTGACTTTCAAATAGGTCTGCTCACTGTTGACGTAGAGAGACGGATGCAGCTGAGAACACATGGGATAATATTTCACCCCGTTCACCTCACAACATCCAGGCTACTTCACAGGTCACATCTCAACATGACTCAGTAATTACACTACCCCTCCTCGGGTGTTGTGACAGCAACTTCCTGTGAGGGACAAACTGGGGACAAGAGATACCAGACTTACCGATGCATATCTGCCTCAGGTCCAAGGTCTTGCAGCTGCCGTTGCCAGGCTGAGACGTGACGGAGGAGCTGGAAGATGCTGAGCCGGTGCCATACAGCACCAGGGTGAACTGGGTCAGAGTGCCTGAGCAGAGAGATAGAGACGGAGATAAAAACTGAAATTAACCCGGGAAGAAATGTAGGACTGTCAAAAACAGCAAGGCTCCGGCATTCCCCAGGGTGGATTTAGTAAATGTACCCTCTTCTCATTGTAGACGCTTGGATTTTCTGCATAAAGTGACAGAAAATGACTCCTTGAAATGAGTCGCAATTTAAAAGACAGCATGATTTCACTCTGTACCTAATAAGAGTGTTATAAAGTGTATGTCTCTGAAGAATCATTCAAGTGTGAGGCCTTGTGAGAGGTTCCACTTTAGTAAATCTCTCCTTACTGAGGAGGTGTGAGACATTCATCTACATTGGTTTTCTGGGGTTTTCTTGGCTTCTGAATACTGTGTTGTGGGTGGATCCGCTTAGTCCAGATGCAGACGGTTGTCGGTGGATGATCCAAGGGCAAACAACCAGAGTGAAGTATTCACTCCCCTGCTTTATCATGCTCTCTGCTATAACAAAACAGATTGCTGCAGAGCTACACAGAGTCAGCCTCACAGCTCCTATAAAGAGAACAAGGGCACAGGAGCCACTTGATCCCTAATCTCCTGGCACTGAACCTTCAACCCTCGAGCTGAACCTTAGACTCAGCAGATTAATACATGTGTTGATTAACATTCAGACAAGGTGACTGCAACACCTCCGGTTTAAATCCACCTGAGGACTTTAGTTACATGTCGTGCACCTCTCTCTTCTCCTGTGTTTCCTGTCTTTATCTCTCCACTCAAACAAAGAAACAAAGAAACATGTATATAATCACTGTAAATTCACGCAATATGCTGATTAATAGATTAAACATTTTAACACTTTATTATTATTATTTGCTTCCAATAATTGTTCTATCCAATAGTTATTTTTCAAGTTTTCAACATAATATTGCCTTTACTTTGCATATGAGAATCAGGATTTAGTATTCTGTTTTATGTTATTAAGGCTGGGGGTATATGAGTAATGTTTGTTTGGATTTAGGTGGGTTTTTGTCTGGTTTTAAATGATGTTGTTTTCTTGCTTTTGTCTCTTAATTATGGTAATTAAATTATTAGTTAACTGAGAATTTTTTTCATCATTGAAATCATTTATCAAGCAAAACCACCAAACACCCCGGCTTCTTAAATGTAAGTATTTTCTGCTTTTCTTTTCTTAATATAACTTTAGGTTTTAGACTGTTGGTCAGACAAAACAAGTAATAAGAGTGTAACAATGTAACAATGAATAAATTATTCAGAAAAGTAATTGACAGATTAATCAGTAATCATTAGTTATTAGCCCTATCTCAAATACAATTAAAAAAACCAAACTCCAAATCAAATCTTTTTATTATCAATTTATTATATATTTTTTAATTAAATCTGTTTGCAGCAATAATCCTGGGCAGACACAAATGTGTATTTTTATCCAGTGTGTATAAAGCTTTTCAGATCCACCAGAAAATAGTCTGGGACCTAGCCAAGAAGAACTGCCATCCATTTTGGGGATAAGTATGCTTGAGAAAGGGCAGGTGTTTTTAAATCATAAATCATTTTTTCAAGAGCTACCAACTCATTGCACAATCCAGTTTGCCGTACAAAACACACAATTTTGCGGTCCTGGCGGTCATTTGGATTAATTCTAGATATGACCACACAAACATGAAAATCCACCATAATGTACATTTCTTGAATATAACAACAAGGGTAATTTACCGTAGTCACTGGCACCAGCCACGTTCTCAATCTCCAGCGTCCACGCCCCCCTGGGGTTCTCATCCCAGGAGTGGGTGGTCATGAAAGCCCAGTCATTAAAACCTTCTGACGAGTAGTCGTGAGGCCTGCAGGAGAACGTCAAGCATGAGTGTCAACACTTGGAATGCACCAATTTGTACTGTGCGCCTGTGTGTTTGTATGTTTGTACCTGGGGTGGAGAAGCGTGGAGCGCGTCCCAGCAGGACTAATGAGGTGGATAGCCAGGTTTCCCCTCCGGTTGTAGGACAAGGTGAGCCGGGCCTGGACGTGCTCTAATGAGGTCACGTGACTGTCTGTGCCAATGCAGGCATCCACACTCATGTTAATCGATAAATGGCTGCCGATGTTCCTGTCAAACGTGAGAAACGACATGCAAGGAAGATACATTAAGACAGTGGTGTGCATTAGTTGTAGGTTGTTGCAGCTGAAATCATTACTGGCTCGTTCTGAGCTTGGGATAAGCTACACTCCAGATAACTGTGTGAGTGTGACATTTTGCTCCTGGCCAGTGTGCGAGCCTGCAAAGGGTGAAGAGTTTGTGGCCTCGAACAGGATTAATGTCTCGCAACCTGTAGCACCAGTGTCCTCTCTGGAAGTAAAGCACCCACCTCTTTTTACTCCCCCCTAAATCCGCTTAGGAGATTACATGCATCCACAACAATTCTGAGGAGGAGGAAGGCACTGTGGTTTTAGTGACACAGAGGTTCCCAAATTATAGGCAAGATGTGGTGTGATCACTAACGTGTCGTGCTGTTTAAAGACACAGTCCCTCCAGGTTCAGTCTGATACAGTTAATGTTTCATGCTGCATTAAAAAGGACAATTTAAAACGCCTTTGACTTTTGCAACAGCCTCACATGGGAATTGTCTAAAAAGGTTAATTCAGAGCCCTTTTCTAGATGTCAACAAGTCACAATGACTGTCCACAATATTATTATTATTATTATTATTATTATGTAAATTTGTAGCAACGCAGTCCTTCAACATTTGCATGCCTTGGCAATTGCAAAATGTATTTTGTGGTGTTTGTAGGCAGGGTCAGAAAGCACTGGAGAAGGAAATGTATACAAATGGCTGCCGAGCTGATTTATCATTGTGAGTTGACCACTGCGGCACAGGCATCTGTGATTTAAGGGCTAGCAGAAGCAAAATTTGTGGCACTGTTGGAGGCATGGCATCTGTTTTTACAAGCACATGCAGAACAGACAGAGGGGGGATGTGCTACAAACCTATAAAACAATCTGCTATTCAGTCACTGTGGAAAATCAACGAGTGAATGAGAGCAGCGATGGCCCTTTTTGTTATCAACATGTCAGTAGCACCTCCGTGATGATAGTAAACACTATTGCTGAAAATTAAAAGATGCCTGTAAAATAACACAAGCCTTCTCTGTTCAGCATCACCAAAACATAACCCAAGCCAAAACACAGACACTGCACAAACAATATTATTTAATTTTTCTGTTGCCTTCTGCTTGAATTTGTTTTTTTCCCTTGGCACTCAGCAGATCCTCTCCAATGCACCACAATCACATACTTATTACATATTGGGGATAATTTATTAAATTTTTATTTTAATTAAAATCAGTTTACAATTATACTCCTGGGGAGACACAAATGTGTATTTTCGTCCAGTGTTGTATGAAGCTTTTCAGAACCACCAAAAAATAGTCTGGGAGTCAGCCATCCATTTTGGTGGTGAGTACGCTTCAGAAAGGATACGGTGTTTCTAAATCATAAATCACTTTTTGAAGAGCTACCAACTTATGCAACACACAAATTGCAGTCCTGGTGGTAATTTGGATAATTTGCATCCTATTTAAAAAGGTCCAGTGTGTAACATTTAGAGGGTCTATTGGCAGAATATACAGTATGTTTTCATTAGCCCAGAACAGACCAACCAAACACTGGCTCTAGATAGAGCCTTCAGCGTTTTTTCGTGAGTTTCGCAGCCACCATAGTTTCTCCTGCTCACTTGGAAGGCTGAGCTGTATTCAAATGGTTGCAATATGCAACTTCAACTCAGGATGCCACTAAATCCTACACAGTGGGCATTTAAGTCTTTCACAACAAGGTGTGTATACCCACTGTCACATTCACTGTTGAAACAATCTCTGTTAGACACAAGCTTATAGGAACTCATGCAAAGACCTCATGCTTTAAGGCACACTCCATTAACAGAAGATTAGGTCTACTAATTTTACTAATTTAAATAAAAAAAACTGAAATCCGTAAACCAATCTTTCCATACACAGAATAACAATTGACTCAAAGTTATTCATTCATCATCTATGATGTAGTACTGTACGTATGTATTACTGCAATTTTCTTCGGAAATGTGTCCTGTCTGAGTACACCATCATGATTTGGATGTAATTGACAGTGAGAAAGACGAAGAACACCTACCTGCTCACTTATTTCAAGTCACTCTTGATAAGTGAGTCAGCTAAACACCTAAAATGTAAATTGAATAACCTGCCTTGACTGCTGCTCCCAGACGCTCGAACCATCTGTTCTGAGCATCTCATAGCTGCGGTAAAAGAGAGAGAAACCTCAAACCCAGCGAGAGAAGTGACAGGGAGCGCATAATGAAGAAGAGACGAGACGTCGGGCTGTGTTTAGACTGTGACGCTAGGAAAAAGAGGAAGAAAATGGCTGAGGAGAAATATTGAGTCTAAACAGTGAAAGGGACACGAGTTGACAAATTACGATTTCTCTTTTAAATCCTCCCTCTCGTACTGATCCGAGTGCCAACACACACACACACACCCCGACACGGAGCATTTCAACAGGCGTGCTGAAGATGAGGACATAATGTGTCACTGCAGCAAAGCATGACAGCTCAGACAAACGCGAGCATCTCCTACACCTGCATTCTGTTATGGACCGATTCCTCTTTTTACTTATTGTGTCTCAAACATCCAGGTTGAGCTCATCTTGCTGCCAATTCACAGGCTTAGTTTACATCAAGCCAAAACAATCTATATAACAAAGTATTCATTGTGCATCTGTTCTGCCATGTCTTGTAATGGTATATTGACTGCTGTAATGTTATCAGTATAAATGATCTTTCTGATCACATCTGCTTTGCTGATCCCTGATACTCCACTCATATTTGATCCATTTTATCATGGGTTTGTGTTACATGGTTAGTTACCTCTGTGTTTGATGTGCTGCTGCCACCATAGTCAGTGAGCCACAGTGAGACAGATTAAAGCAGGAATTATACTTTCTGTGTCTATGAGTATGCAAGGGTCTGTGTAAAATCATCATCAGAGGGTGTATGTGCAGGCTCTATACGGACATCTGCCAATTTGTTGTGACCGCATGGACTGTCTACACAGCCACTACCATGTAGGGAATACGTCCTCCAAGCAAATCCCAAAAAATAGTAGAAACAGAAGTACTTCAACATGTAATTATTCTTCAAATTTAAAATGTGCACATCAGCGTAACAGACTGTAACTTGTACTCCAGCAGGGGGCGTTTCTAAAACATCCCGTCCATCTGACCCACTGAATGTAATATGTAAGCAAGGCTATGGCTAGCCGTGCTGAACAGATAATCATTACATCAAACCAGTTGGACTGATTTGACACATGAATGAAAAAATAGTGGCTTAAAATAAGGCAGTTTGCTTGGTTTGTAAAATGCAACTGTCTTACAATAACGTCAGCTTGTCAGTCAAGCGAGGCAGCAGAGGCACCATCGAGGGAACGGAACAACATTAATCAATGTAGTTTTGGATTAGGCTACGTGGACTGCATTCAAATTAATCAGGACAAATTACTTGTTAAGTCTAATTAGTTTAAACCATTTTTTTTAAGTGACAGCTATAATATGTGTAGACACTTGCAATCAGGGTCTTGAGATAAATTCAGTGAGCTGTGAGTGAGTGTGTGTGTGTGTGTGTGTGTGTGTGTGTGTGTGTGTGTGTGTGTGTGTGTGTGTGTGTGTGTGTGTAGTGTAGTGTAGTGTAGTGTACTAACCTTGGCTCACTGACCATGGAGATCACACATTTCCGCTGTGGCCCCACACTGGTCCACGTCTTTGCCAGTGCTACAATTGCACTGGCATCAAGTAGACCATATCCATATGAATGGCTAACTACAGAGACCAGAGAGAAAAAGGAGAAACAGACACATGAATGTTGGCCTGCTGGGAGCAGTATCCTCTCCCAGTTCCAACTTTATAGACCAGCTACACAGTGTGTATCCCATTTTAAGCCTTCACACAACCGCTCTGTCCAATTCTGGGGCATTCCATCTCTAAAGGCAATTTTGGTTTATTGGATGCATAACATTAATGAGCCTCAAAGGCCTCTGCAAACTGCAGAGGGCAGACGATAACTTGGAAGGAGGTGCTGTACCTTTGCGCCCAACCCCATTGGTTCTCCAGTCATTGGTGAGCAGGTGGGCAGGGTGAGAAGTTCGTACAACCAGATGTTGCATGTCCCTCCAGGTCAGGTTTTTACTGTGTATATGCAATCACACACAGAGCCACATAAAGAGAGAGAGAGAGAGAGAGAGAGAGAGAGAGAGAGAGAGAGAGAGAGAGAGAGAGAGAGAGAGAGAGAGAGAGAGAGAGAGAGAGAGGCGCACACACACACACACACACACACACAAAAACACACACACACACGGTAAGACTAAATAAAGTTGAGGCACTCAAGCAGATCAAACAGACGCGTCTGAGAATACATCCTACAGAGTTAAGTTGCAGGTGGCCAGCTGATTAAATACAGAATACAATAAAGTACCAGTCACATTCTTTCCTGAATTACGTTAAATCTTCAGTCAACATGTGTTTCAACTCTTTCCGCCCTTTGGCAAAATGTATAATAAAGTGAAAACCTGAAAAATGCAGGTTTGAATGGACGTGGCACAAAAAAGGGTTACAAGAGGTCACAGTTGGGTTTAACTTTAAATGTATTATCTTATTATCCTCTTATTGTGGATTTACCAAAATAAAATGCATATTATGTAGCAACTTTGCTCAATCACTTTCTCATCAAATCCGTTCCTAATTGCAATCCTTTTCTATCACTTCACTCTTTTTTGCCACAAGACTAATTACTCATTTTCAGGACTGTACTGTGGCTCATGTTTGTCCCTCCATTAGTGCTGTGTGACTGGATAAGAGTGATTAGTGCTTACATCAAATTGTGCTGTTTTTGCAAATGCTCTGCAAAAGTCTGTCAGGCAGAAGGGTTCAAAAGTAATTCATAAAATGGGATAATCAAGCAGAATTGATGCACAAACATGCAGCACCGGCGGTTAAAGCCTGATTTAATATGAGAGTGTTAAATTTATAATCGGCTTTCCAAAAAGTATGTGCCAAAAAAAAAAAAAAAAAAAAAAAATATATATATATTTTACCTGTTGCTACTAAATGACCAATTTGCAGTTAGGAAACTTCTAACCACATGCTAGAAACTGATAACAGTGGGGCATTCATTCAAACTACTTTGGCTTTTGCAATATTTAATGTGCCTGCGCGTTCTGAAAATGACAAATCTTTCTCTGGAATAATTACTTAACAGTCTAATCGTGAGTTTGTTCTGTACAAATTCTATTGAACAGTTTTCTATTACATTGGATTAAATGATGTTAATCAACAAAAGTCAGTGAAATATGGAAAAGGGAAGGTGAGAATGAGGCTGTAGAGCTGAAGAGAATTTCAAGTCTTGGTAAAACTCAGAAACATAGTGATAAGCACTTACTTGGCCTCAAGGGCAAGGGCGATGATCCCAGCAGCCAGCGGGGCGGAGGCAGACGTGCCTGTGTGAGAGTCTGTGCATTTTGATTTGAGGTCTGTAGTCACCTAAGGAAGACGAACACAGTTGTGCTTAAATAGACAAAAACTGACAAAGTGGAAAAATGTTCTCGAAACATTCACCTTAAGTTATTATTCCAATTCCGTTTTATAACTTTGGTCTCATCCTCATACACTAATACAAATCCTACACTTTTACCAGAACGGAATAATTCTGAATAAATTCACAAAATAACTGAACTCTTTTCATCTGATAATTTCACTCACTTCTTCTCTTACTGTCTCATACGTATTTGCTCCCTGGACCAGCTGGAAAATCAAAACGGGGAAAATGGTATTACTAATGCTCACCCTCTCTCTCTCTCTCTCTCTCGCTCTCTCTCTCAACAGCTACCAGTGAGATGTCTTTGAGCAAGACTCTTTTTAGCTCCAGTAGAGATCTCCTCAGCAACCCAGTTGTACTGGGCAGCTCCCAAGAGCGAATTTCTACAGCTGCATGAATATATGGCAAAGTGGTGCAGAACCAGCATGTTTGTACTCAGCACAACCCATCTCAAGAAGGATAACGGTTACAAAACACTGTCTTTTGAAAAGCCCACCAACGGTATAATCCTAAAGGGGAAGTCAATCTATGTAAGATTTCAAAAATTAAGAATAAGAAGTCTACTCTATATGCTGACCAATGCAGAGCCTCCAGAACCTCATCATTTAATGGACAGAACAGAATGATAAATGAATTGGCAGAACTGATTTTAATGGTCCGATTATGCATTCAGAAGCTTTCCATATCCCACTTACTTTAAATTGAAAAAGAGGGATAATATAAGTGTAATTAAAAAAAAAACAAACACAAATTAAGATATTTACTGCTGCATAACCCCAGAGGTCCCACGCTCTCTCTTCTACTCCATCTCTTCATTCCCGAGTTCATGAGTGACAGCACAATTAAATGAGTACAGCACTGAAGCATTAAGGGACCAGCCACATGTCACAGAGATGTCATAAGCTGTCCATTCAGTTGGTCTGGCTGCTAGACTATGCTAGAGAAAGAGTGTGTGTGTGTGTGTGTGTGTGTGTGTGTGTGTGAGTGTGGGTGTGAGTGTGAGTGTGAGTGTGAGTGTGAGTGTGTGTGTGTGTGTGTGTGTGTGTGTGTGTGTGTGTGTGTGATTATCGTGTTTGTGAGAAGAATATTAAGCAGCAACAGATTGCCAGATGGAGTTTCAGCCGTTTACTATTCGTAATAATTTTAATGGCCCAAGACAGGATGAATGGAGGATAGGAGGAGTAAAGAAAAGAAGTAAAGAATGAAGTAGTTGTAGTTGTAATTCTGTTGTTCCAGCTTCTCAAATTCTAATATTTTCCGGTTTTCTGTCTTCTGTGGAAATAAGAGGCATCTTTTGGTTTTGGGCTGCTGATCGAACAAAATAAGACATTTAAGGGATGACATCAATAAATCATAATTTATTTAATCTTTTCTGACTATTTATATACCAAACGAATCATTTAATCAAGAAAATAATTGGTGGATCAATTGATAGTTAAGATAATCATTACTTGCAGCTATATATGTGTGTGAATGTAAATTCATCTAGCATACAGTATGATCAAGTGGCATTCCTAAAGGGTTTAGAAACACTGAAAGATTCAGCGATAAAGAGAAAATATTATTGTCGGATTCTCATTATACATAGGCCTGTATATGTTTGGTATTTGATCACATTAACTGTGGCAGTTACTGGGTAAAACTG
The DNA here is from genome assembly GCF_905237075.1 of Dicentrarchus labrax. Classification (NCBI taxonomy): domain Eukaryota; kingdom Metazoa; phylum Chordata; class Actinopteri; family Moronidae; genus Dicentrarchus; species Dicentrarchus labrax. The sequence goes on along the minus strand of NW_026136719.1, from coordinate 18,776,017 downwards.
ATTAATATATACATAAAACCAACTACACCACAAACCACAAAGCCAAACATATTCAGTTTACAATTTGAGGCTGGAACTTGTTGATAAATAACTTTAAAGATTAAAAGGTAACCTGTGGCAATTTTGGACCTCTAGTAGCACTATAGAGCAGTTTTTTGTTTTTTTTTTATGAGTGGGTGCTTGTGTTGTTCCCCTCATGTACATGCACGGGGATGCGATGCACATGAATGTGGGTGATGCGACACACATTCCTGCCAATGGTTTCACACTATTACACTGATCTACAGGAGGAGGTAACACGGTAAGAAATGCAGCAATGCAGCAGCAAAGGCAGGGAAGATTAAGACTGAAAGCAAGTTAACATGAATGTAAACGATGCAGGTTTCAAAATGTTTGAAAAACTGGCTTTGGAAATGTTTTATGAGAAAGGATTCACCATGTTTGTTAGACCTCAAGGATACACACAATGTGATTTGGTGAGTTTACACTGAATGTAAACATACATTCAGGGTAAACAAGAAAACTCCAGAGGGCACCTTTAATTAATCAAAATTGTTGTTGCTGAATCGACTGATCAGCACTAATTATAATCAGACTGTTGCTAAAGGAAAAAAAAGCACAAGGAGAGGAAGAGAAAGAGAGAAAAGACACTGGATACAACCGTAACTCACTATCTGTTTCTCATTGAGGTTCCCCGAGCTGTAGGTGGTGGCGAGGGTGGAGGAGCAAGCCTCGCTGTACCAGGGGACATTGCCGTTCTGTGTGGAGCTGCTGATGGACAGGGTGTAGATGCTGTTGGTGTAGCCGTCGCAGTTACAGCTGTCCTTCTCCCTCCCTCCATTCCCAGAAGCCCACACAAAGATGGAGCCCAAACCGCCACGACCCTGGAGAACGTACAGTACATTCAGACAAATGGTAAAAGACAACCACAGACCCTTTCATTCTTTCATGCCACTGGACCAAAATCTTATACAATGTTTAATAGGAATCCCAATTATAGTAGGGCAAATTAATTCCAGGGCTCATTTCAAAAGGGCCCATTAAAACGCAGCATACATCACAGGGTGGTCACTCAGTAAATTAAAAAGAGCTAAATATCGCATGACAGCAATGCAATACAAAAAGGCACTATATGACAGCAGCTCATTGTGATAAATCATCCAACCTCTCAGCCTTTGAAGTGCAATAATTTTCATCTAAGAGCTGCTTCATTGTATTGAGTGGAACTGTCTCTCTCTGCATTGATCAAACCCAGCTATGCACCACCCACACCACCATCTGACAACACTGTCACTGTGGCAATTATCTCAGTAGTCAGTGTCAGCGGTTCCAATCAGCTTTATGGCACATGCCTTGAATCCTACCACTCCATAACAAGAGTCAGTGTTAGCTGGATGGATGTGGGTATTTATGGAGTCCAGATGTGAGAGCCTGGGGTGTGATCTGTATGCTTATTAATCTGTTGACTTGTTCATTTTATGTATCCGACACTGTCCCATGCATTAAAACGAATGCTCCTATCAACAACAGGACTGGTCACATGGCAGTGTGGTACATTTTTGCTTAATATTTAGATGCTGTTAAATGCTGACAAGCCACTTTTTAAAATTACCCCCCCTTAAACTGTCTTAACTTGCATATGCATAGTTAGGAATGTGTTTGGGAGCCTTTGATTAGAAATGCTTGTCAAGTAATTTAAAGCTCCCAGTGTTTGATTAGATTTTTTTAAAAACACTTCACATTCAAAGAGACCTCATGCTGACTGACTGAAAGAGTTGGGAGATAAAAGATGAGCTGGCAGTTTAAGAAGCACTCTTCAACTAACAATGAATATATTTTAAAAAATCAACTTTTCATACTTAAATTCTATCAGTACTGCTTCTATTCATTTTCCAAGATTTTTCTCCCTGGTGGGTTTTTAGAGGACATTCCCTTCCATTCATAATTGTCAGGGTCAAAAACTGCTTTGTTCTTCCCGCTTGTGTCCTCTCATGCTTGAACAGTTCAATTACTGACTGCTGAAAGGAAGTCACACACAGGCTGTAAATAATTACACACACACACACACACACACACACACACACACACACACACACACACACACACACACACACACACACACACACACACACACACACACACACACACACACACACACACACACACACACACACACACCTCTGTAACTCCACGTAGAAAAGCTTCTTTGGCAAGTTTGGCCGGTCCATCAACAGTTTTGCCGTCATCCTCTGGGCCCCAGCTGGCGCTGTAGACGTCAATGTGTTGGGGATTCAGACTGAGGGACTGGGCTTCCACCATGTCAGTCACCTCACCATCCAGCATACGCACACCTACACACACACACACACACACACACACACACACAGGATGACAAAACAGAAAGGTTTATGATTTTATGATAAGTAAAAGTTCATATGAAATTAAAACCTAGTGAAAATGTACAAGGTTTACAGGTTTACAGGTGTTGGGGAGCACTGCTGCCTATGTGAAAAAAATTGTATAAAAGTATTTTGTGGCTCCAGCCGGAGCTGCGTGAAATCTGATATATTGCCAAAAGTGATGTCACTTGACTGACTTCAGCGTCAAGGTTGGTTTGAAAATGACAAAAATCAGAGGTTGTGGAGTTTACCAGACCCCTGTAGTATGCTCCTAATCTCAAGGCTTCATTAGCAACAACTAGCATAACGCACCCAAATCTCCAACCTGTCTGCAGTTGAGTTGCATTGTGGGTAAAGAACAAAGGTGACACGCTTTATATACATACACGATATCACTGATTCTGCTGCATCAATTTGGATTTTTTTTTTTTTTAACTATTATGAATTCGACAATGTTGAATGTTGAATACTAAATCAGAACAGTAGTATTTTTACCACAAACACTGAAACATGCAAAAAGTGCTGCAGGTAATAACAATCTTGCAGGATTTTGTTCCTCTAGTTTGCAGCTCAGTGCTTTAGTTCATGGTGTTTTATCTGTGCACTTTTACCTGACTGTGCTCATGTTCAGCAAGATAACAGTTTGTTGTTTGATTTGCATATTTACACACTTGTTTGCAATGCCATACTTTATCCATGTGCATGTGTACAGCTCATGCAATGGTACAGCATATGAAGCTTCTGTTAGTTATTTGTGCATCCACTGTGGTGTTCTTATGGAACGCACCAGGTAAATCAATGCTATGTCTATTGATCTGCTTTGGCGCTTGAGCTGGTTTGAAAAAAAACAACAACAAAAAAACCCAGAAATGAAATGAGATCAATTGCATTGTGGGGGAACTGCCTCCTCAAGTGTGAAGCAGACTTCAGAGACTGAAAATTCATTTAAATTAAAGAAAGCATTAATTGTCTTCCAGTGTCTGGATGAAATCAGTGCAACTGTGCGAGTGTAAATTCAATCAGACTTGCTCTTATCTTAAGAGAAGTTAACAACTCAGCCAAAGTTTAAGTGCAGGCTTCATCTAAGGATTAATTATAAAAAAGGTATTTAAAGTGATTATTGATAAAATGCTGTACCAGAGATACAACATTAAACACACACAAAACAATGCAGTGTGGTGCGTGTCCTAACCAATTATTTCTGCTTCATGGTCAGAAGGTTTTCTTGAAACAGAATTCCTTCTGTCTCAGCAATGTCTCTCACAGAAAAGTGGTGAGAAATCAAAGACACCTAAAAACAAACTAATTTCCCCCTTTGATGCACTGCAGGTCAGGTTACTCCATGCTGCTCTATATGGGTTAAAGCAACCAAGCACCGGCGCTTTGAAGTCCTCCAAAAGCATCAAACAGGCACTGAGCTGCTAGTGTTTCCATGGCAGCCTGCACTTCTGTTGGAGGGCCATGTGATTGCTGAAGAGACTCTAGTATCTCCAGTGCTCATCCCAAAACATTCATCTATCCCCAAAACCACAGACCAAGGTTGATAATACATCAAGGTCCAATCGATTTGTTTGTGTATATGCAAAGACTGGTATTATAAACCATTCAATATTAGGAGTTGTAAGTCAGAACACATTCAGACTAAGTAAGTAAGTTAGCTGAGTAGATCAATATCACTCTAATGTCTGTACCGTAAATATGAAGCTACTGCCAGTTAGCTTAGCGTAGCATAAAGACTGGAAACAGCTACCCTGCTCGGTCCAAAAGGTAACAAAATCCACATACAAACACCTATAAAGCTCAATTAAATAACACGTTCTATCTCATTTGTTAAATTAATTCAAAAACTTAAGTGTAAAACCAAGTAAAAGTGGTTTGATATGAAACTGTAGAGTAACATATAATGAATGGCTATGAGAGTGGTATTGATCTTCTCATCTTACTTTTGGCAAGAACGTTATCGGTGAGTTGACTGAAACAAACAGCCGCAGCGAGACATCGTAAATAAAACAAAGGACAATGCAGCTGTGAACAGACAACTGCAATAACCTGGTGCTTAATTTATTGTACTTTTATTGGAACTGTATTTGTTTGTTTTTTTTCAGTTCACCTGAAGGACTACTTTCACCCAACGAATTAATTTGGGCAGACCAGCCAATCTGTGTTTGAAACTACCATGGAGATATTTCACAGGAGAGTCTCCTGGCTGAATAATGAGCCACAGTACAGCAGGTGGCATGGGGGCAAGTGAGGAGTCACGGAAGCTTTTGCACCGCTCCCTCTGCACAATACCTTTCTAATATATTCTCCCTGGCCACCAAAAGAAATACGATGGTCCTGCTGCCGTGGATTTAAAATGACAATTTGGCTTCCTGCCTTTTGTTTCTGATGTTTTCGAGAAGGCTATCAGACTTCATGCTGTTGAGAACTACTGCAGAACTTGTACAATCTGGACTCTCATGTACTTGTGTGCTGTGTATTCACCACCATCAAACATTGTATATCAAAACAACTGAGATAAAATGAGAACAAACTGAGATTTGAAAGGTTAAAGGTTAGGATTTAAAAACAAAAAAAATAATATTCAAATAAATGAGATTTGAAGGTCTGAAATATTTGCTCCACTCTTTGTAATGATTTCAATATTACACATCTTTATCATTCACAGTTCTTGAGGTGTGGAAGAGCAAACACAAATAGACTTGTGGATTTTTTTTTTAGTTTCTGGTTTCTGATTATACTGGTGGAAAAGAGCCTTCAGTGTGGATAAAAGCACATGTGTAGGTTTTTCGCCGGGCCGCCTCCTGCTCCACCTACATGACCACACACAGCTCACTTGTAATGTTAGAAAACTGAATGCCATGTGGTGTATTCCCACTTGCCATCTGGAATGATCATAAAGACTAGAGTTATGGCATCATTCTGACGGGGTTCAAACTTTATGAGAGCAGGATGTAGGAAGGAGGATATTGAGATAAGCAGAGAGCTAATGAGAGGAGCTTGCACTGGGATAAAGGAGCTCCTACATTTAAAAAAAGGACTACACATCATTATGCTTCATCCTGGAGCCAGCAGAGCCCACAACAGACAACACGTTCCTCAGCACAGGAACAAGAAATAAGCAATCACCAATATGAAACATATGTGCACATGCAGCAGCAATGTGACCATACCAACAACCACATTTGATCCTGATAGCCCATTAAATGTGGACCCATACTGGGAGAAAAACCCCCAAATGAAACATCATGAAATAATGAAATATGTTGTTTACATTGAATAATGTACACAAGTTCTACACACAACCGACTTGCGTACATGAAGCTTCTTTTGAAGAATGGGGGAGAGAAACCTAGGAAAAACCGTTTACTCCCAACAGGCAGAAGGAAAACAACCCATCAGGGTGCAAAATCCTTTTTTAGAACAAACAAATTAATATTTCACAATATTTTGCCACTCTCATTTATTTTGTATCTTCTCATAAGTGATCAGATTCTACTGTGTGTTTCTGACATCGATACATAATCTTAAATAATAATCTTTCATCTTTAAATGTGTTCTATTGATGGTGCAATTAATTGTGGTGCTGCAGTCAAATTGCCACAGTAAGTCTCTTATTTCAAACCATGTTCCATTTGCTTAGTGTATTCAAATTTTGACACCAGAGCTGTACATTCACTGTACAGGCTTGTTAAAAAATAAATTCAATCATGTTTTAGTTCAGCTGTGATCCCTCTTTCTCTTTCTCCATTCCTCGTCTCACCCACCAGCACAGCAACTACTATTTTGATTAGCAATTCATCTGCTGTTAATTTTTCGGTTAATCATCTAAAAACTTTGTCTTAAAAATAGTTTAAAATTTTTTTTAAAAATGCCCTCTACAATTTTCCAGAGCCCTTGGTGATGGCTTTTGTCCAATATAAATTTGATATATTCAATTTAAATGATAAACTGTTAAAGCAGCAAATCCTAGCATTTGACAAGTTGTAACCAGATAACAGTATTTTGCTTGAAAAATCGATGAATCTGCTCAAGGCTTCTGCCTCTTAAAAGGATGTTTTTCTTTGCTGCTGTCGCCAAGTGCTTGCTCATGGTGGGAACTCTTGGATCTCTGTAAATTATCTTATAAAAAGGAGTACGGTCTAGACCTGCTCTATATTAAAAGTGTTCTCAGATAACTTCTGTTATGATTTGGTGGTATACAAATAAAATAGAATTGAAAAATAGTTTCTGGTTAATTTTCTGTAGGTTAACTAATTGACTTATAGTTTCAGCTCTACTCATGACATAAATTAAGCATTTGGTCATTTGCTAGATGAAAATGTGGATGCAAATTGTTTATGAAAAACAATGAGAGAAGGTGAAAGAAAGAGAAAGAGCACTAAAAATAACAGAAATCAACATGCCATTGTCTTTTATTTAATTGGATTTACTTTCTTAAATAAAAACAGAGGAAGGTGAAACTCGGCAACACGCTACATGCACACAGTGGTTGTGACAGACACTGGGTGATGAAATTTCATTGGCCAGAGTGACACAATCAACCATCAAGCATGCGTTGCTCGAGAACAGCAGGGGCCGACATCACAGCAGGGTGTCAACGAGGCTCTGCAAAATGTGTATTCCGATGATTTGACTTCAGCATGTCTGTGACATGGCTTCAAAAACAATCTTAAAGTGGGCGATTTACCTTCAACAAACTATAAAGACGGTATTTTCAAGTTTGCAGTACTACAGTCAACCCCCCTTCTATCTCATTCTCTGCCTTTAGACACACCACCAGCACAACCAGATGTCTCTCAATGCATTGAGTTAGCAGTTTATTAGGTACAGCTGTACAATCTAATGCAACCCAACACAGCAGCACTGGAACAAAACCCAACCTTATGAAGCGCATAATGTTATGTTTCTGTCAGAGAGGTGTTAATTCCACTATGTTATTTCTTGTGGCGGTAGCAACACGTAGGGTTGGGTTTGTACTTGACTGTATACTGAAAGGTTTGACTAATGATTTGTCTGCACCAATTTACAGCAAATGGATTAGAAGTGACTTACATCAGCCATTTTAGTTTAACCCATATATAAGCTGAGAACAGTAAATTTGAAATGTGAAACATGAAGTTGATGTTCTCAAAGCTACCGCACTATACTATTTTAGAAACTGTATATCTCTGTGCTTTTTGAATACTGTTACTCCATGCAAAACCAAAACACTTAGTGCATTTGCAATCCACATCACAACTGTGGTAATGCTTAACATTCAGTGGCATGCTGTGCCCGGGAAATGGACTGAAAATAACACTGGCACTTGATAACAAGTATTTCAGCTATTCTGGCTGTCAAAAAAGAAACAGAGATGAGACTAAGGTTTGCCCCCGAGAGGACAAATCATCTACTTGTTTTTATTTGACCGTACCTCCAATCTTGGCATTGTAGGCCACCCCGACTCCACAGATCCCATTGTTGGCTACTGCAGCTACTTCTCCTGCACATCGTGTTCCATGCCTGGAGAGAGGGAGGAATCAGAAAATGAGAGACACGTTTGAACAAAAATACTTGTGTCATTCACTTAACGACACAGCACTTTACTCTATATTCAATTTGATTCAAGTTCATTTGCATAGCGCCAATTCAAACAAAAGTTATCTCAGGACATTTTTCAAATAGAGAGAGCCCGTAATCCTTGTAAAATTATTTACAGAGACCCAACAGTTCCCACCATGAGCAAGCACTCGACAACAGCGGCAAGGAAAAACTTCCTTTTAAGAGGCAGAAACCTCAAGCAGACCCTGGCTCTAGGTGGGCGGCAGTCTGCCTCGACGGGCATATATACCGACAGGTAGCATACATGTTTAACAGCTCTTGCTTGTGAAAGAATGTACTCCCTTGTGTACCGTGGTCTAGCTGTAGACTGAGACAAAACAAACTCATGGAGACAGGTTCTTGGCTTTGATTCATTTAAACAAATCTGAATTCCAATTTGTCCGAAAGAAAACATTCAGTCAGTAAGTGGAGATCATCATACATTATCTATGGCCTTCCAGCATTAGTAACCTTGGAATGCCTTACGGGTCCTGAATCAAGTCAAGGGAAAAGGGAAATAAGATGACATACTACCGTCACACAGGGGAGGAAATTGTGAATTAGATTTGCCATTTACACAATGGGTCCTTCACTAAGCCTGAGCCTCTGTAGTAAGATCTAGCTCCAGGCACCGTAGTGTAGAGATCCAAGAAGCTGCTTACAGAGGAGCTGATCTTCACATTCCAGTCAGGTGCATTCCCCTGGTCTGCCAGATGGATATGCACTCTTAATGCCCTTCAAACCATGGCACAACCCCCACTGGAGCACAGCAATTCCCACACAGGAATGCTGGAGCCAAGGAAACACTGTGCCACACCAGGAAACGACAGAAACAGCAGATATTCACTACTGAAAGAACTATCTATGCCAGCAGGCTTACAATAAAGCACTACTCATATCCAGCTAAACAAAAAACACAAGAATCAAAACACCAGCAGTAGATATCCTTCCCTGACACAGTAGACTATATCTGCTGTCAGGATATGGACATTTAATCTGAGGGTAGTCTGCCAAAACTGCAGATATAAGTTTTTAATGCGTATTAAAGAAATCATTAATTCCACAAATTGAATCTCCTGAAGTGCAATTAAACTCTTCACAATAGAGTGATCAGGGGTCACAGAGGCCGTAACACATTTTTATTAGACTAATTCTAATAATCCTTAAGACTTCTGCTTTCATTAAAGACACATAATGTCACATAATGACAGAAGGTCAGAGTATTGTAATTAATCTGCTGGCCTCGAGAGATCTCTTTAGAGACGGTGATGAGCTGAGAGGGCGGAGGTTAATGTCAATGCCACAGTTGTTGCCATTGGCACCACATCTCTAATGTGTCACAAGATGCCGGTTAGATGGAGTCAGAGGCTACATTAGCTGCTGGATACTAAAAACAAGACAAAAGTAAACATGTTAAAACACACATAGACACACACTTTTCCAGAGAACTTTATCTTGACTTTCCTGGAAAGTCTGTTGACTTTGGAGTGGTATGTCCTACAGCATCCGTGTTTGTGATGCAGCTGATAATAAGGAGAAGCTCAGGTGTCTGCGATGGCATGCCGGGCATGCACAGGCCTATTCCAACAGTGTTCAACTGAGCCTTTTCTTTTTTCAAACCTTCCCTTTGACACATTCATTACACTCATTTACACTGTGGACTGATTCATAGCATACAAATGCTGTTACAGAGGTGAAGCTCTCGGTCTCGGAATCTGATTATGCAAGAACTACTTGCATAATCAGGTTTTTGGGAGTGATTTTCTTGGGAATGATAAAATGGATACAAGAAGATATCCTTTCATTGCTCCCACTCACTGTTCGAGTCAATAAGAATATGAGGAAGAGTGCATCAGTGGCTCAAACACTTTTATGAAATCAGCCTGCTCTCTGCAATTTATTCAACATGCACAAGTCTCTAACATGAAGGCATTTTCATTTAACTATCGATTTGCAGATACTGAGCAGAACTGCTCTCAGTGAATCCAATCAAGGGTGTTTAGTTCAGCAAATGACATTCGAGGTCAAATGATGGTTTATGGTGACAGAGACATTAGCAGTGGTAGCCTATATATCGGAAATGACTCAATTAAGCACCATCTTTAGAAATGTATCACTAATGTTTTAGCTATACAGGTAATTGATTTCAGAAATGTCTGAATTACAATGTCAAAATTGAGTTACAATCCAAAAGGATACAAAAGTATCCTAAGAGTAGGGCTGCAACTGACTCATTTTCATAATTAAATAATCTGTCAATAATTTAGATTAACTTATTAATAGTTTTGTCTATAAAATGTAACCAAACAGTCCAAAATCGAGATATTCAATTGTCACATAGTGACTGGCAACACAGTATTTTGGGGGGGATTTTGCTTAAAAAAATGACTCAAAGTAGTTGCAGGTTATTGGTCTATCAACTAACTGATTAATTAACTACCCTTTCATATCTACCTATGATACCCCAGTTTTGTTCTATCTTTCAAGGATGTCTTAACAACAAACCGACACTTTCACAAAAGATGAATACTGCTATAATTATGGCATGTCAATTTTGGTAAGCAAGCGAGACAATTGAAACTGAACTGAACAATAGAATTGGCTCTAAAACCACATGAAGGAAGTTCAGCAGCAGTACAAAATACTTTTACAATACATGCGTTTTCATGTCACAATAGGCGCACATTAGACCATGGACCCCCAGTTTGACAGGATTTTGTTTTAAGAAATCCCCTCAGAGTTATTTTTTTAGGTTAGAAGATATTAAAAGTCTTCATAGTCAATCAATGATCAAACTAGGATCACTATAAATTACAATAAATCAAAACCAAGACCAACCTTATTTCCTCCCTTGTTGTTCCAACTTAAAAAAAATGTGCTAAAAGTTAAAATATTCTGCTCCTCATTTAGCTGGAGACCGTTTGAAAACCAATGCTCTATACAAACTAATAAAATCTTGAACTTACTCTGACCTTTAATAAGATAGTATTCATCGCAGTAACATTACGCGCACAGCCCTAAGCCATTATAATGCTTCACTGATTACTGTTCATTTATGATGGTAGAAATGGTAAAGATTTTAATACTTTACGGCCCAAATTCCCAAATGCAGAATTAAACCACAGATAATAAGAAACCATGACTCTGTGAGTTCATCTGTCAACAGGATGATCAGTCATGATGGGATGCCTAAGGGAGCTACCACTACTCTGACAATGAGGGCAAGGCATGACTGAATGTCCTCAATTTGTCTCTATGCACACATTTCTACTGATGTGACGTCCTGACGAGACAAATATCACATTAAACCAAACCTGGGGTCACCCTCCATGCCAAGGGTTTACAGAGGAGGCTAAAGAGGTGACAGCACAGCGCAGAGATCATCACATGAAGTGAAACATCTCTCAGACATTGTCGGCAGGAACAAAGAGCTGTCTGTCACTACAAGTACAGCATTGTTTAATCAGTTGTTAACAAGTGACACAGATTAATTATCAGTGCTGCAATATCTGTCTGACACACAGGCTCAGACTGTCAAACCTCAATTATAGGACCACACTTCAACTCTCATCAGCTCCCACTTCCTTAAAAACCACTAACCACTATTATCCATTCTGGTGCTATAAAACATTTTTAACAAACCTGTATGATTGCTATAGTTGTATGATTCGGGTAAAACTCGTCAGAGTCAGATAAGGGCGGGTCATGACTTCGTATGACTTGGTATAAATTGTTTAAGCAAATTCAATATTTATTTTTACATAAATAAAATCAGTCTAAAGCTTTTAATTTATCAAATGCTTCATCACATTGTCCTTTTAATTAATAAAACTTGACACACTCATGTCTAGACACAGCATGAATACTCCACCGGTCTAATTTAGACGAGCTTCCAGTGAACCAAAACAAAACTAAATGAAGCAACAGTCCATTAGCTACTGTGGGTGCCTGCCACATTACCAATATAATGCAAACTGTCCATTCATCTGAACACACTTATGCCAGCAGAGCGTGAATAACATCTGTTTTTTATTTGAACCACTTTTATGCCTTCACTAATCCTTCTTAACAAAATCTCAATTGAAAAAGAAACAGGAGAGTCTCATAGAAACTTCAAAACACCTTTTGTATCTGATACATTGTGCAATAACCCAGGACTCTGCGTCATACGTAATGGTGATAACAGGAGATTATGGTAAACAAAGAGCAATTTCAGTAAAGTCTTGTACCGATTACGGCCAGAACAAGGCCCCTGGCATATTCTATGCACAGAGACTAACTCAGGTTACAGCGAACTACAGTTGGCTGCAGGCCCGAGGCCAACAACATGATCAGTATTCATACCCACAGCTGGCAGAACCATTATCACTGTGTAAAGCCTAAACTACCCGTCTGTGGAGACTTCCTAAAGAGACATGCTATTGTCACACAGAAATATCCAAACTGTGTCTGCAAAGCCCGGAAAAGTGTTCACCCAAACCTGCAATGGCCAGAAAATGGCATAAAAGCAGCTTTTAGGCTTATTATATAAAGATCTGCCACTGATGCTGCAGGTTTTCTTGTGATCCTCTGGTGTCACATGTGATGTGTAATACTTGACAAGTTCTACATTTGGCTTCGGTAGTTTGTGATACCTACAAATTTGTGACTTTACAGCAAGATGACTACAAGGATATGTGATGAAGAAAACCATGAAAAACAAACAAAAAAACAACTATAGTGTGAAATATTGTTTGTTATTTTATTTATCTTCTAAGTGCCACTTCTCACCTATATTCAGAGTGTAGAACACAACATCTTTCATTCACACCCTTTTTCTCTCTTTCATTAGTTTAATTACTTTTAAAAAAATCATTGAAGCTCTTGAGGCTGTGGACAGTGGCGTTCGCTGTTCATTAGTCTCTGGTTTGCACTGAACCTCAAAGGTAAATCTGCACAACTGTTATGCTCTGCTCATTCTTAAGTCTGTTAATGGTTCTGCCAGTTTACTAATGAGCTGGCCTTCAGGACAAAAGGTCTGGTGATGTTTATAGAGCATGGTGAAGAGAGGAATATGAAGAAAATGTCTAGAGAGAGATTAATGTAGGGTCTGGTGAAAATTAATCAGCCTGCTGTATGCCTTAGTGTTAAATATGTCCCTTCATCAATCACTGCACATTAAATATTTCTGTATTTACATGTGTAGTCAAGTCTGAACTGCCCCCTTGTTTTGTTTAGTTATTTTTGCCTGTTCATCATAATTATCATCATCAAGAAAAAAATCTGTTTATTGCACATGTTGAACAGAGTGATATTGGAATAGTATAAATCATATTGAGAGCTAGCCTTGCTCTAAATCAGGAGGCAAAATGTTGAGTATTTCTTTTAAAAAAAATTTAAAAAGTCGCCAGTGCCAGTTTATACAGGTTTAATCCAGAAAATGCACATTTGGAAACCATTCTGATAGGAGTCAGAGGAAACCCTGGAAAGAGAAACATCTAGATCACATGCTTAGATAAACATGAGGGTGAATGGTCACATTGCTATAGAGCCATCCTCGCTGCTTCCCGTATGCTGGGAAAGAAAGACAGCTTTATAGAGGTGAACACAGTTGGGCTTTTTGCAGGGAACAGCCACTTACAGTCTTATACAACCTTACGCATTTTCATGCCCGCCCACAAGTTGTTTACACATGCATCAGCACCAACCCACTGTAAAAAGTAAGAGAAACAGACACACAGACACAGACACACACACACACACACAGACACACAGACACACAGACACACAGACACAGACACAGACACAGACACAGACACAGACACACACACACACACACACAGAGAGAGAGAGAGAGAGAGAGAGAAATGCCCCCTCTCAATTGGTCCTGCCACAAGGAAGACACGGAGAGCTGGGTGGCAGGAGATAAGGGCTGAGGTGAGCGAGGGTTGGAAAGAGGTGCAGCTGAAATGAAGCAAACATCAATAGTAAGTGTCTTAGCTGGGCTCTGGGCCACTATGAGCCACCAGAAGAGCTTAAGCGTGCCTTGGCACAGATTGTGAATCTGTGGAGCTGAACCGGAGGGATGTTCTCCCACATTCTTCCCAAAGAAATTCCACCATTTAGGGTTTAGTTGATGGTGGTGGTGAAAACAGTTTCAGGCACTGGCACAAAACACTCAATTGGGCTGAATTAGAAAGTGACGGCACATTGTTTGAACTGTTTCCATGTTTATCAAAACTTTTACCGATAACTGTGGGATGTTTGTTTCTGACCCAAGGAAGTATACTTTATTTGGAATATGAAAACAATTACACACCTTCCACAATCAACCTCTACCTCTTATGCGCTCCACAAAGCCTTTAAGGAGTTGAAACTGCTACTTAGCATAGTTATGTTTAGGCTATTCTTGCTCTGTTACACTTCTGGCCTCCATATTCATTGTGCCCGCTCCAAGCCCCTGTCTCAGTTGGGGAACGTTTGATTTCCATCTATCCTTCCAACTATAATCTTCCCTGCCAATCACTAGTAATCATGGTGAGCCTTGAAATAAAAAGCCTCTCAGACTAGTGGCCCACAAACAGCAGATTACAGCAAATCAGAAATTAAAGTCACAAGGGAGGCAGGCAGTGGGAATGAAGGAAGACGAGCAAGGGCCCTCCAGAGCCAAGAGATTTGCTCTGTTTCATTAATGCTGATGAACTTAATTCAATCAATTCTCTGCAAGACATCACTGTGGTGGTAAACAACTCCTAATGCCATCTGCAGAGGCCACTGCAATAAAGCCATTTTCTTCACACACTACCTTAATCCTAGTGTAGATTTACTCTACTTACCCAGGTTATAGAGATGCCCTGGCGGTGCCTGTGTGATTTAGGAGGCCAAAACAAATCCACAAACTCTTGAGTTGGGCTCAGGATTCATATTAGGATGTAATTGCCCATTTTTGGAGAGTAAAAAGCATTAAATGGCGGAAAATTAAAATGTCTTGGACAAAACAACCCCCATAGGCTATGGCCTTTAATTAGTTTTTCTTTGCCCTTCGACTCAACAGTGGATGAGAAACAGCCATTGGCCTATTTACATGTCATCTGTCAGCCATCAAACAGTAAGGGGGACAAATTAATGAACAAGTGCAATTTAATCCTGACATGTCCCCCCACACAGCCAGCATTTATAAAACACAAGTGGGTGGTTTCAGGGAATTCCAAAAGACAAAGAGAAGAGTGGAAATTAAATTGTTATCTGTGTAGCTTTCTACCTGTTGTCATTAAGCTGCGTGTATCGAGGCTGAGGATCAGGGTCTCCATCGTTCACATCGTAGCTGGCATCTGGGTCCTTAAAAAATACAGATAAGCTGTTAGACTCGGATGCCTAAACTGATTTTTCTGAGTGTGGTACATTCAAAATGCAAAAGTTAACATTTCAAAATCTGTTTGCACGGAAATAATTCTTAAAATCCATCAGCCACTCAATTCTGGCACAAGGAAGATACTATCTTTAATTTAAAGTCTGCTCTATTTGTTCTGCTCGTCTTCATTCTTTTGCTGCTGCAGTAACACATCTTCTCCGTAGAAAACAGAATGTTTCAGCTTATTTAGGAGTAGTACTCACGTAGTTCTGCATCAAGTCAGGATGGTTCTTCTCTATTCCATCATCCAGAATGGACACCACCACTCCTTTACCTGTGTAGCCCAACTGCCACGCAGCTTTGGCATTCAAGTCACGGTGGTTGCCGTTGTACTGAGGATGGAGAAAGCAAATAACGGTTGAGAAGGAATCTAATTATCTGAGAGACACCTGAATGCTGACAAGAATGTGCTTTTAACTAAATCTGGAAGGGCTTAAAAAAAACATAAGGGCAATCATTTTAGACATTTGGATGAAGACTGAGATTTTGACTGAAGCATCAGGGGAAAAAAGGTCCATCTTATTTTTCCTTAAGTAATAGCTAAAGTTTCTCTATAAGGAGAGGGATGTATTGCAAGGTTACAAAGAGTATCTCTATTCTGAGAGCATCAGTGTCATGCTTGCATTTATTGCATTTATTATTAATACCGCAACACAGCAGTGAACTGGATGATGGCACACAGTAGGCCTAATGATTCTGTATGCTTTTTGATATGCTTCTGACATTCAACTTGACCTTTGGTCCAAAGCCATGTCTGGCTTTCATCTAGTTCAAAGCTCTTTTTTTTTTAAAACCGTACCATCGTGTGTCGTATGTCTGATGTACCGTCATACCGCCATATTCTCCTCTTAGATTTCAGCCCCTTTTTAGTGCAGTCAATCACACAGGATGATGTCTGCTCCGCAAACCTTGTAGCGTCATTGACGCCATCATATGGAAAATCTATTAAAGCTGAAAGTTGTGATCTGCAATGCTAATTCAGATTGAAAAAGGCCTTTTGTTGCTGATATGCTGAGTGTATTAAAAATCTGAGAGAGAGGCAAGTACAAGGTTTTATTTTGAATATTGCTCTCAAATCAGTCCTTTTCTTTCTACCTTAATTTCAGCATTCCCTCTGTACACTGAACACCTGTGCATGTGTACAGCTAGAGATCTCTGCTTTGAGGCTTGCCCATCAATTAGATAAATAAATATCAGAAAATATTAAATATTCATTGTAACATGATGCTGACCATTAGCATCCGTCCACCAAGGACACCCTGCCAGCAGACCCACCTACTCTCCTCTGGCCAGCCAGGTTCAGTTTTAATGAGGCACAGACTTATTTATGTGCCTGTATGGAGAGGCAGCCTATTTCTGCACCTTTTGCTACATCTTTGCACTTGCAAAATATATCATCACAATTACTTATTATTTAAAGTACACAGAATGTATTTCCAGAATGAGAGAAAGGGTTGGTTTTTTTCTGTAACTCAGCCAAGTGTAGATATTTGGGCAGTATAGGACCTGTCTACAATAATTTCTGATCTTGAAATCTTAAAATTGAATCAGAGAACATCCACAAACAAACCAAAGTCAAATGACTGTGGAGTTCAGGGTAAACCAGAAAAAATTGCATTTTTAAGCATTTTCATGCATTTGTTCTCTCTCCACGGAGTTGTTCAGGAAACCGCTCTGTTAGATAACACAGAGCTATAGGCCATCAAAATTTTTTTTAGCAATGCTAATTGGAAGTGTGGCACCGGGGATGTTGGTCAGGAGGTCGGTCCAACACTTCAGTCCAGAGTGAAATGTTACATTGGACGGGCTGCCATTAAATTTGGTGAAGTCCTCGTAATCAATGGATGAATCCGGGTAATCCTCTTACTTTCCTTCCAGCCCCACTAACACATTAAAATGTCGACTGGTCAACAACAATTCAGTTTGTGATACAATTCTTCAAAAACGACAACAACAAGTTTCCTAATTCCCATCAGCTTCAGATTAATGCTAAAATAACGATTAATCATTTCATGTCATTTTTCAAACAAAATTTTGTTGGTTTCTGCTTCTCAAATGTGATACGAGTCAGTGAAATATTTTTGGGTTTTGGACTTTAAAACATCACTTTGACCTATTAGTTTTTTTCATTGATTGATTTATTGATAATGAAAACAATTATTAATAGCAGCCCTAAAAGATAAAAATGCGATTAGAACATATGTAACACAGACAGGTTTTACTATCAGTGAAATACCATTTATGAACATATGGTAGAATCTATTACATCCAGTCACATTGATACAATGTGGCAGCAGGCTTTTATCTACCTCATTTGCCTTTCAAGTTGCCACTAACTACTGCACCACACTGGGGAAGTCAGTCCGCCTCTGTTAAAGCACAGACATTTTGAACAACTGATGATGCAAGTCTGTTTTGCATCACCATGAATCTTCTTCCGCCTGAAGCATTCTCACAGTAATTGAAGGAAAAGTGGAGCCGAACAGAGAATCTCAGGGGTTGTTACTGCTGTTTTTAACAGGGCCAATGTATCAGTGACATTCTTCAAGTCAAACGTGAAAATCAATCAACTGAAAACAAGAGCGCTTCAAGGTGAAACACCTTCGTTTTCTCTCTCTTTGTTGCTGTGTTACCTATGGACTGAAGTAAACTACCAATGTTCAAAAAGCATGCAATTCAGAATTGAAAGGCACTATGTGTATTGTTAGTGTCCAAGCTGAATCCTTTAAATAAAGTCAGCCAGACTTGTGCACCTTCTTTTGCAAACAAGACACAAAACAGCATTTCACACAAAGACGCTATATTGGATTCATACAGGCTTGTCTTTGTAACTCAGGGGAAACATCACAGCCCCAAATTTAATTACCTGTATTGACTTTTGGTAGAAAAAAAGCTCAAGCAGTGTGCAGTGCTGAATTATGCCCTGTCCCTCCCCACACACACACACACACAGAGAATAATACACACATAGCCTTTTGTCCAATAAAGTTTCTGTTCAGCAGTGTTCATACTCACCAAGTACCACTGGTCTCTGAACTTGGGATCAAAAGGTTCTGTGTACACATCCCTCTTTTTCCTCCGTTTCGACACCTGTTGCTCTGCCCAAGTCACCTAAACATGAAGCATACAAACACAGAAATACATGTAGAAATTAGTTAACCAAACAAAAAGGTGAGGTGATGCTCAGCAAAAGAAAATACAAACACACAAAGTGCCCCCTGTAATATTAAAAATAAATAAATAAATAAATAAATAAAAATAATTATGTGCTGGGCATAAGGGTCACCACGTCAAATAAATTAATAGAGATCCAAATTCTCAGCAGGATAACAGCAGACAGAGGGAGATTAGAGGCACAGGGGTATCGTGGACTCCTCACTAATGAGACTCGCTGATGAACTCCAGAGCAACCCGGGACTAATTAAAATTTCTAGATTGGTGTGAAATGGAATGCACCAGGATCTATTATGCTTCCGGGTACACCTAAACATGTATGCGCACAAACAATATACACAGGAGGTACACATTCAGTACAAATCTAGCTACACAACAGTAACCCAAGTCTGCAGGAGCCTTTCATACTGAGCGAACTCCCGCAGAAAGTGTTGACAGAAGCAGAATGCATACAGTGAAAATAAGCCTGCATCTTACTCCCTCTGCAGAATCGTGCTTGGTGTACAGCAAAACGCCTGGGTACACGAGTACAGGAAAAGAAAACATGTCAGAGAAGGAAGACAGAGAACTGCCTGCTGCAAGGACAGAGCACCTGATGTGAAGGACAACCAAATCACAGTGCACCTCTCTCTCTCCGCCTCTGCAGATCACTAGAGACACAAGAGTAAAAAAAAGGAAAGAAGTAATGAAGGTCACATTAGCTGCTACACTGAAGCGATGCCAATTCAACACTACCATGATATAACGCCATAATGGAATAATTTGACTTCAAGGAGCAGAAAGGTTTGTGTGTGGCTGTTCGTGTTAGTGTCGCTCCCATGACTGGCGAGAATCAGTCTAAGTGGAGGAGACGTTTCCACCAGAATTCATCCGATTCTTACTGGGAGGATGAGATCAGCCCTTTGAGGTGCAGCTGTGGCAGTTTACACACAAAACTGGGAGACTGGGAGAGATTTTTCCATGTGCACTTAGGGAGTGATACAATTATGGGCCCTGACACATAAAGGCAGCTACTGCTGACAAACAGATGGATATGTCAGCAAATGTTTTCAGTTAAAAAGACGTCATCCAACTGGCCACCAATATGCTTGTGCATTCTGTGCTTGGGTGAGAAGAAATATCTAGTAAGTTGTCCATATTTGTACTCCAAAGATCATCAAAAAGGGAGATAAACAGGGCGCCCTGGTTGTTCACCTGCTGGAGTGTTGTGTACTGAGGCAGAGAAAGGCTGCAGCCGTTTGCTGCATGTCATCCCCCCTCTCTCTCCCCACTTCACCGTCTTAAAGCTGTCACTATCCGAATACAGGTACAAAAAGCCTAAATAAATAATTATAATTTAGGGGGAAAAAGGAGCGATAAACAAAGCAAAGTAGCATACCATTTCCAGGCCATTGGGACTCTCACAGTCTCCTTACTGTATATGCTCAGAATATAAATTAAGAATATGTCTAAAAAAGTGGCATTCTAAACTTTTTCGTTGTGCTGGCGTTGTCAGCTTGTGGACTTTTGGAGGAAGGAATAAAATCTTATCTACCATATTCAAAAAAATGTGTCCTACTGCCTCTGCATTTTAGTCTCTTTTCTCCTGCAGACGACAATGAGAGGATAAATGAAGGTGGTACATCATGTCGCAGAAAAATGTGAAACTTATGAAGCTTGTGTGCCCATACTGTATACATTTGTCATCCTTATTGTAATGCCAAGATTGACGTTTCTTTTCCTAACTGTGTAATGTGCAATCTAATCTAAAATGAATGCCATCATATCAGCTGCTCAAATGCATCTTCACTGAATCAATAAATATGGATCTTCAGATTTTTAGGAGATTCACATCTCTGTAGTGTCATAAACCTACTCCTACATGACATTAATACCACATCTAATTAGTTTGAGGCAGTTTTAGAGACAGACAGGCAGTTGTTGAGTTGCTTCCCTCAGTCAGACTTTATTAGCAGCTTCCTGTTTTAAAGAAAATGGCAGTATTGACTGAAAACGATCACTACAGCCTGGGTGACAAAGACTCAGTTGTGTTCAGGGATCAAATTTGACTTCATTACATGTGATTTTCAGTCAGATAGCACAAAGCTATTTTCTCCTGCGTCATAAGGCGGTGTATGTGATATCTTCAATTTCCTTATCCGCTTTTCAATCACACACAAAATCCTGTATGAAACCAGTTTGGTTTTCACACATACCTAAGGTGGGTCTCTTTGGTGGAAAATGTACATGCTGACTCAGTTCATACGTAACAGGATTCAGAAAAAAGACGCAATGTTTGCGCAATATTTCTTATCTGGGGCAACACAGCAAGTTATGTATAATGTACCAGGGAACGGACTGTTTACTGCACTGTGTAGCTTGCACTGCATCAAATCTGCTCCTTAAACTATCTCATTATCACTGCAGGAGCATGGTGTAACTTTTGATTCCCTTGGTCTTGTTTTGCACACTATAAACAAAACCATGATATGCAAGAACTTTGTATTCTTGTGCATGCATTTCCTGACAACGTGACAGCTTCTATTCACACTTTAGCTGTGTGGGAAATTTTACAGAAAGGCTTCTAGGTCTAACTAGACAGACTGGTAAAACCACTCTTAAATAAATATGACACCCAACATGTCAAATTGGAAGTGCGTTTACCGATTACAAGCCTTGTTGTCACGACATGACCATAAAAATTATTTGGTTATGTAAACTGCAGCCACAAAGGTGCCACTGTACATTTTTATTTAAATTAAATACAATGCATCAGTATCAAAGATCCATTTGTTCCTTAAAAAAGGGAAATTACTTGCTCCCTCTCCTATTGAGGTCGAAACACAGGGTCAGGCTTTAATACAAAAATGTAATAACATGACTGCTCATTGCTCATATACCTCCTACAAACATGCACATTACTTGAGCAGCAACCGTTTTTCTTCTTTTTGCTGCAGACACCTCTGTTGCTCTGTTCTCCACACACTAATTTGTGCAGCCAGCCATCTTCAATGTTGCGCACGATTCTTGGAAATGACCATCAAAACACAGAAGAGAGGATTCTCAATCAGTCAACCCTGGAGAAAATTACTTGAATATTACCTGAATATTGTTAGCACAGTAAGATTTTTGTACTTTCACTGTTCCATGTGAGGGAAGAAATACACAATTTCAGTGCACAATGTGAAATTAATCATTAAAAACACTGATCAGTTTTATATAAAGTTACATCACTTAATTTGTGAGTAATGTAATTTTAATATAGTATACCAGTGACTATATAACTATAAAATGTTTATTTGAATATTAAACTGAACTTGAGATCAAAGTCCTCATTTCCAACGAAAGGTTATCTTTCCTTTCCATATTCAGGAGACTGTAAACAGGAACAAGAAACAATAAAAGTCCTACTTCTCAGCACCAAACTCATGATTCATACTGAACACATCTGCTACTTCTGGCAGTAGTGTAACAAAACAGTTCCATTTTCTATTTTGCAATTTTCATGAGAGGAGTCTTTTGAAAATTCTTTAATAGTCTGTGACAGAACACAAAGCCCAGAAGTTGACAAACAGCATTTTTTATTATAAATGAGCTCTGAAAATGGAAAACGGCGTCTATCTCATGCGTCCAGACCAATCCAATGCAGAACTAATGCTCACAAGCAGACTGCTTGGTTCATGTTTAGGTGGAGAGTCCTATCCTATCCAACAAATAGATTCCCCACCACACTCATTTTGCCCACCCACTGCTTTGTCCTTCTTCATTATACAAACATAGCATCCTCCCTCTGAGGCCAAATGGAAAGTTCAAATAAAGCATCATTACATAAAGGAACTGAATTCAATCAGCAGCTATGTCATTTATGTTTATGCTAAAGCTTTTTTAAGTCAGCTGCTTCTATTTTTGCCATAGTAATGAAACTTGCAATAAAAGCTTTAACCGCAGTCAAACATATTAACTTAAATTCAGTGTTTCTGAGCCAATCATTGCTTCGCCATGTATGTCCTATTCCTTCTCTACTCTTTAACTAAACAAACAAAAACAGCGAAGCAAAGCCCAAAGCAACAATAGAATAAAACAGACGACAGTAGAAGGCGTGGAGGTAGCAGATAGACCCAAGCTTCAAATCTTCAATAGACCCTATTAACAGGGCTCTGTTAGCCAGTCTATGAGATCTGGCAGAGGTCCAGGTGCTTTTGTCAGTAATTAGACACTCTTCAAAGAGACTTTACTGAGCCTTTTGTTCAGGCTTCATCTCAACCAGTTAAAAAGCTGCAAGGACAGTCTCTCTAGGATTTTTAAATTCCTCCTATTAAGAATATTTTTGCAATGTTTTCCCCTTTTCACAAAAACTGTGCAGCTGATGCAAATGTGGATCAAACTTGCAATGATATGCTGCTTTATAAAAGCTTTGATCAGACTATTAATTGCAGCACAGTAGCAGAAGTGTATCGATGTTTGGATAAGAGTGAATCTATGCATGAAAAACCAAGGGGATCTGGTAGAAATTGCAAGCTATTGCAGCATAAGCTGCCTTGATTAAATAATCAAACAAATAAATAAAACAAGGTACGGAAAAGCTGACCTGACCCTTCCTGAACAGTTTCCACTTTCTCTGGAGGTGCTGTGGGAAAAAAGGAATTCAACAACAGGAAATGGAGCCACAGTGATAAAGGAAATCCCAAAGAGGGAGGTGGACCATTTCTAACATGTACGCAAACAAACCCAGTAGAAGCTGCTCTATTCCCAGTGTGCACCTGTACTGTGTAGCTGCACAGTATGACAGCATGGTCAGTAATACCTTAAGGCAGGTTTCATTAAAGGCAGCAGATTAGTTTTGACGTATATAATGCTGCTGCAGTTGCACTTTATATGGAAATTAATCTAAATCACTGTAGCCGTCCTTGAAATGCTCTATTCACTGAAATGACTAGATACAATTTAGATGTAAATATTTTAATATAATTTCCAGAGAAAGAAGAAGATACAGTCTGATGGGACGGTAGAGAAATGGGGAAAAAATTTTCTTACACTTCACGGTGCTGGTAGGCTTCATCATTAGAAGAAGGAGAAAATATAACACAAGACTGAACTGAGATCAGGGAGGAAACAAAGAACCAGAGGACAACTCAAACTACTGAGTAAAGGAGCCTGAGCCAATCTGCTGGATCAGTATTGGAGTCAATTGATCACTGTAGCTATATAAAGCTGGAGCCATTTCAGATTCATTGTTCATTGTAACCCATTGTGCTCTGGGTATGCAAGCTGTCAAAAGCACCCAACTGCACTCTGATAAAACACTTAAATATTCTCCCAATGCACAGAGTTGTCAGCCGGTGAACCACAGAGGAGCACGAACAAATAAATAGCATGCAGAAGAGGTTCCAATTAATAATCTTCACATTGACAGCCAGTGTCAGCGAGCGATGCAAGAAAGGCTGCTCCAGGTTTATTTAAAAAGTGACTGTTTTGTCTTCGTTTCAGTGACATCTAACAAGTACACAGCTGCTCTGAAGTGCTGCTGTCAACTGTAAACTTTTTTTATTTTACTGCGGATGAAGAGATGCTGTCTGAATTCAATCCAAAAACTCCTGTCATAACAACAACAACAGACTGACAGCCCCCTTTGTTCACAGATATTATATAAAAAACAATGGAGGTACATTACACATAATAACACAGCAAACCACTGAAGTAAAACATGAAACCAGTGCCACCATTACGCCGTCCACCGGAGAGCAGAAACACATTTGATTTTCATAACACACAGTTTGACTTACATAACTGAATGTTTTATATAGTTCTTTACAGTCGCAACGATTAGTCAATCCATCAATTGGTCAATAAAATGAAAATAACAATATCATGTCACTGTTGCCCATTAATCACGGAGTTGGCATCCAGAGTTCCTTGACGTGTCCTTGGGCTAAACATTGAACCCTTAATTGCTCCAGATGGTCACGCCACCGCCTTGCAAAGTAGCATTGCTGCCAAAGTTGTGTGTTTTTCCTTGTCTTTGCGTAATAGTATATTAAATAATTAGTTTTTAGTTTTTGGACTGCTTGTTGGACAAAACAAGACATTTGACTATCTCACTTTGGCCTCTGGGAAATTATGACGGCCATTTTTTAAACTGCTTCTTAATGTTACGATGAGTAACGATTAATCGTCAATTGTTAGTTAAATGATTTATTTTTTTAAAGCTTTAGCTTTAAGATTTACGTGGTGCATTTCATACTTTTTAAATCTTACTTTGCTCATCTCATATTTTTGCTTAGCACTCTAGATGTTGTTGCTTCAGGTGCATTTACTTTAATGCTGTAAGCTATTTAACAATTTCAGTAGTAGTTAAGTAGACTCCAAAACAAAGTCATCGGGCCTATTTGTTGTTAAGGTTTTATATTGTTATATTCAGTGAGTCACTTTTTATAAAAGTTTTGTTTAAAAGGGTGGGAGCTTTTCTGAGTATTCATACATCCTCTTTCACGGCTGCACACTCCATTGTATTCCCACAGCTATGAATGTTAATTTCACACTCTTCCCTTTGTCCTTCCCAATGGGGTAGGACACCGGCTCATTTTCAAACTAACCTCGAACTTTCTTGCAAAACTGTGAGAAAATACAGACATGTGAAATTTTAAATTTAGATCAGTCACGGAAGAGGAACACGTTCCATCCATAGAGGAGTGTGTGTGTCTGTCCACAGGGAAGCAGCAGCCCACCTTCGAACACTAAGGTGAAAGGAAAACAGGCAGTTTGAACGTCGTGGTTCGTCTGAGCAAGCCATTAAAAAGAAGGTGGTGGTAAATGAGGGTTTGGTTCTTTGCCCTGTGACTGCTCCCCCATATTCCTCTTGGTTTCTAGTGTGCCTGTCATCCTGCACTACACACAACAACAGGTAATTTAGTGGACTAACTGACTCATTTGAATGATGATTTGAGGTTAATTATTCAGTGAAAGTTTCATCGCAACAGCTTTTTAAAATGAATCCCACATCAAAAAACTAATTTGGTATTTTATCATGTCGAAAAACAGTAATGGGTGAATATATGGAACATTAATATCATCAGTTAAGATGATGTTTAGCTTATTGGTGTAAGGATCACATGTGACTTATTGTGGTATATTTAGTGTTTCTTAATAATGAATGAAAAGTATTTACATTTAAAATATGGATAAATAATCACAGCCCCAGTTTATAGTTTAGGCAGTGAGCTCAAGTTTGTCACAAACACATATTTATATATCTCACACTGAATCCAAACAACAGCAAGTGATTATATGACGTTAAATTAAAAAAAATGTATATGCTTTAAAAAAAAAAAAAAACAACAGTGTTTACTGGGTGAAATGCTAAATTAATACAAGCAAACACACCAAATATCTGATTCAGTTCTATTTTCGTCTCAAAATCGCAAGAAAAGAGACCATGTTTTCCGTAGATACACTAATGGTGACCCCACAACCAGCACTCATGGGTGACAATAAAAATACAGCATTTGTATTCACTCCTCACAGCATAATGCAAAACATGAATACACCTCTTCCACATCCACGAGCACACAGTCCATCAATTGCAGCACCTGAAATAAACGGCTTACCTTGGGATCTTTCTGCAGACGGACTTGTGTTCCCCTGTGATCTGACAACGATCTCTTCACCACTGTACGATGCCGGAAGTGATAATAATCTCCAAATACCTGAAGAGACAAAGAGATACGATCAGTTATCACGCAAGGCTATTTAAATCGGTCTCCCTCTCTCTGTAATCTGATAATACCTTTACATGCAATAATAGCTTCAATTAAGTATAAAATTACTCCGGTCATACTAGTTATATTTTTCTCTAACACTAAACTATAGTGTGGTTTACAATACAATACAATATATAACTACTTGTCTTGTTGAATAACTGTACTCAGTATTAAGCTCTATAAATGGATCAAATCCAGGCCACCTGACAAAACATGTTTTGTATGTTGCTTCACACTGCGTGGATTGAAACTTTTATAATAAATAAATACATACAATAATTCCATTATTTATGAATTTATTTCAGTAAGACCACAGTAGTCTTACCACAGTCTGCATTGACGGACCAAAAGCAGCATCAGAGATTTTAGAAGCATCATTTTATTGGACTCAAGTTACAGAAAGCCCTGTGCAAAACCCTTGATTTTTGGATTGCCCCTTCTCTATAGGAAACCTTTACTCAGGTGATACGAGTTCAAGAAAAAAAAAATTTCTTGGACTTTTGGGTTACCAAGTGAAGCTAATGGGCTGCATTATTCAACAAAAGGTGAGCTCACAATTAGAGAAGCCTCAATCCATTTTCATTCCTAATAACTCCCTCCAACTCCTGGTGCCACCACATTGACTAACATAAATCCCCTGTGTGAAAAACGATACATGACCCATAATCCTCTGTGCTCTGTGTCCAGTTATTACCACTGTGTAATCAAGGTCATTCATTTAAAGCAGTGATACACTTTACTTCAAAGAATATGTTGTCAGAGGAAGGAAAAGCACTCATCACAGCAGAGTAGTTTCAGAGGAAAAGACAATTTAATGGTGTGAATCTACACAAGTGCCCGAACAATTAGCCAATTAACTGATAGACAGAGAATGCCATTTTTATAATAACTCATTAATAATTTAAATGATCAGGTAAAATACCAACAATTGCTGGTTACAGCCTCTCACCTCTCTATTTATGTATATTACTGTATACTTACTCACTTTGGACTAAGAGAATTTAGTACATGTGCGGCTATCAGACAGAAATTAACATTTTTATATTCAGAGTTAAATACTGTGTTTAACAGCCAACCAATCAAACGTCTATGATGGTACTCAGGTGGTGTTAACAGCTCCATATGCTCTGAGTGTTAATTAATGATTTTACTAAAGAGAAAATAGGGAAATGCAGTTAGACTAGAGAGTCGTAAACAAAATTACCACTGCATACAAATTTGAGATGTGCGGCGTTAAACATAATTATAGGCATCATAAACATATATGAAGATTTAAATCACACAATTTTTTGTAAACACACTGGGATGCTTTGTGTCCCAGCAAAGGCTGATGTAGAGCTAAGCTACTGCAGTGTGTACTGCAACTTTCCTTCACTCTAAAAGAGTCCTGGTTCAGTCTCCCAACCTCTACTGCTCCCATTTAATCACAGCAAACAGGCCGATTCCAGCAGGGCTGACACAAAAAGCCCCTGCACACAAAGCCACAAGACAATAGAGAGGCAATAACCAAGAGGGAAGACACACTTCAGAGTGATATTCAGCTCAGGGGTGGGACCACCACCAGAACCACAAGTCTCTGTGTGTGTGTGTGTGTGTGTGTGTGTGTGTGTGTGTGTGTGTGTGTGTGTGTGTGTGTGTGTGTGTGTGTGTGTGTGTGTGTGTCAAAATCATTAAAGAACAAGACCAAAGAGAAAATGCAGGATACAAAGGAGATAAAACGCTGACATTCAAAAAGGCATTGGCTGAGCTGATGGTCCCTTCTCGAAAGAAGAGAAGAATAAGAGCAGGTAGTGTGTCCATTGTGTTAGCCCAGATAAGAGGCTGGGAGGTGGGACACTGATCAAACACATGGGTGGAGATCCATTAAGCAACTCTAAATAATGCTAACACCAATGAAAAGACTTGAAAACAAAGCACTGATGGCCAATTCGTCCATTCAGTAAATGTTTTTGAAGATAACTTACAATATCACAATTTAAAGCAAAGAGAAGCTATTGGTGATGTATCTTGAATTTCTGGGCCCATTTTGTTGATGTGAGGCATTTTCTATTAGATAGGATATCTCATAGACAACATAATGTAAATTAAGAATATTTTCCAAACAAGTTTGCTAGATTTCTTAAAATGGAGGAGATAGACATCAGGTTTTGATGAAAATTAGAATAAAAGAGAAACAAATTCTTTCTAAACGTATCATTGTGTGAGAAATGACATTATGCAGTTCACTGTAGAAGAGACCTCAAGATATCCAACAGCAGTAGCATCAACAGATTGTAATGCAGCTACAACACATGCTGGGTTTTATTTAAATGGTGCCATTTTTACTTCTTGTCACCTGAAAAAACACTTTCTCCCTCTGCTAATTGCGATCTTTGCTTTAAGGTATAGCTATCTGATGAGCTCAAAAACATCTGGAGGTTGTCAAAAGTAATACTGGGAAAATGGGGGTATAATAGTTAAGAAAATAGCGCCTCGAATGCTCCGTACATCACATATTGATGATGTACAACAATGGCCAGTACTCAAGGGTGAATTTATTCAGAACTTGTGAATAAATTTGTGATTACTTCCTAAAACTTGGAAGGAAAACTAATTTCTACATGTCTACACTTAACTGGTTTCTTTTTATAATAGATAGAAACTTTTGCATGGACACTAAAGTTGTTGCAACAACAACAACAACAACCTATAAGTCTCATTTGTTCCACAAAAAAAAAAAAAAAACACCTTGTACATGTGCATGAATGTATACATATATAAAAAAAGAGACACAGGTCACCTCACATTAAAAACAGCTCAACTGTTGCAAAGTTATGCACACACACACATCCTCACTTCACTCAACAAAATGAAGTCCATTCCACTCCTGCTAAATGTCTAGCCTGCAGCTCAATCATCATCTGGCAATCAGCAACAACACTTAAGAGCTTATGTTTTCAACCATTTAATCTCAGGACCACATTGTTTCTGGGGGGTTTAACTGCTTTCCACTGGAAAAAAAAAGAAAAAAAGGCCCATTTACGATAAAGACATTTAGATGGAAAAATGATGTGGAAAACAGCCGGATCGGGACTTGTGGGTGACCATTACTGATGTGATACAGTGGGCACTGATAAAGCACAACAAGCTTAACGGGTGCTCTCCGAGTGGCCTATTACTGAAGTGAGGCATTAATCCATCAACCTCATTAAAATGCACTGTGACAGACAGTGGAAAATTACTGTCTGCTGGTTTGTTTGCATGTTTGCTCCCTACCCGCCTGGCAAATTTACCTTGTGGGAAAGCACTTATCAAAAAGGTCTGGTGTCTCATCTCCTGCGACTGTTGACACAATTATGTTTTACAAAGAGCCAAACAATGTCTAGAGACAAATTGGGAAAACAGGTTTGAGGGCTGCAGTAAAATGATACAAAACTGTTTTCCATATGGAGCCATGAATGTCAAGAACAAAGCCTGTGGATTTTGGTAATTCCGCTTGAGGGGAGGCCATTATTGCAGTTAAACTATGGACACATCAATCATGACACATTTCCTTGCGGTTTTGACGTTTAACTGCATTTGATTTAGGGGCATAGGGATGTAGAGCATTTCCATATTTTGTTTGTGCATCAGCGGGTTGAGATAAATTGAGTAAATGAGACTTAGGCAAACTCCTAAAATAGTTCAGCAACTTGTTTATATAATGAGGCTGGAGTCTAATTACTCAGTGAATGGGTAGGACGGGGGCACAGAGCACCACAGTGGCAGCTGGACATAACCAACAGTCCCTTTTAAAGCAGGGCAGAGCAGACCGAGCTGCCCCCATACACCTGAAAATGGGTTTGCACAGCTGGTCTTCCTTTCTGCCAAGCTAAACTTAGTCATTACATGTTCGATCCTCATTGTTTCCCCCCCTTCATTATTTGTCCCACAGCAGCCATTCTGACTCTCCTTGCTCATTAACCTTTAGTTTTATTTGGCATCTATGTTATGCTTATGTACTTGATAAGAACCATAAGCTAAACCAACAGTTTTGGTAGCCTTTTACACTGTAGAAACGCACACAGATGTGGGTGAAGTGATGGCTAGTAAATGTGTCCAAATGCATCTAAAATCGTGTAGGAATAAACTATTACGTTTATAAAGCCTTATAAGGCAAACTTGAGCTTCCTTATTTATCAACACACCGTCCATTCTCAACAAGCCGCCGGCCACATTCCTCTACTGTGTTTATACAGTAAACAGAGATTATGACTCTTGGCACAGTCCACCGTTTACCTCGATTGTCCGGAAGAAGTTAGAGAAGTCCAGTTAATGGTGTTGACAAAAACAAGTGGATTAAAGTGGATGGTAAAATATGAGGTTTTTGAGTAGGGAGGACAGCTGGGAAGTACCCAGATGACTTCAATATCTACAGGGGAGAGGGGCTCAGTTCAAGATCCTATAACATACAGCAGAGTGTGAATGTTTTGTAGCTGCCACATTTTTCTCTTTTGGGGATGCAATTATTATATCTCTATCAGCAGAGACTTTGTCAGCCTTTGAAAGAATCCTTTATGTTTTTTCACAATGATTCTT
This sequence comes from Dicentrarchus labrax, assembly GCF_905237075.1. Taxonomy (NCBI): domain Eukaryota; kingdom Metazoa; phylum Chordata; class Actinopteri; family Moronidae; genus Dicentrarchus; species Dicentrarchus labrax. The sequence goes on along the minus strand of NW_026136719.1, from coordinate 18,745,178 downwards.
GGACTATTTAATAACTAATACCTCAGTTTGTGTCCTTGAGTCTGAACTCTCATTCCTTCTTGTTGATGGGCAGGGCAAAGAAATTCTTCTGCTTACATCAGATTATCTTGTGCTATGTGCTCTGCTGTTTGCAGATGATTAGCTTCTGCAACCTTGCCATCAGTCACCCGGTCGCAATTTCTGCATCATTGTGGGTCCCCAATGAAATAACCTCCCCGAGATTGTAGAGTCGCAAAGCCTGAGGACCTTTCTCTTCCAGCAAAACCCTCCAATTCCACTTCTCTACCTTCCACTTCTCCTTCTTCTCCTTGCATTTGACCTTGCTCTTGTGAGAAAATGAAGAAAAAAATATTTACTTTTTTTTATGAATAGGCACTAAGGAATCATTTCTAATTTTCAATTTTCTTCTTTGCGTTCACACTCCACTACAGGAACTCAACAACCCCTAACTCGAGGCGTTAACTATTGTCACAGTCTCTACTTTTGTTTCCACTATTCTCCAATGTCCTTTTGGGAGAGTTGTGTAGTGAACTACTTTTTACTTTTTTACTTTTTGTATATTCAAAAGGTTTTGTCAAACAAAGTGGCAAACAAGGCAGAACTAGAACCTAGACCTCACAGACTCTTACAAGAGTGTGCGTTATGAGGTGGGGTGAGGGACACAGTGCTGCTTCACTATCCGTTATATTTTATTAAATGTTCCTAATTGTTGGCAACACGGTACCTGCAAGATTTCAGGGAAACATGATGTTTACTTAACGGCCCAACTTTAATATTGACAGATCATAGTGTGCCGTGATGCAATGGCGGTAAACCCCATGACATTTTCACTACTTATTGACTTGTAGGCACACAGTAAATGTCAGTCTTGGTACAACATTGACATTTACTGGTACAACGTACTAAATAGACTTACGTAATCAATTAAAATTCTGGTTCTTGATATGTATGGTAAAGCTCTGAGATTACAATGTGATAGTAATAAAAACTACAAGGATTATTGTCATTTGTTTGCTTACTTTATAATAACTAATAAAATAAATAAATTAATATTAGCTTATTGTATGCTCCATTCTACTTCTCTGCATTAATACAACAAAGCTGTTCACTGCAGCACACCTCGACTTTATGGAGTAGATGAATGTGTTAAAAAAAGTTTACAGTGTCATGGCAGAGCTGCTGCAGGGCTGTTAGCTCACGGGTCGATGAGAGCTGTCCTCAGATGACTAACTCTTCACAGCAAGGTCTTTATGGTGCTGTGAGGGTAAAGTCACATAGAGTAAGCACAAGACTGCACACATATGCAGTTGCGTAGGCCTCACAATACAACAGCCCTAGTTGTACAGATTTTATGCAGGCTATCATAATAAATTATAGAAAAGTCAATACATTTGTGATGGAGACATGCAATCACTCTGTGCTCTATTTGTTTCCCAATGGCAACATGGCCGGTGACCTGATTATAAGTCATAGATACGCGGTCATGTTTATGGATATCTCCCCTTTAGCTATTTAGTCTCAAATGTCTTATTTTTTTTTTCTATTTTTTTCAGCCTTTGACAAGAGAAAAACATATTGATGTGGTAAAAGGAAATAATAGCCACAACCCTCTGGCCTATGATTGAACACTCTCACTCCTCCACCAGACCAGAACTCACTGACTGTGTGAGTTGTGAACTTTAGCCTCAGGGTGGAGTCAGACGGCATCTCAAAGAATTGGTCCGGTCTGAGCAGAGCTAAGATCGGCAGGTGCTGCAGTGAAAGGGTGTCTGACCGAGTCGTCCTGACCTCAGTCTGACATATATTTTCGAGAATAACCTCTCAGAGCAGAGACGTGCTCCTTTAGACGAGAGGTAACTGTGATCAGTGGGGAACACTCTTCAACATGTCAAAATAAAATCGGTTTACTCGGGTCAATATCTTGCAGTCTGTTATGTTAAAACAGTCAGATATCGCTCTGCTTGAATCATGTTGGAAACATTTTCAGTGACTTTGTTTCAACACAACAAACAGGAAAAAAGGTCCTCATACTTCATAGTCTTGACTGCAGTGTTCTTCACTTCTACACTAATGGATGTGAATTGTTTTACAGCCTGTGGCCCGAAATCATTTGAAATATCATTTACGCGTCTTCAGACAGAGCTGTTAGAAAGACAGCCATCAATGACTTACTTCATTTAGTGTAATTGACACCCTGTCCATCCCACAAGGAAGAATCAATTCCTCAGCTATCATATATGCAATTTGGTGTCGGTCCAATGAGACCAGTGACTTTGTAAAAGGGAGGCTGGGTTTTAACTGAATCTGGAAAGTCGGATACTGAAGGTTTATTTGTACAACAGGCAACAGTCTACAACAGGGTGCAAAACTACAAGGCTATTGAGTGTCCACATTTTTCTCTCTACTCAATAGATTACCATTGTTGTTTTGGCTGATGAGTGAAGCAAATCTACCAATCACTTACATGCATATTTTACCAGCATTTGGCTTGTGGATGGTGCTAATTTTGTGCCCTGGTCTTCACTAGCAAGAGAAAAAGTCAAGTCAAGTTTTTCCTCAGAACAGTCAAAAATACAGTATATCCATGTTTGTGCTACAGCTTGTCTTTCTTTGTGTATTACTTTATTTAATTCTGATGGCAGAGGTGGTACTGCAACAGTAGCATTTTATTTTCATTAATATTTCAAATTCTGTCTAAATAATCTTACTGTAATCACCTCCCACACTTTGAATAACCACTGCACTAATCCAACACAATGTCCTTCAGTAGCAAAGTCTTCATGCTTTGCCAGAAAATCTAATTCCTGTGGTCTTCAAAAGGGAGTTGATGCATCAAACCATTCAGCCTTAAATAATGGAGCAAAACTCCTGCTCAAGCTGGACAAACAATTGTTTTAGCAATATACAAATGAAAAACTTGTGTGCCTTTGTGTGTAACCAACTCTGTGCCACTGAACAAAATGTTATTCTTCCAGCTGAACTTGAACATGTCAATACAATTTAGATATCCAATCTTAAATACTGGTTTAAAGATGAAATGAAACTGAGATTCAGGGGTTAATTCAACCATATGCACGTGGGGGAAAAAAACAAGGCGTGCACTATAGAGAATTATTGTTTGCTTTTCAGCTTCTCTTTTTTCACATATTTCAAACCTTTTTATTGTGTTAAAAATGAAAAATCTTCATTTATACAGTGTAGATAAATACCCATTAACTCATGCAGTATGAGCATGTGAAACACATCTCGGCCTTCAAAAGGCAACAAAGAGCCTCAACCCCACTTATGTAATGACTTGCTGTACCCTACTTCATGACAAATTCACACGTCTTTATACAGGGTTAAGAGCAGCAAGAGCTTTTTTTAAGCAAATGTGGGAGAGAAACAGGATTTGGGGGTAATAAAATAGATGTGCCCCTGGTCAAAAGGTTGAGTTTATGATAGGAAGAGCCAGGGGGAAGTCACACATCAAAGGACCATTTGGTGAGAGAGACCTGGATTTACAGGAGCAACATTTGCAAGACACACAGGGGGTTTCATTGTTTGTGATGTAATGAGATGCACTGAAATGTATATAAGGGAGAGCATTTTGGAAGTCGGGAGAGAACATCCATGACGTGACCTTCTCTCCATGCAGCATGAAGTAAAGTGACTTGATTATCACACCGGCTTGAAAGTTCTTCAGAGACTTAGCACCTCTCAACTTTGGGAAGAATTTCCACGACACAAATCTATTGAGATTCTCAGTTGTTTTTCATTACAAGACATTCCTAACTTATGGACATTCAAAGACAATCCGTTATTAAGAAGTGTGTGATGAAAAGAAACGGTGTGCTGTGTGATCAGTGTTAGTCCAACATGATGAAACTCTGATCACAGAGTTTGGGTAGAAATCTTTTGGAGCCAGAAACTAACAAATTTCCATGATCAGTATGTTGGAAATCAAAGGTCACTCCTATTAGAGTCATATTAACAGTTCAGAGATAATCTCTCTAAACACGTTGCTGACGCTCATGCAGATGCCTCAAGGAGCTCATCCTCATTAGTGGAGGAATTCAACTGTATCCATCGCTAGTTACCCAGCTAGTGTGTGTGTGTGTGTGTGTGTGTGTGTGTGTGTGTGTGTGTGTGTGTGTGTGTAAGCTAAACTGAGATGGAGGAAATTGGACAGGGACAGGGAGGAAGCAGGTTTTTATCACAAGGGAGGCAGCCCTTTTCCTGGGAGTGCAAACGGTATGATTGATTCTGACACCGTGAGGGAATGCTAAATCTAATCTGAGCTTTGAATCTGTATTAAACAGTACAGTAAAAATGAACATCATAAGGGGGGGGAAATCTACTAATTATTAAATTTTTGGCATTATTCTACTTTCCACATTTTTAATAAAATAATATTGTGGTTAACACAACCAACATTCTGCTGAAACCAAGACACTATCTGGCCATGTACACAATAATATCCACATGACTCTTTAAAAGGAATCATTTAATATTTTGGGAAAACACACTCACTCACTTTTTTGGTGAGAGAGAGGATTAATAGACTCTCTTGTCTTGTACAGTAATTAGAAGCTACAGCCAGTGACCAGTTGAGTTTAGCTAAGCACAAAAGACTGGGAACGGGCAATAGTTAGTCTGGCTCTCTAAAAAGGTAACAAATCTGCCTACCAGCACATGTAAAGCTTGCTGTTTAACAACTGTTTAACATATCTTGATTACTTAATCTGTAAAAACAACACACTGTGGTTTCACAGAGGGGTTGTGTGCAAGACTGTTTCTTGGCCGGATGCTGTCACTTCCTGGGACTCTTCACTAGCAATCATGGTGGCTGCAAAAGTGAATAACAACTATTCCTATAAGATTTTACAGTGTGTTCATTTGTAATTAAACTAACATAACACATCATGCATGTTTCAAATTTGTCATTTCAATTTTCTAATTTTGAAGCGCAGTAATATTTCGTTCTTGGGTGTTTTCATACATTTTTTAAGCCGTAGAAAAGCACTTTAAGTAGTGCATGATGCTTAAATGAAAAATATAACTCCTAGAAAGTGCAAGTTTAATGCACATGGTATATCCAAGGATTGGGTGTGCCTTGAAGTTATTTTTGCTCCATGTAGGACAAAGTAAAGAGTGACAGTGATGAGAAAGACGGAGAAGATTTACCATGAATTCATTGGCGTTTCAACTGAGGTAGTTTGCCTCTCAGTCCCAAGGGCCCCCTGCCGGGAGTGCTGGAATAAACGCCATTATATAAGTAGACATGAAAGCATGCTGCATAAAATCCTGGGCTGGACAGAATTAATGTGCACTGATGAATAAGCATGAGCGGTGATATTAATACAGCGGTGAGTCTTGAAATACGAGCAGAGCCACAGATTACAGCACTGAATTAAATGATGGAGCTGAAATGTTTTAGCCTCATCACCTGATTTCTGTTTTTCCTTTTAAAAATGGATCACTTGAGGTTTCAAGCACACCGAGGGAGGTTTCAAGCACAGCGAGGGAGATTTTTAAGATCCGTTTAGGGGGGTGTACACAGGGGCAATGTCCTTGACGGTGAGTTTGACAGCTGAATCTGAAGTTTCTTCTATAAAGTTAACAATGCGTTAAAACTGGCAAAGGAGTACCTGGGCCATAAATGCAAAAGAGTGCAAGGACACATGTACCTGTGAGAGTCTTCATTTCAAATACAACCTCTCATTAATGACCTGTTGCATTTTTACCCAGCCGCACACGCACACGCGCACACACACACGCACGCACGCACGCACACACACACAATGAAGAAGGCAAAAGGTGATTGCCAGTGGGACAGGAGCTAATAAGATTTAACTCTGGCTTCTAATTTTATCTCCCCCCTTTACTCTCACTCGCACTGATAGAGCACTGCTGCTGGACAGAAATACCAAACAGGTTCTTCCGACCCCAAATGAAGGACCACAGGGGCCATTTGAGGAAGCTGCACTCTCTTAATTTCCTAACAACTCTCCATCTAAACCATTTCCATCACTGTCTTCTCTCTCCACAGAGGACTGAGCCCTTTTGTTTCTGCACCCACCACAGGTAGCCAACCCGTCTGCACTTCAATTTAATGGACTGTCACAAGGGTCTCCCTAAGGTGCACAGCAGCAGCAGAAGAGGACATTCCACATTTGTAGGTGAAGGACTTTACCCTTTAATGAAAAGTGCCTTCAGTCAAAAAAATAAATAATAAAATCCCATTTTGTTGCATTTGTGATTTCATTTGACATTTTTGTTGATTAAAAGAAAAACTGAAAATATACAGGATAATATTCAGCCTTGAACTTTGCTGTATTTCACGCAACTCTCTCATTATGGCTGCTTTGGTTATTCCAACATGTCCCTGCTGCACACCACTCACATGAAATTGAGCCACAACCCCATCCTGCTGCTGCCAACGCCCGGGGCTACAGTACATTACAGCCTGTGATCCCCCTCACTCTACAAAAAGCCTCCGACTCATTGTACTGCTCCTCTATGCACTGTAGGTGAAGTGGGGTGAAAGAAAGACAGATCACAAAATAAGATCCACTGCACAGATGGAAGAAGGGAAGCCCTCCAAGACTGTTTGTTACTGTTGTTTCCATGGAGATGAGTTAAGGTTCAGTTTTGACAGTGTGGTATGTTGTAAGAGGGTCGGGAGATTGTGATAAAGTATTTGGTTTAGTCAGAAATAAACAAAGAAACTTTACAATGAAACTGGTGATTTGTGCAAGAGATTATCCTAAGGAAGGCAACACAAATCTTCTTATGTCCTGTATTCTTTTACAGCGTCGCCAACTTTTTCAAAACATGACACCAAGCAGACATAACTGATACTGATTTGGTATGGTATGCATAAGTGCACCTCAACTTGCGTGATTATGGAAAACTTTGTTGAGCACGTCATTCTGGCTGAATGCCTGACTGTCTAATCAATCATTACTTATCTGTGCTGCTGTTGTCTTGCTCGAGAGAAGACTACAAGCTGGAGCTTTCTGCTTCTAAAATGTTATCACAAAGCTCTTAATTTGGACAAAATCCTCCTGCTGCTTCCTCTCCGGACTTAATGGTCAATTTGATTCAATAATGAGTAACTAGTGCCTTATAGGCCACTACACACACAGTCACACACACAGTCACACACACACAGTCACACACACAGTCACACACACAGTCACACACACAGTCACACACACACACACAGTCACACGTACACCTTTTTCTCCTCCTCCTGTCAAAATCTGCCCAAACATCAATTTCACAGATAAATGTGCGGCAATAGGCGAGAAATTGATGTTGCCAAAAATGTATCCTGTGACTGCTCACACATAAAAAGTACTGAAATAAGCCAACTGAAAAAGAAGGTTGTGAAATGGATGGATTTTTCTGCAACTTCTTCCTATTAAGTGGCTTATCCTTACTGAGGGGAGGGTAGTCTGCACAATGAGACAGATCATTATAAAAAGGAACGTTACGGGCACACCCATTTCCCAGCTACCTGGTAGAGATTACAGTTTTTAAGCTCTGCCCCGACATCAAAGTTTCCTATAAATGAACTGCATCACAACTGTGAACGGTACCAGGAAACAGCCACGGACCATTTCTAAAAGCACTTTCGATATGTATCTTTTGAAAGAAACCAAAGGACATCCTGTCAGTAAAGGATCATTTCCTTGTATATCTCAGTCATCTTTAAAGAAGTATTACAGGCGAAGCTTGTTACACCCAGGACTTATAGCTGCACTTAATGGCTGACTGGATTTGATAAGGAATTTGTAGAATCTCTTTTTAGACAGCATGGAATTCAAAGGATAATAATCAAAACGTCGAACACAATGAAATTACTTCTCAGATGTGACTATGAAAACAAGAGGAGCGTTGGAATTTTTGGCCCCTAGTAGCGCTATATGGAGCAATGGTTTTTACGTGTGGGTCCCCAAGGACACACATGCATGCTGGTTGACGCGATGCATAGTCCTGCCAATCTTTTCACACTAATCCCCTTATCGATAGGTGATGGTAATGCATCAACAACACTGCTATGCACTAGCAAAGGCAGCGAAGAAGACGCAGGACTCAAACTTTTAACAAAAATTTGCTTTTTAAAGGAAAGAAATGCACTAAATATAAATATCCTTAAGGATACATACAATGCATTTTTGTGAGAAACACACATGTAATAAAAAAGAAAAGAAACTTCTATCTGCACAATGAACACAGTAGTCAAACAGAGGAGTTAATAATACGGAGCAGTTTGTCCTTGCCGCCTGAATCAAGGCTGCATTTTGTGTTACGCATGTAATGTCCTGAGAATAATGACCAAACATTAATCAGTATTGTGCCCTTTTATTTACAATGAGGCTGAGTTGAGCTGAAAAAACTGTCAAGAGCAATTAAATACAATGGAAATTAGCTGAAAATAGTGAGTCTACTTGAGAGAGAGAAATTGGACTGGGCTTTCATTGGTCATAACGGGTTATTTTAAACTCATTCTCTAATCTTATGAAAGCAAAAAAAACAAACATAAAAGTCTCACGCAAACCGGGTCCATCTGCAGCCCCCACAGCTGCCACACACCGTAATGCTTTGTTCCTGTTATCTGATATTGATGTGTTCATTTATGTGGGTGACTGTCGATCAACAACATTATTCATAATTTCCATTCCCTAGGCACTATGAACAAATGAGCTCTTCCAACCAAATAATTTAGCAATCGGGGGAAGATACTGAATGCAGTTACAACACAGAATTATTCATAGTAGACAGCAGCGTGGAGCAAAACAACTCAGGTCTCATCTACATTATGAGAATGAAAAGCAGTCACTGCCTTGTCAAGGAACATTACACTCGTATGACATGGCTGCCTTTATTTCAGCTCCCTGTCAAATAAATCTGTGCTGGGTCCGGCACAAAAATGATATCAATCAGACGCTTGTTCCAGACAGGGGAAAGTGTATAGACAGTGTATTGCTTTGCATATTATATGCAATCCTGGCACAGAAAACAGCACAATCAAGTCCTAAATCAATACGGTTTATGTAACATAACATGAGTGCTGAGAGAGCTGTGTGTGCAAGATAAATTGCCAAAAAGCAATTATGAGCACAGTATCCATCGCTCTTAATTGACTAACTTCAACATCAGACCGCAGACCCTCTCAAGATGCGTGAGAAGTCTGTGTACCTCCAAAGTGAGCTATGTCTTGTTGGTGTATATTTCAGTCCAACAATCTTTGGGGCCAGTGGTTTTGGAGAGATTGAATTTCTCATAAAAGAGAACACACACAATGAATTTTTACCGTTTGGGAGAGGCGGCTGTGTACTTGACCTGATTTCATCAATTAAAATGCACAGATGTTCATTTCCCCAGCTGTTTTGTTCTCTCTCTTTACCTCAGATTACAGCACTGTTTGGATGTTGTTGTCACACTGAGTCCGAAAGCGTCAGTCATCCATCACACTCTACAGTAAACTTCTGGTAACTTTATCATGTTCACGGACAAAACAACTCACAATAACACAACGAGAAAAGTCTCAGGGGTTTTTGGCGCATGTCTAAATGGGACACCGGGAAAAGATGGCCATTAAACAGCATGGCATGGCAGAGACAACTGTATTGCTGGATTGGTTCTCACAGAAACAGGATGTGCTCCGACGCTGTCTGGGTGTACAGTCATCGAGCATTTCTCCATCCCCACCTCCTCCTCAATCTCACTCACAGCAGGTGAGAGTGAAAACAACGGAGCAACACATAACACGGGTACTGGCAGTGACCTTACGACACCATCAATTCATCCTGTGGATACTTTATTTCTTCCTAGAGGGAGCTTTGATTGTCACAGCATCAGCACGGAGACGCACAAATAAAACTAAAATCAAAATCTCAAACTGACCTGCCCCCACTGTGCAGTTACAGCACAACATCATATCACAATTAGGGCTGCACGATATGGTAAAAACATCATATTGTGATTATTTTTACAGATATTGCACGGCTATGTGGTAATGATCATTATTTGCATCACAAATTGAATTTTCACAAAAAAAAACTATTAAAATTATTGAAAGGATGTGAAGTTTTGGGGGGTCTGTGCCAAACAAATATCTTTTCTTAAATCTTGAGAACAATATTTGTAGACCAGGGCATCTCTGCAGCTCTAAAGTACTTCATTATAACGCTGTCTTGTCACATATTTACCTTAATCAAAACATTACAGCTTTTCCGATTTGCATATGGCACTAGGCCATATTGCAATTTTGATAATGTTTCGATTAATTGCGCAGCCCTTATCACAATACACAGCTACATTACAAAACTGTACATTTGACGGCATACAACTGAAACTAAACGCACCGTAAATGTGTGGGCTAAAGCAGATTTAAAGCTGTGTGTTAAGGGCAATGAATTCTACACACATGGCTACACCATAGTTGACATACACCTCCTCAAAAACGTAACTAAACGCCAGGGCAACGGTGGATACCTCATGAAGAGTGTAAAAATTTTGATGAGTCAAAACAAAAAGTTAAGATGGAACACACATCTAGGAAAGCAATGTTCACTTCTAACCTTCCGCTCACTGCGATTAACGCTTTTGATTACAGTGATTGAAAGGAATTGTCTCTTATTCCGTAATGAGACAAGGCGAAATGGAAGTTATCCAGATGTAACCGCCATCACTCTACGTCACAAAGTAAATGAACTAATAAACTCAATTACTTTGGGGAATAAAATTAAAGCACAATAGTGCCTGATCACGTATACAATACATGTGCCTGGCATTGCAGTGGTGAGATCAACGAGTGAAATCTGAAACTGAACAATTGAAATTTCCCCCCAGACCCGTTTTCCACCCACACAGCTGTTTTCTCACTTACGTTGCCAGATAGGACTTCTTCTCAAGGCTGTGTTGGCGTTTGAAAACTGTGCTTTATTGACACCTCCCTGACTCTTCTGTTAGCTTTATTATACTTGTAATCATCGTTATCTGTGCATAGTTTGGTGATATCAGGTAATTCCCAGCATAACTCCAGCTAACTGCTATATTTGACATGAGGTGTAATTAGCCAGACTTCACTAAAGCTTTACAAAATAAGTAAATGTGTGAATTAGCTTAAATAACATACTCATGTCCTTACACTTTTAACAAGCTGAAAATGACATACAGACATACATACATGGTTATGTTCTTGAACAATCGGTTTATTGTTTGCTTTGTAAAAATGTAAACAACTAGTGAGAAATGTCCATCCCAATTACTCCCAGCCCAAAGTTACATCCAACCAACAGCCCAAACCTCAAAATGATTCAGTTTACTGTAATCTAACATGATGATAAGCAGCATGAAATGTTTGCATTTTGCATGAAAAATGACTAACAATTTAAGTCAGTTGGATTTTTTTGATAATTGACTAATCAACCAAATGATTAATCGATCATTTAAGCTCAAAATGTATATTGTTCAATTTATTTATATTTATATATACACACACACATTAAAATTTTGTAATATGAATCTTAATCTTAATAGAGCAAACAGTACTAGTAAAAAACAGTAAAATTTCCCTCTGAAATGTGATAATACTAGTGGAGTAGAAGTAGAAAGTGCCATCATATGGAAATATTCAAGTTAAGCACATCGAAGTTGCTGTGTGTGTGTGCGTGTGTGTGTGTGCGTCTCCTGTGGTGCCATTTCAGGTCACACTCGTCCACAGAGGGGAACATTCCTTTCTCTTGAAGAGTCCAGTCCAGTCTTAAGCTCTGAACACACTGACTGTGTCCAGCTGACTGCCACAACTGCTGGATTCAGCACTCTGGCTGCCCAAACCAGGATGCTGCATGGTGGCTGGGACAATGACAGGAAGACCGACCGCAACCATTTCCTAGAGTGCGTCAACACCGTCCACATGATACTCTGGTCTCATGAAGATTCTTAAACTCTCTGTTCAACATGTTATTTATGGAACAACTTGTGGATAATGAACACTAACCATTTTCAACATCATGTTTTTTCTTGCCATAAAATTTCTGCAGTGGCATAAACAAAGACTCTGTAAGGCATACACTAGTCTGTGGTTCCCCTTCCTTAGTGTGTAATTGTGACTATGCATAAAACAATGCCCGTTTCCTGTAACCTAAAGTCTCACCAGTCTCTGAAGTTACTGTAAGCTGGGACAACAAGAAAAATGGAGAACAGTCCCAAAATAGATGAACAAGCCGACCTGGTGCCAAAATAAGGATAATAAAAGGTTCCAGGCTGTTTTGTGTGTGTGGAGTGGTAGGAGAGAGAGACAGAGGGAGGGTTTAGAGATTCTTTCATAAACAGCTAGTATTATAGGTCTGGAAAGCAGTGGGAGGCTGACTGTTTTCTGTGGACTAAACACTGAACCCACGTTTTGGGAAGAGCTTAACTCAGCACAGGACTCAGCTCTTTCCAACGCACCCTAATTGCAGCTCTCCTGGTTTACTTTGTGTATTGGAAAGTCGTGGAATGGCGGCACTAGACTCAGGGAAACCTGTGAGCTGGAGTATCCGTACAGAGGAGAGTGAGGGCCGAAGTCATCTGGACTGCTGCCCTGGGAATGAGAGCGAGTCACTGAGGCTCACCAACTATAGCCACCACAGTATCCTGTCCAAAACATTGGTAACATTCCCTGAGCTGAAGCAGCCTCCAGAGAAACAGATCCAAACAGATGGACACTTCTCACAAAACAACCTCTTCAGTCTTTCCTCTGCAGTTGGTTTCCTGCATATTGTGGTAAATATGGCAGGATTCTAGATATTCTGAGGTTTGTGAGCCCAGTTCAACACCAGCTCTCATACACGTTCAGTGTATGATAAAGAATCTATATTTACATCATGATGTATGGACGCAGTTTAAATAAAGCAATAAAGCCAATGAACATAATGGAAAAGAGGTTCTATTTTTAAAAGGAACATCTTTCAAAAATCAATAGGCACTTTATTAGTAAAAAAAATAATAAAATCTCCTACAGTGTAGTGCAGATGTTTAATTTATGTTGTCTTAATTAATTGTTCCAAGCGAATAGTAATCTCTAAAGTAATTGAAGTTTTTATTCTTATAAATTGCCCTTTTTTACCATTTTCGAGATATCTTATGATTACCTAAAGCTGAAATAAGTAATCAATAAAGGGATTAATCAATCGACAGAAAATTAATTGCCAACACTTTTGCCAATCGATTGATAATGTAATTTATAAAGTCAAATGTGAGGTTCTGCTGCATTTCTTTTGTTGTTTTATATTCATTACTGAAAATTATTAGTTGCAGATATTAAAATATATTTGAATCCGGGGGGGAAAAATCCTTTTGTAATATTGATTTTAAATCACATCCTTGTGCCTTAATGCTTGGGACATTGTATACAGCATAACTAAACAACGCACAATAAATGCACAGTAGCAGCCAACAGTCATGTATACTGAAATAATCCCAATCCAACCAACCTTCGTAGATAAAACCGACTGTATAAAGGCCTCCAATTCAGTCAGCATGGCTTCAGTCAGCAAAATGATCACACACAATAAAGAAGATGAGCTCCGTCTTCAATAGCAGGCTTCCAGGGAATCAATTTCAACAACATCTGATGAAGTGGGGGGAGGGGGAACTGCAACTCATTGATGCATAGCTTACATCAGCAATAAAATATTCATGAACACTCAAACACACACCAACAACTGATACTGTACACAGATGTGATAACTTCCACATCCTTTGCAACACGGATGACCCAGAAAGAAATCCTGTGTTTTAAAGCTTGTGTCACACCGACTCAAACTAGTAAACTTTAAGGACTTCCACAGAAACTGAAAAACACAGAGACCTGACGAGGCTGTCACATCAATAAAACAGATGATATAAGATCCTGAAAGAACAAACACTCCTTTGAAAAAGAATATCAGAAAAAAAAAACTCTACCTCTAGCGCATTTAGGAACCATTTCTGCCAAGTTGGCAGGTTACCAAAACATTACTGGAAACATTCAAAAACAAATAAGCACCTACTCAGAGTGCGGTGCTGCGAGGAGGAAACAGCCTGCTGCATGATCAGGAGCACTGAAAAGCTCTGAAAAATGAATTTAAAAGGGCAACAAAAAGAATGAAGGAGAGTGAGAGGTTTTTGTTTGCTTGATATTTTTATCAGCCACTTTGTGACAAACAATATTTTGACAAGATTTAATTTACTGAAGACTAATAATGTGAATAAAAGCAACTGTATCTACATCTTGAGGTCAAAGAAGAAAATACTACAGCTGACCAGAGAAACACGTCCCTTACACTGTCATTTAGCGACACTGGATAGACACGAGTGTACTGGCAGGCACACAAAAAGTACAGTGCATGTGTTTGTTAACTGTACATCACCACCACTACATTATAATTATCACACATTATTTTTAATTTGATGACATGGTGACCAGAGGCACACAGTCTCTCAAATAGAAACTCGTCTTTCCAGCCCTGGCAGTCCTGTGCAGCTAAACTAACTCTATATAAGTGATAACGACACCAGATCTGAAATCTAAATCCAGTATCTCTGCTACACTGCAGCACGGCCAAACAGCTGAAAACTGCAGATCTGTTACAACTCAGCAGGACTCCTGTTACAAAGAGAGAAAAAAAATCACTTGCAGCCATCATAAAAAGAAAAGCTCCACCCAAATGCTGCATTCCTCCCACACTGCCACCTCCATTAGGATAGTTACAAGCTTTTAAACGTTCACCTCTTTGTTTTCATTGTGAAAAGGCTTATCAGATCTAAGCCCTTACCCTTTTCAAACTGCATCGCAAACGACTGCTCTGCCTCCCGGGCCAGCTTGTGTGTGTGCGTGTCTGTGATCGTGTGGGCAACATGAGGAGGGAGGTTGGGTCGCACACGAGCGTCCTGTCTACGTCCGTGACACGAGATACAAGCGAAAACCAACCACCGCCACAGACAGTTCAGTTACCTCGAACACCGTTAACAATTTCACAGAGGAATATCTGTTAGACCTGAAGTGATTAAATCACTTAATGAGAAACCATGGAGAACGTGGGGTTCTGGGTAAATTAATTTAGTGACGACGGTGGTTTTCGGCAACAGTAACACATCCAAACTGGAAGCTGCCCAGTACAACCAGTCATATCTCTTGGCCACTGGAGCAGATGGGTAAGTGCATTGTTTAATGACCCCATGAATTAGCTTCCTTCCATAAAGTGATGTGTTAATTTCCCCACGCAGATTTATAATGTCAGTCCAGAGATCAAATTCATGACCTGCTTCTTTAGCATACTCTACGGCATCCTAACAGAGCACATAAAAAAAAAAAAACAACAACTTATTTTGGTCGAACTGTAAACACTTCATATTGGAATTCAAGAGCCTAGCCTAGCTTTTATTTAGGCAGGAATTGGCGTGCCACAAAGGACCCTGGCCAGAACTGAACTAGGGACATTGCAGTTACTTGATATGCATCTGTAGACCACCAGGACACAAGGATGCTGCTTTAAATAGTTCTAAATGTGGAGATATTGTTGGCACATATACTTAAGAAATCTAGAAATAGATATAGAAATATTTAATACCTCAGATCATCTTTAGGTTGGCAACAAGTAACTTTTAACTTTTTAAGCACTTTTAAGTTTTAAGTCGTAGTTAAGCTCTGAAGAAGGTGTGCTGTTGCTTAAACATTAACTCATAAAGCCTCCACCTAAAATAGGGATGAAACTAATAATTATTTCCTTTATCAATTAATCTACTGTTGAATCAATTAAATGTCAAAAAACAAAACATGAAAAAACACCCATTACAACTTCCCAAACCCCAAAGTGACCACTTAAAATGTGTTTTGTACCAAAAGTCCAAAACCAATATATGATATGATATTCAAGTTCACTCTGACATATGACACAGAGAAAAGCAAACGCTTACATTTGAGAGGCTAGACCATCAATTCAAGCATTTTTCATTTTCTGCATTTTTTCCCCAAATTTTTGCTTGAAAAGTGACTGAAACAATTAAGGGATTATCTTTATATCAATCGTTTTAGCCCTACTATAATATTTTGCCAAAGGTTTATCAAGGCGTCTTGGTCAGTAAAGAACACCCCCCTTGAAGGTTTAAGTACAGAAGCTACACAACAGTCATATATATGTATATGATACATTTAATAAAAGGCTGTTTTAAGTGTTTAAGTGAAAACTTTTTATTTCATTTTTTTTGATAGAAAAATTGAGCATAAATGTGATGATCAAAGGTTGCAGCCTACCGCTATTGTTCCTGCTATTATTGTTTTCACATATGAACATAACAAAAAGTAGTTTCCATTTCAGTACTGACATTCTTCAAATACCTCAACCTTCGCGTTCTCTTCGCGTGTAAGTACATGTGAGCTCGCTCATATTTAAAAGCTGAGAGGTGCCTGTCCATGTATTTTCATGTCCCCTCAGCACATCTGGCTCTTGTTACAGCCCCTGTGACCTGTGTGTGGTTCCGCTCCATCCCAGCCCCCATCGCTCCTCTGTGGGAGAGCAGAGTAATGACTGAGTGCTGCTGCAGTTCCCAGGACCCCTGGCAATATGGCTGTTAACTCCTTTGCTCAAGGCTGGAGATGGCCTCCTGCTGACCGGTTTGTTATTTTCTTTCCATCTTTGTCTTCAGAATGATGGAGGGGGATGGGGGTGAGTGAAGCCAGTGGCCACCTCATCCAGACATTTATGTCATCCTCAGGATATGTCTCCAGAAACACTGATTCATGCGCTGCTTTTGTATTCTCAGGACTTGGCCTTTGGTACCATCACTCTGAGTCACAACACTGGCTTTCCACACGTTTTTTTCCACAAGATAGCAATTATTGGTTTGACCCAATGCAGTGTCCTTTTGATTAATAAGCCAATCTAAAGTGATACAAACACACAGGGTCACAAAATGTTATTTGCTATTACGAAAGTACTGACAAACAAAGCCAAGACAACAAATCTCTCTTGACTGAAAGGTGTTTCAGGCTATCAGATATTATTTTCCCAAAATTTGGGGCTGAAAAAGAATCATCTATAGAGAGAGGCGATGTCCACACACAGAGTGGCGTATGATGCAATTATAACGCTTTGCACAAACATGTTGTTGAATATAATGAAGTTTACAAATGCCTAAAAATGTTGCTCAATAAAATCTCTTCTATCGCAACATCTGAAAGGTTCAGGGACACAAGTGAGTCACCCACAAAGTTAAGATCAGACCGGCAGATTTTTCTCCTCACCTTCTGATGTAACACCTTCTATGCTTAAAAATATCAAGTTTAAAAGGTGGATCACATGAACTAAATTCTCTGGTTGCCCAACTTGTTTTGCATCTGTGTGTAGGCGTGATTCTATTTTGTTTCCGTGACTCCATGAAGTTGCTACTGATGGACGATGACAGGCTGTTCAACGCTGCACTACTCATTTCACTCTCTCTTTTGTAGCCACGTAATTGTTCCTCAAAGTGCCACAACAGTAACATCTGTTCATGTAAATACTGCAAAGTGTTAATATAGGGGCAATTCAGCACATTCACCTTGTGTAGTTATTGGACTGCTGAAATGCAATGTCATCTTTTTGTTTACTTAAAAGTATTTACAAAGATTTCCTCTATAAATTACATTACAAAGCGTCAATGTGTGAGAACACAACGTGTAGCTTTGCTGACAGATTTCACAGAAAGATCGCTTTGCCATCGTTTTTGTTGCCATGTTCATATGTGACAAAAATAACAAAGATAAATGAATGTGAACGTGTTATTTGGTGTTCTTAACAACTGAGACACTTATATTTACGATGATCACTAAAACTTATTCTAATACACTGGATCAGTGACATTGTATTTCAATGGTGATATGTTTAGAATTTGATTTCAGGTATATTGGATCCAAAGTCATTCCTCTCCAGCAGAGCAAACAGGGATACATCAATCTCTGCTGTTCATTAACTTTCAAAGAAGAGCAGCTGAGATGAAGTGAGATCTGGGTCTGCTCAGCGAGAGAGAGAGGTCACGGATTGTGGAATAAAAGGGAGGCTTTCTCATTGACAGCAACACAAGGACCAGGGACTCTGCAGAGATGCGCCACTCTGCTGCTGATCAACCGCACAGAGATGAGAAACGATACATTCTTCTCTGGATGAAAAGCCCAGCCTTTTTAATGGGTCCGCACCAAACAAGGGCCCACATCCAACAATTCTGACTGTGAACTATGTTTTTGGCGTTATCATTACTGCACTTCAAAGCAGCACCATCTCTAAAGGGACATACTACGTTGGCTGTATAGGGCTGCACACTCCGTTAGAGCCATCAGCTCGCATTGGCTAAAGTAGGCCAGAGCCGCAGTATAGAGAGTGGTGCGTTAAAGATTAATGAAGATATTGCACAAGTAAACCAGCTTACAAAACATGCTTAAGCATTATCAAATATTTAGAGGTGGCAATCTATATGGCTGGTGTGTTTGAGCCACATGTTTGACTCTAGGACCCTGGAAAGGCCCTCGGGGTATAGTAACATATCATGGATGAATAGAAACACTGATGCAAGTTCAATATCTGGTTTCCATCCAAGTTTGTGTGAGGTGTACACTATACATCATATGTGATTAAAAAGGGTGAACGGAGGGGGCAGAATCGGCTAGAAATGTTCTTGGGCTAGCTCTGGGTGTTTTCTTGTCAATTAAGGAAGTGTTTAACGTATAGAGACGAAAAGGCATTCGTCATATGCATAATGATTAAGCGATGTTTGCTCCAACGGCTGACTTTAAATTATCTTTACCGCTACATCTCCCGGTTATATTAAATGGCCCGTGCTTCCATAGTTTATGACTCCTTTTGTGTTTACATTAGAATATCATAAAGCACTTATTTTTTTCACATTCAGGTCATAAAATATTGCAAATATTACCTGACATACATGAGCAATAACCCTCTCAATATTAATTAATTCCTGAAAGGCTATTTCCATTTTTCATGTGGGCGTGTTTACTGACAGGACTGCATTTTCGTTGAGCAAACCTTTTTCATCTCATTGCAGCAGCTAGAAAAACACTAATAATTCACAGTTTTTGTGACATTTCAAAAGTTTTTCACACTTTGCAACAAAGTAGAAAACACAAGCAAAGAGGTTTGGATTAAATCTTCATAGGGCTTTACGAAGGTGTTTATGCAGCTCATTTCTGACCTCAGTTTGGTGGCAACACAACACACACAAAAAAAATGGAAAGCACCTGTGTTGGATTGTACAAATCATGCAAAGTAGCTCCTTTCAGCGATCAGTGGGCCGCTTCTTCTCCCATCATCTCTGAGCCAGTCATATCCTGTCAGAAGATTTTCCAGCAAATTTCCTAAAACCCCCTATTTCCCCACAGTTAATTGCTTCACTTCTCCAGAGTCCAATTATGGACTCCATACCTTCAGCCTCTCATTTCAGGTGTATTCCCATTCACACAGATTGTACTTTGCAATGAAGCATCAAAACACTGAGATGGGTCAGAAATAATTTAGCCCTTATCAGGCAGCGCATGAGGTGGTTCAGCACAGCCTCTAAATTGAGCTGTTGCCGTTATATACAATTATAGCTCTACACAGTTCTGACTGAGAGAAATACAGTGAGACTATCAACAATTACCAATTTTTGAAGGTGAGATAAAACGCGAGAATGGACTAGTTTTTGTAAAATACAATGCATGATTACATCCAGTACCAACACTTTGAAACAAGCTGCCAACCCTCTTCAAAAAAGGTATACCTTGTAAAAATCTAGGGATGCACCAAAATGAAAATTCTTGGCCGAAACCAAAAACCGCAAGTGAGGTAACCAAGGCCGAAAATCGAAAACCGATCCACCAAAAGAAATTATTATGCCAATTATTAGTACCATTGCATTTATGGCTATGACTGTGTACTAACCTCACTAAAATCATGGCATTGCAATTCAAAGAATAAATCAATTACAAAAGTATGAAAATATTTATTTAGCACTGACATTACAACAGTGCACAATATAAAATAAAATAAAATTCAAAATAAAATGTTTAACTTTAACTTAATGATGAATGAATGAATGAATAAATAAATGAATAAGCGTGTGCTGGCCGCGGTTTTTGTTTGCGTCATCACAACTTTCTGTTTCGGCCGTGTTGTTTCAGTGATAAAAGTATTTCGAAAATGGCCCAAAAGCGCATTTTTGGTTTTCGGCCGAAAAATGTACGGTGGCCGAATATTCGGTGCATCCCTAAAAAAATCCTTTTGAAAGGACAAAACATCTACCCCTTCTCTACAAACGACATACAAACCACATTATTTAACCGAGCATATACAATAAATCCAACAGTTTGATGCTGACAACAGCGGTTAACAGATGATAAAATTACTCACTGGGATTTCTGTGAGGTTAACAGTAATGCTGTGCAAAGTGTTACACAGAAATAAAATGATAACACCAAAGAGAGAGAGGGGAAAAAACTGACCTAAAATCAAAAGGTCAAAAGTACTTCTGCTTCAAAGTAAAGGGAAAAGAACCAATCACACAATTGCAAAGCAACGGCACACTGAGTGTCTGTCACTATCAGGTGGATTAGCTTAACATAGTTGGTTTAACCAAAGTTAGAAGTTTATCTAAATATACATTTGGACATTTTTGTTTCCTTTGTATCAGCAGGTGAATGGCTACAGAAAGGTAAGGCCAGGCAGACATTCTGGGATTTTGGATATTTTCATAATGTAATACAGCTTAAAATTTATTTTTTGTACTTTGCGAGGATGTATGACTGAAGTGAAATAAACGATAAATCTGTGATTAACATACATTTCTGAGAGAATGACATGTCCAACATTTTGTATACAAATTCCTGTAAATATAGTCTAAAAGCAACCTAATTTTGGCCATATTAAATCATTTGGTAAGTGATATTGTAATATCTGATAATGTGAGGCCCTGTGGGGAGTTTTTATTTAAAGTCGCCTGTAAAAGATACAAAGGAAATCCAACCAAATGTGGTAGGAAAAGATTAGAAGTTCCTCCGCCATATCTTTTGAACTACTAAGAAAACTGTGGGCCTGATTAAAGTGGAAGATCTTACAGGGGCTGCCTTTAAGTGCAGTGCTGTGTCAAGAGTTACAGATAGGAGAGTGTCATTTCATGTACTTCATCAGAACTATAGATAATATCCATCTCTTTTGCTCCTTCTTGTGCTGACCAGAATATTAATAATCTTCATAAAAAAGGGTCCAACCACTTCAGAAAGGAGGGAAGAAATCAGCACATTCGATAGCAGAAATGGGCCAAGATGGTGGCATGGAGTACAGTGAGGGCACAGTATGCCAAAAACAATCCTCCCTCACATGCAATGAAGGCAGTTGGCCTCCAAATAGAGCAGCCGTATGAACACAGCGGTTTGTATCCACCACCAGCAACAGAAACCACTGTTCACAGAAGGGAAGTGACACGCTTCTGAGAAACATTTTACTTTGAAGTGAGAGTAGGAAGAGATGAGTTATTTATTTATCACCTTTTTTTCTCCCACGTCTGGTTGTGAATAATCAAAGCCGGCTTATAAGGAAAATAAGATTTATTTTGCATCCTCCAAACATAGTGTCCTGCAAATGTTACATGTTTTTTTAGTAACCTGTTTCCTATTCCAGGACGAGGAAGAAAGAAATAAAACTTTCTTGGAAACGGTGCTATTGATACTCCTTATGCAATCAAGCTCTGTGCAGGTAGATTTATCTCTATCGTGTTAAATGCTAAACCTTAATCACTGCAGCACAAATTAAAGGTTATAATTATGATTGCTTTACTATTATTTAATGCCAGTAATGTAACAGGGTATTTTTGAACAGTAAATTATAATGTAATAAGGAAAGGAAAGAAAAACTGCTCAACATGAATTAGAGAGAGAGGGGGGGGGGGTCATGCAACATTGCAAAGAGCGAGTTTAACTTGAGTCTCTGAGCCTCGTCATGACTATGGGAACATTCATGAGCGCTGCATACAAGATGGAAGAGATGGTGAAAGCCTGAGGCCAGAGACAGAAAGGCGCAATGTTTCAAAACACATGAGCGACCTAAAAAATATAAAAAGAAATCTACCCAGCAGTTTCACCAGCTGTCGAGCTCAACAGATCAAACAAAGAGGGGGCTTTTGTTGTAAGAGTGACCACAATTGATCCATTTTTAAAATTAAACCTTTGATCTTGTGGCTGTTTGATCCCATTTGCAGATTACACTGTAATAATTCTTAAGGTTTATTTAACTTGTGTCAGTTCTCCTTACCAAATCATTCTTACTACTAATAGCAATCGCTCCAATCCCATTTCGCTTTTTATTTTAAATGCCGGCGTAATGAAGGTGCAGTTGAACCAGACATAGCACAAAAATCTTTTGTTCCCCACGAAAAACTGCAGTGAAAGTCTGATGATGCGGGCAAGAAAAGGTCTTTAAAATGTAAAATAACCATCCTGAGATGCAAGTTGGCAGTTAATACCCATTTACCACTGTGCGAGTCAGCCGTTTCTTAATTTTATTACTTTAACTTAGTTTTAATTATTCCCCTTGTTCTAAAATGGTCCTATAATCTAAAAGTGGAGTGAGAGGTGTAATCCATTTGAACACCACTTGGTCACGGCAACCTTTTACTTTTAAAATAGTCTGCTTCATTCTAGGTACATTAATATTGATATTCCTCACTGGCATCATGTATTGCATCCCCTTTGACAATAAAGAGAAGAGAAAAAAAGGGAGGGGTTTTAAAGCCAAATGACAACTAAGTAAGGGATGGTGCAGAGAGTGCGTGTAACTCAACTGAGACAGTTGGTGCACTTACAGTGCATCAGTGTTTTACATGATTTGCTGCTGTCAGACAGCATCGCCTTAAACTTCCCTCACTGACAATAGGCCTTCTCCACTGTCACACTGACTAGCTCGCCTTGAGTGATTGGTAGTGACAGAAACTGGAATGGACTTCAAGTGACTTTTGGCCCCCAACACACCAAACCAACCGTAAAGAAGTGCCATCAACAAAGATAGACAGGTGCATCATATTTGTCCGTGTCCTTTGTCTTAAAAACATTTTGGAAAAAGTAAAGACGAGATGAACTAGCCAACCATTTTAATGTCACAGCGGATCTGTTGTCTATTGCTGTCTATTGTTTTGATTCATTGTTTCGTTAACTTTTCCAAGTAGAAATGTGAGGATTTCTGCTTTCCCAGGTCTAAAATGAATTAGGGTTAGGGTTAGGATGAGGGTTAGGGTAAGTGAAATGATTATCTTTGGATTTCGGACTGTTGGTCAGACAAAACAAACTATTTGAAAATGTCACTGTGTGCTCTAGGAAACTGTAACAAGTATGTATTATTATTTTCTATCATTTTGTAAACCAACCAATGAATATAGAAAATAATCGGCAGATTAAATCGATAATGAAAACACTCATTAGTTGCAGTCCTAATTTTGACAAGCAGATAACGACACTCATTACACAGCAGTAAAATGAATTTATAAAATATTTAAGGAGTTCGGTTATTGTCTCATAAATAAGAATATCATGTAAAAAATTATTAGGACCTAGTCCACTCAATAGGTGCAACGTATGTTGCAACAGCAGAACGTATGTGTTGCTCCTAATTATTGTTGTCAAGAAATGGCTACACACAGACGCACCCTAAAGACAACATGCTCCATGTGTCATGATGGAGGAACATAGAAAGCTGACATGTTTATGGTACAGGGTGTATGGATGCCGTGGTGTGCGGGGAATGAGTGAAGACGAAATTAAAACAACCATCATCAGAGCTGTAAAACCTGCCCAGCTGCAGTCTTTGATCCTCCCCTCAAGCTCTTCTGCCTAATTCCAACACCTGCACACACCAGCAGAGTCAGATGCAGAGCTACATGCTCAGCCCCACAGCTCAGACTCGCCATGCCTGGCCACACATAGCTCACAAAGAAACTCCATTTCCTTATCAGCTGTAGGCAAAAAAACAAAAAACAGGCTTAACAGATTTGTTTGTTCCCAGCTCTAAAGTAATGGCTTCATTTTAATCAATGAGCAGTGACGTACTGGAATGCAGTCGGGGTGGTCATCACTTGTGGTTATACCTTACCTTTCAAAGTTAATGAATGGAGAGAATTAATCAATACCTGCCGAGGGCTTAACAGACGTGTCTGTTACGTGTCATTTACTTTAAAGGTTCATCATGGTGATGTCATGTTGTCAGTTCTCAGACTGCGTGTGCCCGACGGCAAACCTCCTGAAGTCAGTGTCTAAAGCAAGCAACTTAATTAGAGCTGCAACTAACGATTACTTTGATTATCGGTTAATCTGTTGATTTTTTCAAATAATCAATGAATTAGTTTATAAAATGTCAGAAAATGGTGAAAATGTTATATTTTATGCAACAACCAGTTCAAAAAGGAGACCAGAAAACATTCACATTTGATAAACCAGAGAAGTTTGAAATTGTTCCTTTAAAAAATGACCTAAATTGCTAAATCGATTATTCAAATTGTTGCCAATTAATCTTCTGTCAATCGACTAATCAATTAATCCCCTAACTGCTGCAGCACAGAGGCCAGAGCAGCACAACCAGGGTACTCCTGATGATTATTTATCTAAATTCATGTGCTCAGTCTTTCTGCTTTTCATTCACAAACAGGACCCACCTCAAGTAGAGGAATAATATGCTTGCTCTTTGGCAATGAATAGGTATCCGTCTCATGAATTTCTGTTTGATACTTCAAACTGACTTTTTCATTTGGTGCCAGCAGGCCAACATGTGCAAATTACGCCAAAAGGTACAGATTAGATGCCTTAGGAGCACAGGATGGTTTCTATGGTTATTTCTACAGAACTCATACCGTGTCAGGTCAGGCTTTTTTTGGCTTCCATCTCCTTGGCGATGTGGTGGGTCGCAACTGGGTTATTTTAACCCACTTTTTCTCCAGCACAAAAATGAATGCCAGATCAAGGATTTAACTTTAAGGTTTAATAAGAAGAATACCTGCTTAGAGTGAAAACCAGAAACATCTGTTTTTACTTGAGTCCATGTTTCAGATTTGAGAGTTCATGGCTTTATTCAGCATTTATCCTGCTAACTTTATTAAGACTGCTTCATTAGATAGGCCTCTGCCCTACCATTTTTCCATCTTAAATTCTGTGTCAAGCTAGCTCTGGTCAGACACAATAGTTTCCCTCCCTCAAAATATCATAAAATGGTTTTAAGTAAGTTGCTGAGATCAGCCAAACCACACAGCTCCTCGTCTCCATTTGTGCAAGAACACGGGTGTAATTGCTCTGTCTGGATTCCTCACTGTCCATGGGCAATACATAGTTTAAGGATTTAAGTGTGTAGGATTACTCATTAGTCTGCATGCTGTTATTCAGAGCACAAATTACATTCCTGGTCATGCCCAGTAAGACCATGTGCTGTAAAACAGAAAAGTGGCGAGACTATGAAATTCAACAGCTGCACGAAGAGCCGCTTGTCGTCAATCTATTAGTCTTTGTATTTATTTGTTGTTACCCTCACATTCCTATGTTATAGTTTCTATGTAAACTTTATTTACTGCTGTGTCCCACCTACTGTAATTAAAGGCCTAACATATTATATTGTACAAGCTGTAAATTACAGCTCTACTATAGAAATGCAATTTCTGTGAAAACTAGTTAGGAGAAACAGATGATTCAAAAACGTTGTTTAATGTCACTGAAAATAAAATTATATTTGAAGTAGATGAAGAGTGATCATCAGTGAGTAGATCATCAACATTTGCTGGGTTTCCCCGTCTATCCAGTTTGTCAAAGTTACAAAGTTCAATACACCCACCAAAACAGATACTCATTGCTCAAAATGTGCTGGGAACCAGCCAGAAGAGCACTTTTGTTATAGTATTAAAATTACCTGTACCTCTCCTATCAGGTTAAGTGACTGTTGAACACTTAAGCACAATAAGATTCGCCTTTTGGAGAGACAAAAAAAAAAAAGAAAGAAAAGGAAATCCTACTGAAGACTACACTAATTTCAGTCAGAGATGTGATAATGGTAAAAGATGACTTGGCTAATTAGTTTTCACTGAGGTCAAACAGAAAGTCATAATAGATGAAGACCTCACTGAAGCATACAGGAAATGTTTATCCGTGCATCGCCCACACCTACTGGGCCTGGGAAGCTATGGGCATAATAAGATCTTAATAATTTAAACCTCCCTTAAGACGGAAGTGACAATTGACTGAAAACCTATTTCTCCTTAACTCCTGCATATTTACAGTATTTTGGCTTGTGGCTCCACACAAAGGCTGGTTACATATACATACACACACATACACACACACACACACCTAATTGGAAGATTTTTGGATGGAGTCTGTTAAAGATACTGAATGTGTTGTATGGGGGAATTGTAGCTGTTTTGATCTGGTTGCTGTCAATTTGATAAGATTTTTTGATGCATGTCTGAACTGTATGATTTTTAAACAGAGAAATGACGTGCGGCGCCATTTTGGTGCCAGGTCATCCAGGTTTTAGTGCACACCCACAGCTCAACTAAAGGTCACCTCGCTCTTCCAAAGTTAACACACAACCAACTCGCTCTCTCTGCTGAGTTTACAGCCACGTCTCTCCATCCACCGTTCCACAGAAATCTGGCAAATAATTTGAGGGGTTTTTTGCGATATAAAAAGGTATTTCCTCATTATCATGGGGAAATAGCTTTAAACATGCTACCTATCATTCAGTGTTTTGTCCACTATTTATTCAATTGCCCAATGTGCTTCTTCTTGACTGTCAACACTAAAAAGCACCGTGTATGTGGGTTTGTGAAAGTTATTAGAATTTTGTCTAGCCTTTGTTTGTTTCAGTTATTTTCAGATCGGTCCCCAGCTTCACACTGTGGCTTCAGATTATTTAAACTATTTAAACTATTTAGATTATTATAACCAGTTCAACAACAAGCAAAAAACCAGGATGGAATAATCTTTTCCTGTAACATTTATGTTTGAGCAGTACAAAACCATCCTGCTTCTTTCAACTCCACTGTCAAAAAACACTGTATATGCAACATTAGGCCACATACTAATAACTTATCAGGGAAATAATATTTGTAATTATTAATACATATGAAAGATTCTAGTGTTTTATCTTTGGATGGAAAAAATGGAAAACAAGAAACAGACGGCAAAAGAGAAGCCAACAAGAAACCCCAATATAATGAACTTAAAGAATACAGTCACATATTTCACACACAGCAAGGGCACACAGCGTGTAATAGCAGCAAGCTCACACGCCTTTATGCAACCTTTCAGGAGGTGGAAGACATTTGCATAGTCAAACTATTTGGTTTTACTTCTACATACGGCCCTCGTTTCACAAGACCTCAATCTAAAGATTATATCAGTGCATATACAGGAAAAAACAAGCTTGTTACTTACATGTCCGTGGTTGACAAACCCATGTTTGCTGGCAATTAGATCTGCTTCCTCCTGACCTCCAGGTATGTGAACAGCCCATGTGTTGGTGTAGACCTTCTGACCCAGCACTGGTCCCAGCCCAGAAACCAGCAAGACCAACAGAGCGCTAAAAAGCAACTCCAGCAGTCTGAGCCTGCGGCCTACAGAGGGAGATGGAGGGCCAGAAGCCATGGAGATCTCCTAGTGCAGCACAGTCTCTGAGCACAGCGCCTCTCTGACAGGCCGGGGCTGTCCACGGTACATGCGGGGTGCACAGAGACACACAAAGAAGGGGACAGTCACAGCTCACCTGATGGGAAACAAAAGAAGAGAAGGGAAAAAACTCAAGTTTACAGATCTACAAAGTTTAGAAAGCCTTGAATTACTCCATGTGATCCACCGTGTGATCCACCATGTGATCCACCATGACCATAAAACTCTAACACAATAGAAGACTGTATACAATACACATGTCAAGAGCCACAGGGAAACTATTGGTGTTAGAGAACAGAAACAGGAATAGAGGAATAAACTCTGTGAGAAAGTCCAGATTTTCATATGTACTGTAGCTGAACACAGAAGTTTTAAAGTTAAGACCAAACAAATTAAATAATATATTAATCTGTTTTGTCCATGAGGAAGCACGGCTGTTTTGACCAGGCGAACTACAGCCCAGCTAAGTCCAGGGGTTTGATGATCCCACAGGAAGCAGCGAGCAGGACGTCAAGGCCAGACCTGATGTTGTGGTCAGACACACAGCAGCATATTTTGGCTTTTACACTCCCACGGGAGGATATGGTAGATGAAGCTTGCGAAAGGAAAATGCTTAGGTATACTGGGTTGGCAGCAGAGGTGGAGAAGTGTGGTTGGAAAGCAAGACTACGCCCTGGATGCTGGGGGATCACAGCAGAGTCTCACTACGAGGTAAAGTAGCCACTCGAGGGTGGAGTTTTAAATGCCTGAGGCAGCAGTGGCAGCCGCTGAATGGCTGTGGCCAAGGAGAGAACATACACACCTAAAGTGTCAGAGAAAAATTACTACAGCACACATTTACAATATACTGATTTGAGTGCGAGGGAATTTCTTTGTAGTATCCTGACTGATATTTTATCACCAAGCCATTAGAAAACACAAACATCTAAAATCACTATCTTAAAGCAAAGCAATATATCATAGAATAGTATAGCTACAGTAGCCAGGCTGAGCAGAGACAAAGCTGAGCTCAGGGTGTAATTGTTTGCTGATACAATTTTGCCGCTAAACTGTTGTTTTCGAGCCAGAAGTGTCAGCTGCGCCTTTAGTCTCTTGAGACCATTATCCAAAGTGCTAACTCTATTGTAACCCAGAGTTGACAGGACTGCACTGAATACAGTGCTCCTATTCTGTGTTTCCTTCTGTATGCAGTCACATTTGTTCCGCTGATACAAGTCTACTATGGGACCGGGTGTCTGGTCTCTTTGCAGGTGTTACAGTCGTCTATAATCACCAACGCAGAGAGGTGGTGATTACGAATGAACAAAATACTCTAAATGTAACTCACTTTGCCATTGTGCCACACTCCAAATGAGAAAACAAGCTTCTCAAAATGTCCCTGGACACCTAGTTGCGAAGCAAGAATGATGTGTTTAGAGGTGGCTGTGACTGCTGTGCACTAAAATAGTCATTTAGTATACTATTACCGAGACATTTTACTTGGATTGCCTTTCACCAATCCACTTTTCAATACCAATTCAAGCCAGTGGATAAAGCACAACATATAAAGATAAAGAACATTTCTTATTTTTCAACAGAATTTCAATATTACAATGATATAACATTTAATTTATAATTGAATATATTACTAATAATTGTGTATTATTATTATTATTATTATTATTATAATACTGACTTTCTTGCCTTTACCAAGACTTTATTAGATACTGTCCAGTCTCTCATTGTCTTTATATTGTAAATAAAATACATGTACATATACAACATAATACAATCCAATACAACAGCCCTGCCATAACATCTACCTTTACAAAGCTCATAGTTTTCAGTTTTTGCTGACAATGTTTCGGTGATAGATCTTCATCTGCCATTCATTCATTTTCTGTATAAATTGTATTAACAGAAGAATTACTCTTGCAACTGTAAACATTCCTCTGGTGGATAATTTTCCCCCTCTGGCTGGTTACTCTCCCTTGATAATATCATTTCCTCTTTTGCATACAGTGTCAAAACAAATACAGTTACTGTAGATCCACTCCCACTTGTAGTAATGCCGTTTATCATTTATGATGCTGTTTGGCAATGTTGCAGAGAACATGTTTGGTCGATGGCAGTTCAAGTCAGTACTTAAATCCCTTGTAGCCTCTGCTATTACCTGATGCATGTGTGGAACTGATGGAAGTGTTACGTGGCATGAGGTGGAAAAGCACAATTTAAAACTGCTGAAAAGACTTGATCACCAGTGTGCCTTTAACAGCAGTATCCTGAGACATGACAAGTTAATGTCTAAAGGGTTAAGATAGACTTGTTTCAGTGTGGTGTGAAGCAACAGGTGACTGCATCATTAGCAACAGACAGCGAGCTTACGGGTCAGCCTGGCTGTGAGTTGGTACGACAAGCTGTTAATCCATGGCAGGAATTTAACAGTAGATTTTCATTTTATAAATAAATACCTGGATAAGACAGAGACACAACTATACATACATATATAAAACAAACATATGAAACCACGCAGAACAAATCAGGTGCCCCAAGTGTGTCTCAAAGTAGAACTGTTTTTAAACGTGCCAACCTTCAGTAACACCCAAATCCCTCAACCTGTTTAATTCTTCCTTCCTGCTCCGTTAAGCCTATTTTATAAACACGCAAAAATCACCCTAAACTAAGTAGCTAGGATCCACACCCAACATTAATTACATGTTTACTTTTTGTATCTCAGTTCCTACTGAAATTGAAGACAAACAAGAACGGCTTCCTGAGAAAGGCTTAAAAGTGAAGCCTGGCTGTTTAAGCCAATATTTATTTATTGTATTTATCAGATTTGAATTAATCAAAATCCAAAAATTCTGCATACAATGAAAATCAGCTAACAAGAAAGATAGGGAAAGAAAGAGGTAAATCTGGTAGCATAACTCACTCAACTTATCTCTGTCCTTGATGCAACAGGTAAATACTGTGAATGTTTCCAAACCTCTGTTTGATTTCCAGACACACACCGACTTTAAGTACAGACGTCCTGTGACCTCATCTGGGGGCTCAACCATTCAGTTTCTTTAACGTCACTGTGAAAACCACACGCCATGTTCTAACAACTGCCCAACGAATTTACTGTTCGCGAGGGACAAAGGAGGAGCCGACCGTCGCGCTGTGAGTGGTCTTTAGTGTTACCACAGTAAATGATACCATATGTCAGGTTGTGATAACAGAAAAAACACCAAATTATAATTAGCCATGTGTCATTAAACCCAAAGGATAATACCAGCCTCATTACCAAACTCATCAGGACGTTTTAAAAAGGAAACAGTTTACACCTCATCAGTTTATTATTTACATTTTAATGAGATTCAAATGAACTAAAATGTGTTAGGCCTATATGACCCTTTTCTCACACTGAAATATCTTTTAATGCCAGTTCCCACATTGTGACACACATGAAACAAATATCTGTGCTCCGACAGCCCACAGAGTGATTGGGAAATAACACGCTGTGTGTGTGTGTGTGTGTGTGTGTGTGTGTGTGTGTGTGTGTGTGTGTGTGTGTCAATAATAATATTGACATCATTAGGTTCATTTATAACTAAGCCACAAACAACACAAATTAATTTAAATAGAAATCACATTGGGTTTGCTGCTAAATCGAATACTTTTCTGTTAAAGTACAGCAAATAACTTGTATGAGCCAACACTTAACCAAACCTCTGTTTCATAAAACATGGTTTTTATGGTAATTACCAGCAGTAATCCGACATTCTAACCATTATCACAAGGACTATGCTTTAAACCTTGTGTTTGTTTGGTTTTTTGGTTTCCCCAATTTGCTTTTACATGTTTGCCTTGTTAACCCGTCGAATCAGAGCTTGAGGTTGCTGCGTTATCTGAATATGCATTTAAATAAATAACATTTGCATCGGTAAATCTGCATCGCAGCAATGGGGCTTACTCCAAAAGTAAAGATTAGGATGTAAAAGCAAATGTTTTTAATCTTAACCACGTTGCTTGGCTATTCCTTGTTTAAAACACAGTGCATGAAATGGAATTAGAAACAAGCCTGTAGCATATAATCAGATTATTCCGCTATTTGCCGTTGTTATGAGTATATTTATTTTAAACTCAAGTGATTAATATTGTGTGCAGATTTATGTTCTAATGTTTTCAAAGAAGACAGTTACAGCATGTATGCAAACAGAAGCACAAGCACAGCTGAATTTTCATATTTGCACAACTCTGGATGACGCAAAGCTTTTCACAACCAGCTGAATAACACAGAGAAAACAGGAATCATGGCATTTAAACAAGTCTACTTCTGCTTATGAATTAGATTCACATGTTATTATTTTAAATATCTTTTAAAAACAGTGGTACGGTGAGAGCTTAGGGGCCTCTGCTGAAAGTCCACAGGTGCTCAAAGGGGAAAAAAACAGGAAACAAAATGGTGGAAATGTACACCTCTGGAGAGTAAGCTTTACAAATCCAGATCCTTGAACAATTGTGAGTATAAAAGCCTTTCTTAGTTGAAACATGAAGGTGTTTTTATTCTTCTCAGTATCCCTGACACCTTCCTTTGCCACATTGTTTGGCCTCCTGAATGAAGGCTTTTCATAACAAGAGCTGATTTCTATCCTACGGTGTAGGTTTTCACCATTTTGCTTTGTTTGTACCCCTGCTACTTAGTTTCAGTCATTTTAAAGTACGCAACCAGACACAACTGTGGTTCTTCACAAAGTACAGAGTGATCATCTTTGAGAGTAAGCTTCATATTTGTAATGGTTATTTTATTGTAAAGCCCATTTGGAGTTTAATGGCTTGACTTTCAGCTAGCCCAATTAGAGTGCCTGAAAACAAAGACTAAACCTCTGCTGTCTGTCCTGTTTTTCCCTGGTACATTTGTTTTGCCCAAGCGTTTGTCATCCATCTACTTCTTCAGACTTCCTGCAGCAATGTCGGCACTCAAACACTTCCACAATAGATCAGTTTTTCCTACATTTCATTAGACATTGTATCACTGTGTACAAGCAAGGAGTCTGACACGTGTGTGTTTGGTCTGGTTTTCATTTGGTAAATGTAACTGCATGCAAGGGGCTCGACAGCCTTGTTTATCCATAATGATCAGCGGCTCAATACTGCCTCACCGGAGAGGTACAATTACAGTGTCCTGGAAGCACAAACAACAGAAGGAGGTCAGTTCCCATAATGAAGCACCCTTATTTCTATGCAATTTCTACTGTGACAGTAAACAGCTACAGCTCGGTTACACTTAACACTGAAATTAATCCTCCCAAAAGATGGTTGATTTGTTAGTATTCACACCAGTCAAGATTAGATTTCATCTGATAAAAGAGTATACAAGAGTCTAATGTAGACCGCAGCAGGTCAGCCCTGTCTTATCCCTACAACAGCCAGCTGGGTTTGTCTGTATTGATTATTTCTGATGTCAAAGTTCAGTCCTAAAGCAACAGAAAAAGGGAGTAGGGGGCCAAAGCGTACAAAAACAAAAGTTTCCTGCATGTGTGAACAGCAACACGTACAGCAGAGATTGACTGCAGCAACGTTACAGTTCAGGAAGGAGGAAAAACTTCTCTCTCTCTCTCTCTCTCTCTCTCTCTCTCTCTCTCTCTCTCTCTCTCTCTGGCCTGTTAACACTTCAATGTTTATGAGCCAAAGTTAAGAGGTTTAAGTATATCAGCTGATAGGAGTAACGCTGCGAGTACGCGGCCGGTTGACTCACCTCACGCGTTTATCAAAGTCCGTGACAACAACATGCAGTCACAGTTTGTCTCCGGGGGGCTGGAGCTGATCCCGATGAGGACTCCTGCGCCTGACAAATATGTCTGAAACTGTACCGTGATTAACGCCAACTTGACACCGCGGTAGGCTGTGACCTGCTCCGTCTCACAGGTGCCTCCCCCTTTTCTTTTTTTTTTTTTTTTAACTCTCCTCTCATCCAACCCTGACGAACATTACCGACCTCCACTAGCTCACACTGTACCACACATACCGACCCAACACCACATTTTTCCCTTTTTTTTCCCTAAGCAGGAACAACCACAGAAACCGGACGCGGCGCAGTCGACGTCACCTCGGCATGTGTGAGTGAGATCTCCCCTCCTCTTCTTCTTCTTCTTCTTCTTCTTCTTCTTCTTGTTGTTTTATATTTAACGACCCGACACACACCAACTGACAGCAACCGGCGATCAATAAGACAACACGCCGTCCTGTGACAGGGTCCCGGTGGTAGCAGAGCCGAGGAACACGGCAAAACTCGGCGACCACGCAGCCCAAACAAGTAAAAAAAATATATATAAAAGAGAATACAAGCGAGAGCAGACGGGAAACTTACAATCGGCTCAACTTACCAGCTCCCTTTTACATCCTGCTCGACCCGGCTGCTTGTTGTCTCTCACCGGGGTGTTACAAGCGACGACAGCACGGCGAAGCGACTGAAAAATTGATAACAGCGAATTGCTGGTTATAAATAGTCATGATACCCCTCTGGTGTACCGCTGAGTACAAGCCCCAGGAAATACGTCACGGCCGCGGACAGAGCGGAGACGTTAGAGCAACACCTACTTACCGCCCAGCAGCGCTGCGACAGCGACACCTGCTGGCCGCAGGCTGCACTGCACCCTGACCGGTACTGAGGCCAGACGAGCTGTTTATTCCCAGATGGGAAAAAAAATTATTTTTATATTAAAAAAAAAAACACTTCATTAATGGCCAGTATAATGCCGACTGCACGCCAAGAAGCGTCATCTTGATTAAAGAAAATTGTTGTTGCTAGTACAGATAAAGGTTGTTATGGTTCACTGATAATTAAATTAAAAAGTAGGTGTGAAAAATATTTTTTTAGTTGACTGACATAGAAATAAAAACTAGATGTTGGAAACACATGAAAATGAACTAGAACGATATTTTGTACTAAAATGAAAATGAAAAGAAATGAACATTTTTAAAAATCAGGAAATGTCTTCAGTTTTAGTATGTCAGTTTGGTAAGATTTGTCAACAATACAAGCATGAGGAGGCATTGGTGTGTGTGTTTATTGAGACTGGGATCCATTGACTTCTCAAAGTGTTGTAATACCTAATTATTAACTTCTTAAATTATGCCCCTGACAATTAACCCCCATATTGTAATTAACAAAAACTGAAAAGCGAAATAAAAATAAAACTTACTGAAAAATACAAAACTATAATAACTCTGGTACAGACACAATAAATGTCTAAAACATCTCCCTCGGAGCCAGATTACCTGTTTTGGTACTGGCAACCTATTGACCTTCGGACATTCCCTCTGCCCACTGCGCAGGGTGGATGTCACCTCCAAGTTTTCACTAAGCTGTTAGATTTTAGATTTAGATTTGTTTTCACAGCCAGTACTACACATACAGATATAAACAGTGCGAAAATCAGTGTCCCAGCTCACAACAGTGCCAGTGGGGCAGTTTGTTCAGAGCTGCTGTGGCAGAAGGGACAAAACTGCTGGTGTAGCAAGCTCTTCTCCATTTTAAAGTCCTGTGTTTCCTCCTATATTCTGCTGAGATTCTGTGGTCCATTTAAGACCTTTGGAATATATAGACCAAAGCTTGTAAGAGGGGCATTAAATTCTGTTTTATTCATCAATTTTTATATTGTTTTTGGAAATCTTACAACATATAAAGGCACTAGGGCCTAACAGTGTCTTGAAGTGCTGCATTGAAGGTGTAACTTTACTAGTATTACTATATTAAATAGTCAGGCCACAGGTTATTTGTTGTTTTGCTCCTCAAAGTCACAAAGTTTCACTGTGTAGTAGTCCAGTTCAGTAATACTGTGTAATTGCTGCAGTTTACTCTCAGCTAGAAGGGAGTACCAAATTCAAGAAATACAAACATACCTGCACGCAGGAGCATCAGGAGGAAGTTCTGTCCTCACTTAGCATGTCAGTCAATAAATTACTCTGATATTTAATTTTTTATGTCAACACATTTTTATCATACATGTCATTCCAGTATTATACTATTAGATGTTTTATATATATATATATATATATATATATATATATATATAGTATATCACATATTATAGAAGTTTAAATAATGTCAGTTTATATTCAATAAAAAATACATAAAGTATAAAAGACACTACCAAAGAGGACGGTCTGCAGCATTTCTGGAATTAAACTAGCAGACTAGGTCATAGTAGAAGGAAGAAGGTACATGGAGGTCCCAGGGCCCGAAGGTAGACGGCTTACTGAGTCAACAGAAGCTATAAATAAGTGTGGAAAAGATTTCAGAGGTCTTTTATAGACCCCAGTGTCTTAAGGGAAAGGATTCAACATATTAAAATTTTATTTAATTCAATAAAATATCATTGTGTATTATTAAGTTTGTTTGTGTGATCATGTCCTGTAAAGTCTGTAAAGTCCTTTCCTTTGTTCAATAAACATGAATCATCGCATTGCTTCCTCTGATCGTCACAATATTACACACATTACATTTACATTTACATTTTGCCAAGTTGATAGCTCATGTAAAAGTGTAACAAGTGCAGCAGAGCATGATCAAAAGTTGCAGTGTAAATTAAAGGAACACAGAGGGGAACAGAACAGTTCAAAATATTTATTTGAAGTACAAATATGATGATACCAAGGGAGGTCAAGGGAGAATTACATTTGTTCCAGCATTTTAAATTAGTTGCCACAACAAGAGGCACAGACCCAGTGAGCGTACAATGAAGCTGTCTACGTTCAGGGCTGCTGGAGCCGAGTTTCTCCCTGCAGAGGCAGACAAACAACATTTATCATTACCATATAAGCATAACATAAAAATTATATCGGTTAGTGGAAACAAGAATTACCATAATAAAAGTATATGTGCTCACAAACTCCTCTTCAGTTAAATAAAATAACTGTAACAGACTAATTTTATCATCCTCATTTTTTTAAGACACACCTCTTTGTTCCAGCAGGACGTCTCCTTCATACCGAGCCAGTCCGACAGCATGCCTCTGCCCGGGGTCCAGCTCTGCCCACTGCTCCTTGGTGACAGCCCACGCCTGCTCCACATTCAGCCACGACAACTGAACCGCACTGAACACCACCTGTCAGACACACACCCGACACAAATAGCAGCGGTTATATTATATATGTTCTTACAAGTGTCCACAGTTTATCTTGTATGGTTTAATTTGAGACAGTAAGCTGCTTGCCACATTGCTAATAAGTCTTTGAGACAGTTATCCCACTGTTAACGGTCCCTCTTCTGTATAGTCCAGTTTATTAAGATAATCTGACATTTTGCCTTTGGTTTACATGTAAAGCCAGTTTTATTATGATTTAAGCAGTTAGCATTTTACAGGAAAAAAAGGCCAAAACATGTTTGTGAGTTATATTGTCATGACCTAATTGCTGTATTTCATTTTAATATAACTTTTATATAATACTAATATAACTAGCTAAATCTATAAACTCATAGTTTGAAAAATATCTTTTTATAGTTGTTTTATTCTTTACTTTTACTTTTACTTTTTTCTTTACTTTCTTTACTTTATTTGACAAGGACAGTGCATATTAATAACATTTCTGAAAATATGCCAGTTAGCCAGAGAGGCTAATTTTCATCTATAGTCCCTGACCAGGCAACAGTTGAAAGCACAGACCACAAGAATAAAAGCATTGAAAATACAATCAACACAAACAAAATCTGTACTACATAGAGCAGAAAGACAGCTCTTTCGCACATGATCAACAATATCATGACAATAATCTACAGATAACATGACAACACAATTTTAGGCTCGGTGAAGTGTTCATACCATGAACAAAGAACATAATAAGCAGTAGCAGCTTCGACACTATGCAATGACAATGAGGACAGCAAGCAACATCATAACACGCTATTGTTCTAGTGTGATTTCTAATCAACCAGGCTCTTAATGTTGTGGAGAAGGGATGGTAGTTGGTACACATTAGCCTGAAAAAACGCCACTAAAACCATGGGTGACACTCACTGCCATCTTTTGTGGAGACATCTGGGCAATGGTTTCAGGGGTGATTCCCTCCACTTGTTCTTGTACCAGAGCAGACAGCACCATGTCCTCCAGGCCCACTGGACAGAGACACAAACACTGTAGTCAGATAATTCATGTTTCTTATATCAAATCACAGAAAAGCCTTTCCTATACTTCTGTACCCTCTGGGATATTTTTAATTGTACCTATCCATCCAAGAGCTGTCATTTCCTCCTCCCTCTTTGGAAAAACAATTCAAAAACATTTGATCGTAAAAAAAAAAAAAAAAACTTTATACCCCCAGGGATATTCTGTTCTACGGTACCTGCCAATGTCCCAATTTCAGTGAAAACTTCTGGTCCCCAAGCG
This sequence comes from Dicentrarchus labrax, assembly GCF_905237075.1. Classification (NCBI taxonomy): domain Eukaryota; kingdom Metazoa; phylum Chordata; class Actinopteri; family Moronidae; genus Dicentrarchus; species Dicentrarchus labrax. Next base: position 18,707,147 of record NW_026136719.1, on the reverse strand, counting down.
CTGACTGGACCAAAGGCCTCAGGTCTGGACAAACTGCTTGTCAACGCCTCCATCTGCTGTTCTGTGCATGGCAGGGACATCTCCCGCAGGAACAGGACAGCCACACTGCAGTTTAAGGGAAAATATTCAGGACTTTATCCTCCTCTGAGGGTATGCTAAATGTTTTTATGAGGTTTGTGCTGCTGAGAAATGTCCACCAGCCTCCTGTTAGTTAGCATCTGTTAGCAAGTGGATGTGAAATCAATGACTTATCCTCTGAAACCACAAGAAAGCAATTCTATTATGGTATTGGAAGGATTCATCACTGTTTTACTGTTGCTAATTACTGCTATGTAGACGCACAATGTACTTACTACCTTGTATACAACGTATACGACCCCTTTGGCCTGTACATGTCCATCTTTGTTTATGGTCATCTTCATTTTGATGCCATTTATCTGACATATTGGATACTTTTGCCATGTCTGCAGCTCTGTTGGTTGTCTCATGTTGCTTTGAAAACTAACTTATTACATTGCTGATTGTAGCTTTTACAACTATTGTTAAGTGTTGTTGTGCTAGAGGAAGTTGCATAAATACACTTATATTTATATTATATTGTATTTGACTGACCTGAGGTTATAGGAGCTCAGTCTTTTGATCTCTGAGGGATACAGGCCACAGATCAGATGGCCAAATGTTGCCAGATCAACGGCTGTCAACTGTTCCACTTTCAGTTTGCGTTTCCGTATCGCACCTAAAATCACTGCTCTCATCTGGAAAAAAACAAATATAAACATTCAGCCCACACTTATAGGTTCTGAAGTTTTACATCAGAATGAAAGATTCAAAAGTTCACCTTTTTAGGGCTCCAGTCTGTCAGCATCCCCAGATGTGCCAACACACCCAGATCAGTGAGATTGGTGTCGTACAGCTCTCTTTCTCCCATCTCAGTCACCACTGAGCCCAGAGCCAGCACCTGATCTGCTCTCAACTCTTTCACCGGACTGAAAGACTGGATTCAGTGAAGAAGCAGAACATGATTCAGCCACAAGATTATTTTTGGGGTTTGTATTGCCATTCAACTGATAGTAGCAGCTTTAGAGAAACAGGACAGTGGGGAGAAAGAGAGAGGAGTGACATGCAGCAAAGGTCCACAGGTTGGAATCGAACTAGAGCCGCTGCAATAAGGACTCAGCCTTTGTACATAAAGGTGAGCTACCAGGCACCCTAGGTCAGCCACAATATGTTGATATTAAAACACTACTCATGTTTTACACAGCTGTCAGGGTTGGAGATGTGACTGCCTGTTCATTGTCCCTACCTTTTATCTTCAGGCACCAGTGGTCAAATTTTTATTACATTTTTTATGGATGAATTGCATTCTGGGAAGGGAAAAGACTTGCTACACCACAAATTATATTTCTACTTATTGACCCAAACAGTGTCCGAATAATCCATGGGAGAGGACATCTTGTATTCTTACTGATGAGTTTCACAGACAGACTTTTACTAACCTGTCTGAGTTTGACCCACAATGCTCGGCGCTGCTCAGAGCTCATTGAAGCGTCCTGAGCGAAAACTTCTACACACTGCTTCAGATCTTCCTGTGACATACGGCTGAGCTGCATTGAGGTCCAAGCTGAAGGAAGCGTCCCTCTGATGTCTGCACAGCTTGGAACTGGCACTGCTCAAAGAGACACCAGTGAATTCAGATACAAATGTACAAAAAGAAATGACTCATACGGTTACTGTGTAGGTCACAGGTAGAGTGGTGCACTAAAACAGTCACTAGATTACAGAGAAGATTTTTCCTGCAGATAAAATTCATTCGACACAGTACAACAACAGCAAAGTTATTGGTGATGTTTACTGACCTTTTGCCCTCCTGCTCCGTGCTTTGACAATCCCTCGAAGTAGACTCTGGGTCTGCTGTCTCTGACGATGCTGGTCCACACACTGAGTAACACAGACTCCCCCCACCACACTGTCCTCCCAGCGACTTTGACTCACCAGGACCTGCTCCACTGTGTCTTTATTCAACACTGTCTGCACAGGGGGAAACACATTTTATATATTCATGCTTGTCAGGATATGTCTTAAAAAGCCAGTTAAGTGCAGCGAAAGGAATTATTTGCATGGGTTGATGCGTTTTGAGCGCTTACCAGTGGGATGGAGGTAATCTGCTTTGTTGAGAGGGAAAACACCAGCCTGCCCAAATGTTCGACATCCTCTACTTGCCATTTGGATGGCTCCCTGGCATACAAGTACACATATCTTCACATTTATGCTGTTAATGTAATCCATGTCTAACTGCAAGCACAATGCTGGAATATTCCTATCAGGCATTTTATGTATTTTAGATTTTTACTCTATTACTACTACTACTACTTTTAGTGCTATTTAGCAAACGGTAGTATGTTTACACACCAAACTTAAACATTGAATATGGTAAACATTATGTCCTCTAAACATCAGCATGTTTGCATTGTTATTGTGAGCATGTTAGCATGCTTACAGTGGCATTTAACTCAAAGCAATGCCATTAAATTTGTTTGTAATTTGTCGAAATATTTTTTTAAGATATATTAATCCTTAAAATGTTTTTCAATCATGTTTTGCTTATGTGTGTAGCCAGTAAATCACTTTAAGAGAAATAATGATTAAAATTAATGTCTCAACATATTGTTGACCCAGGTGTCATAACCAGTGTTCCTTTACCCGAGCAGGTCTTTCTGGGTGAGCAGGGCACTAATATCTCTCAGAGCCTCTTTGGGAAGGCAGAAACTTCTAATCTCCTCCAGCCGCAGTGCCAGAGCTCCTCTGTCCACGAGAGCCAAACTGTCCCGGTCCAAGAAAGGCAGTAAAGGCCCCAGGATGTCCAGAGTGGTGCCATTAATCTCCCCCTCAGCCTGAGAAGAGCCCTACAGAGCACCACATACAGTCAGTGGGCCTGGATTACTGGGATTTCACACTGATATGACTTCACATGTGTGAAAAGCTGTTGAGATGATGAGGCAGGTTATGTTCAGAATCTCCATCTGTTTTTCTCTTTGTGTATGCATGCTTGCTTGAGAAGCCTGAACCAACAAATGCAGTTTGCTCTTTCTGCCCCAGTAATGTGTTAATAGAAATCAAATACATGAGTCACCATCACTGACACAAGCCCCGATTTAATTGAACCAGAAACAGCATCTCTGAGTTCCAGTTTGCTCTGAATACTCATGGTGCCAGTTTATATCATTTTAATTAACCCGAGGTTAATTTCTATTTTAACTTAATGATGTTTATAAATTACATGCAGTAACTGGTTTCTGGTCCCTCTTTTCTACCTAATATATGCAGAAATGTGTCAGATCCTCATCATGTAAGGATACGCTGTTAGTGCAGTATTTGTGTAGTTCATGTGGGTATTTTACCAGTTCAGTCACAGCTTTCTCTGCTAAATTCATCTGCTTGTAATGTGGCAGCCTGAGGAAATCAGCAAAGTGTGCCTGAATGTGTTCCAGAACGGCTCTAAACGATGCGTTAGAGAGGTTCTCTATCATCGTCACACTGGAAAAGAACAGAGCAGAGGTTTAAATGTAGTCATCTCTAGATAAACTGTTAAATATTTATGTAAAGAGCAGAATACATGTTTGATAAGTAGATACTTACGGTAATGTTGCAGCAAAGCCAGAGTTCAAAGCACTGAGGTCGAGTTCAGGTTGTTTCCGCAGTTCATCCACGATACATTTTCGCTGGTAACACAGCAAAAACACATCTGAGAATTAAACATTAATTTATAACAGAAACAGAACCACAAACTTATGAATCGTGCTATATCATCATCTCGCTATAAGCGGCTGTGATGAAGAGTTTGAGGAGTATTTGCTCCTCACCAGAGCAGGTCTCATGTCTCCAGGCAGCTCACTAACAAACTGTAGCAGCTCTGCAAAATCTGTATCATTGCTCCAAAGCCTCAAAAAATCACAACTCATTCCACTGGCAATATGACCCAGATCCCTACAATAAAAGAGAGAAGGAGATCATTATTTACATTGTTTACTGAGTGATTATCTGAACTGAAAATCACTGTGATTGGATCAGTTTGTTTGGAGTCTTTAATTCAGTTTGCAGGTAAATTGACTTCATGATTAAAATTATGGATCTGAATGTTCTGGTGCACTTACCTCACCGTCCTGCTGGTAATGTTTTTAAGTTCATGGATCTTTTTGAAGAGAAGCTGAGCCTGTCCAAATAAAAAAAAAGTGTAAGGCTCAGCATTTCGACAGTAGTTTTAAAATAAATTGTAAAAGACCAACTGTACCACATGCCATGTTTTAACCCCTTTACTACAAATCATATACGTTTGATGTATCTGCAAGGAGATTTTCATACTCTCCTGAAACCAGTTGTTGCTTATAAAGCAAAAAGTACTCAAAGATCAATGAACCAAAACCTGCCAAGACACTGGGTTGGTTCTTTTAACAGAGTATTGTAGTTTGTCAAACTTAACTCTAAAAGCTGTTTATGCTGCATGATTGCTTTGAGATGTTTCGGTGGATGTCAGCCAAAACATTCAAGTTTCCCAGAGGATGGACTTTCCATTTTAGAATTTAATAGAGCAAATTAACATGAGGTTGAACATCACATTCATCACTGCTAAAGAATAGAAACATTTTTCTTATATTGTTTGTTTCATGAACCGTTTCTTATGGCAGTGTGTGTAATGAACATTGTAGTTTTAGGGGTCGCTTTGGACTCTTAGTTTTCTTAAAAAGCAGTTCACCTCCAACTAGTGAAAAATTACCAGATTGGATCAGGAATACAGATGGCATCTGGTGGTATATCACTATGACTGAACTACATTAAATATACTATCATTTATATGTGTGCAAGGGCATCACAACAACGGGGGCAAGTTGCTTAAAGACGTAGAGACACGTGGATTTAGAGTTTAATCATATAATTGCATTCTCACAAAATATTCCTCAAACTGACCAGAAAAGGATTTTCATGCATTTGTAATTGCACAATAACACAGGATTATTAAAACAATTAACTTTAGGGTTATTTAATATATTATATTTTATATTTAATATTAAGTGTCACAACATATTTCAGTGCAGCTACAAACTGAACAGGGCAATATTTATTGATTTGACTCAGGTCTTGTTAGGCTGAGAACAGGAGGTGAAATACACTCTTTGGCTGTGACAAAATCCCTTTAAGGTAGCCATTACTAATTTATGCTACACTCCTCCGCACCATTGTACTACATCCAAACTAATTAGCTTGATGGCGGCTGATGCGTATGGAGTATTAATATCCTGAAAGGCTCATCTGAAGCATATCCAATGAGTTGCAGATTAATGGGACCGAAAACCGAAGCTGGTAACATTTTCTTCTTTATTCAGAGAACTGCCAACCTATTGTTGTCATATGAATGCAGCTTTAAGAAAGCACACAAAGGTAGATTGAAGTAAAATGTGCACCTGCTGTGGCGACCAGCGCATGTTCCTGTACAGGCTGATATCTCTCAGGGTTGCGTCTCCATTTAAGGTTTCTGTCAGCTTCCTCAGCGGGACAAATGGTAGTAGACAGTTCACCTGCTGAGTGACATTCTGCAAGTCTCTTTGTAGAGCCTGTTGACAACAACAACAACAACAACAACAACAACAAAAACACTGTAAATTCAAATCTAGAAGCTTTTAAAGGCTCTTTAGAAAACACCAGGTAGGTTTCACTCATGTGGATCAAATGAACATTTTCTGGAAACCCTAGAACCAGATTAGCGAGAGTAATCAGGCCACAGTTTTTGTTTTTACTCAATAAGATATTGTCCAGTAAGTTTTAGGCTTCTTACAAAGTCTGTAAGAGTAAAAAGGATGATGATGTTGAATCAAAGCCTATGCACCTCCACTGTGTCAATCTACTCAACATGTGAAACAAGGAGAGTCACAGCAGATTATAAGGATGAAAAGATACAAAACGTTATTAGAGGTGTACTGAAGACAGATAATAGCACCGTCACCTCCTGCATAGCATTGTATAGCATGGCTCTATGGCCAGGCTTAAGCTCAGTTAGCATCGCTCTCCAGCACTGGCAGTGGGCAGCTTCACTGATCTCAGGCCACTGGAGGTCTCTGAGCACAGCAGGGGAGAGACCAGAGTGTAACGGCTTCAGTTTGCACAGTTTTTCCATGGTGAGCTGGCAGGGAGAGAGAGAGAGAGAGAGAGAGAGAGAGAGAGAGAGAGAGAGAGACAGTAATGAAAGAGCAACTGGCTGAAATTCAGCAAAAACATATTTTTAAAATGTCTACTTACATTGGTGTCCTTTGAAATCTTGGATAAGATTTGAAAAGCCTGAGGGAAGTATCAAAAATTTAAAAAAAAAGTGCATACACAAGGGTTTGGATTTTAAGAGAGTTTGGTATTTTGAGTAAAGGTCACATATTTAATCACTGTTTCTCCTCTTCTTTCCTCTAGAAATGTGGTAGCTAATTAATTGTAGATCTGCAGTTATGACAAAAAATCCCCACAGTACATATTAGAGTCAAGGCTGGTTTTAATTTTGTGAGAAGGCGTAATGCTGCTACAGTGTATAATTCCATGTAGCGTCTTAGAGAAAAGACTAATGATTGCTTTGACATTTTTTTCAATCACATTTGGAAACTTGCATAGAAATGCAACTCATTTTTAGACTTTTACAGCTACACTTGAAACATATGGCAGCAAGAAGACAAGAGAAGCTTCCTGATATCTACAAAACATTTGAGAACAAACAACTTTGCCCCAAGATAAGAATGACCAGAAGCTGCACGTGAAACATATATCAAGCTGACCTGTGCTGAGGAATATTTGAGTAATCCTGGTTGTGAGAGGATTTCCAGGAGTTGTTGTGAGGGGAGTGACAGCAGGAAGGAAGCTCCTAACTGAGGCAACAGACCACTGAGGGCAGACAGATCTGGAGGAGCCATGCTGCTGACGTTCACGTTCTCAACGACTGGTATCAACCAAGAGGACAGCTGTCCACAAAACACAGCTCAACAAAGTTAGTCAGACATTATGTAGACAATACAAAAATACTGTTGTTGGGGTTAATAGTGGTCTAAAGAATATTTAACTTAACATTTGCTGCTTACCCTGCCATTGGCACTGATGAACCCTTTGGACATGCACTGAGCCAGCTGCTGCCATAGAGCTACAGACACAGTTGAGTCCCAAAGAAATGAACTCAGGTCCACTGGATCCAGGTAACATGCAAGGACTCCTAACCTGCGACATTAGACGTAATACGTTATCTGTTATCACTTTGTTTTTAAGGTTCTTTTTCTTTTGGCATTTTTGCCTTTATTTTATGGCAGAGACAAACAGGAAATGAGGAGCGAGAGAGAAGTGAGGTCCACCTGTTATAGCACCACACATCAGTACATAAACATACTATGACCATACTCATCCAGACAATCCCTCGTGATCTTGCATGTCAAGAATGAATCTTCCTAAGGGGTCATGTCAACAGGGACAGCACTTATGTCAAGTAGTACCTGTTTAAATATAGTACCATGACCAAAACACAAAGAAACACCGAGTGCATGACTGAAGCTCTGTGTATGAACCGTTACCTTGGGGAGACATTGGAGAACTGTAAAATATTTTAAGTGATCACAAAAATAGATAAACATACATAAACATTACGTATCTAGGTCCCACCTTAGTATGTTATCACTGGTCAAATTTTTCTTCCTGCTGAAGAGGGTTCGCAGCACATGGCGGCCCCTGACACCATCCAGACTGCCGTTGCCTAGCAACTCTGCCAGAGGAGTCAGCTAAAGAAGACAACAGAGCAAAAGTTGAAAATTCACTATAACTATACAAAGATGGGAGAAACAATTACAGGGGAAAACAACATAGTGTCTTAGTACGGTGATTGTTTGGTGTTTGATGATAGTGGAACACTTTTCACCAAAATCTCCAAAAGGGCTTAACTAACTTGAGATCTGATGACTGTTTAGGTCATAGTATATTTCACATATTTTTATACTCATAAAACCATTCTGTGGTCCTTATGGCATGTATGGTAGTATCTCCACTTGTTTATCTAGGTTTTCCCTCAATCAGTGGCTTTATTTATCACCTGATCATGTCTGAGATGACATTTATAAAAAGGGATTTATAAATTAGTGAAATGGCCTCTTACCTGTTGTGATGTCAGTTGCTGGAAATGACTGACTGGAAGATAAGGCAGAAGTGGGAGGATGGAACTGAGAAAGTATGGCGGCCAAGTAGGGACATCACCCACCACACTCGACTGCAGGAGTCTTTTTACAAAAGCCTTTTTCTGCAGTGACTTCATCCCCGAGCTGTGGTCGCGAATGGCTGTCAGCCTAAAGGGCAACTGCTGTTAGCATCAGGACAGTCAGATAAATGCACACTAATTGCAACCATTTTGTGGGTCAGTAACTCACACGCTGTCGTTGACTATCAGGGAGGCTGGGAAGCTCATGATGTCAGAGACAGACATGAAAGGAATGAACTGAGACAGGTCAACAAATAATTCTGGGGTCACCCGAGGGAACTTATGGATGAAAGCAGCAGTCATTGTTTCCATGGCCTGCAACTCTTTTTGAGAGGCCTGACAGAGAAAACAAAAGAGCAGGACAGAAACTGATGTGTATTCAATTTGGCCCTCTTTAACTATGCATGGGCCATGACATAGACTCAAATAAGTTCAGCTCAAGAGACTACAATAGAATAGAACTGTAGTAATAAGAGTATGAAGACCTTTAGCTGCACTATTAGTTTAAAGCCAACCTTTACTCAAAAATCTGTTTTTCTTCTTGTTCCTACAGCTGGATGTTTGTGCTCCACTGTGCAGAATGATGTATGTGCAGAGTTTGACACTAGAAGGATGTTTTCACATTCATCTGCTGAAAGTGGAAAGTTTCTCTGTGCTTGATGAAAATCAGATGTTAAGGGGCGGGGCCTATGAGCATGATTTGTGACATCATAAATAGTTTGGTAGTCAATCTTGGTCCAATTTGCAACTTTTACAGTGTGATGAAAAAACTAGAAGCCACCAGTGCACAAAAACACTGAGAATGGACTTCACCATGAAGGAGACATCTTGTGTCCAGCAGGAAAACTTTAGAAATGAATAACATGAGATTTTTTTTACTGAATTAGAAGGAGTAGATGACTTTTTAAGGATCTTTATTTCATCAGACACATTATTGTTCCAAACAGACTATTTGTATATGTTGTAATACATGTCTGGAGGGGATATTTTTAATAAAAAGCGTCAGTAAAAGTACATGCAGTGTTTTGTTGGGAGTTTAAGAACAAACCTGGCCGGTTTCCACTTGTAGCTGGTCCCAACTTTGATGCATATGGGAGAGAAATCTCTTAACAGCATCTTTTTCAGCAGACATCACAAGAGTGCGGATGCTGTCTCTTGGCATCCGGAGGTACTCCTGGTGAGATAAAGTGATTCGCCTAAATATAATGTTCAGTGAGCTGACTTGTTGTGAAAGTTAAATGTGATTTTAGCTGCACAGGGCCATTACCTGCAGCAGAACCCTGAGAGCAGATGAGTTGTCGTCCCGCTGGATGAGGTCCCACAAGACAGGCTGATGTAACAGCAGAAACAAGTTATTCACTCTTTGTTCAGTGTGTGTGTGTGTGTGTGTGTGTGTGTGTGTGTGTGTGTGTGTGTGTGTGTGTGTGTGTGTGTGTGTGTGTGTGTGTGTGTGTGTGTGTGTGTGTGTGTGTGTGTGTGTGTGTGTGTGTTTTTGTGAGTGTGTGTGTGTGTGTCAGCTATCTTACACTGAAGCAACTCAGCAGGTCCTCTTTAAGAGTGGCGTTCCGCTCTCTCCTGAGGAAGACTCCCACAGTGTGAAGGACGCTCATGGAGGCTTCTGGCTGCAGTGTGGCCCAGGAGGTGTTGTCAAGGAGACTGGAGAGGAGGATGGCCTGACCCAAACCTTGTCTTGCCTCTCTTTCCCCCTCCTCCAGACCAGAAGAGAGGCCCACCATGAAGTCCAGGACTCGCAACACGTATCCCAACACCACTAACCCTTCGCGTTCCCCTCCCTCAACCTCACACACACTCAGCTTGTGTAAAACTTCCATTAGCAGTGGAGTCGGATCCACACACAGCTGTGATGTGTCAAACTCATATGGCGCTGGGAGCATGTCAAAAAACCTCTGCAGGAGGCACTTCCTTCCCTCCAGTTCTGCCTGCAGTTCAGCACAGAAATCGGCAAACTGAGGCACTGATCTTAACAGCTGATTGTAGAGTGTGGCATTTAAACAAATGTACTCTCTCAATCCATGTGTCTGACCACAGAGCTCCAGGAGGGTGGAGTTGGTGAAATGATGCACGGCCCACTCCCTATAGTGACAAATCTCCTCAGCTGTGTCAAGATGGGAGAAGTTTTGCATTTTGGAGCAGTATGCCGCAGCCCAGCTGCCCTCTGGCAAGGATTGATGTGAGTCGGGGGACTCTCCCCCGCACAAAGCTGAGATCAAGACGGAGTTGTTGGGCAAGAAACAGTGTCTGAACACCTGGGCACTGAGCAACCTGTTGCCCAACTGGGCCAGACAGTTCTCGTCGAGTCCTGGACTTCCTATTACCTCTCCTGACAACTGCACACACAGTTCATCTATGCTTGTCTGGTTAAAAAAGTGGTAGTCCTTTGTCAGTGCAGCCTGCAAATATTAAAATAGAATAAATTAAAAATGAAGTAGAATGAATTGTGATGAAAGTGATGCACAAATATCTAAACATAGTATGTCCCTAGAAAACACTCACTTATTAAAAAGGGGATCCATTACCTGATGTGCTCTCTGCAGCCAGAAAGAGGAGTTGGCACACACCGTGTTGTTGAATTCATGGGCAAAGAACTCACTGCACACATGAACCCATAGGAAGTCTTCCTCAGCAGCAGACAGGTACCAAGCTGCATCAGAGCACGTGGCGTGCAGGTCGAGCCCCATCTGGGCCACTGCAGGATCAACTGACCCATTCTCACCTTCAAACAGTTTACAGTAGAGGAACACAGTGAAGTTGGAGACGCCTGTCAAGCCGGGGATGGATTCATTACACGCTGCTTCCAGGATTTCTATAGAGGTGGAGTACTCCATCTCTTTCTGCTGGTCGTTGCTCTCTCTCGTTCTCCCTGTTTGTGGTTGGTTGAACTGGGAGCGGTGAGGTGTGGTAGAGAGTTTGTGAAGGCGTTTGGAGATTGTTTGTGAAGAGGGGGCTTTTTTTGGAGACGATTGGGCTGGTGTTAGTCGTGATCTTAGTTCATCTCCTTCAGTGGATGGGCAGGACAGGAATGGAAGTGAGCTTGGGAGACCCTGGGACATAACGCCCAAAGCCTGAGTGTTCCACGTCACATTATGTCTTATCCCCCTACATACGCATTGACAAAACAATGGTAGAGATGTGAATCTGTTTACAATTTACTGTCAAATATGTGGCTTGCAATCATATAGTCAGTCACATTCATAAAATATCTTACCATAAGATCAGTTGTCTCAGGTCACCTTCAAAATGACAAACAAAAAGCAAATATGAACAGAAAATCAGAGTGAATGAGTGGTGGAAAAAGCAACTGGAAGCTCCTGCACTAGATGACTATGCCTGATGTAACAGTGCAGCTCAGCTAACAATGCCCAAGATATAATGTTACTGACATCAATGAGAGGATAAAGAGATTAGCTGGGCCAACAACAGATGCTTTCATCGGCCAGGATGATTACAAAGATTTTAAAGCAGTGGCAGTCACTGTCACTCTCTCTCAGGTGAAACCAGGGCCAATATTATGAGGCTCTTAACAAGGATTTGTCTTGGCGGATAACACTAAATACAATCTAAACAATTAATGATTTTCTTTTCTTTACCTATAACATGTTTGAATTAACATGTTATTTAGTTAACAGCACACATATTTAACTCAATTAATGAGTTCTTATCTGCTATGATTGTGTGACCTGCTCCACATACTCACCAACTGAGCACCGGCCCTGAGCGTTGGGCTGTGGCACGTCCACCAGTGTGCTGACATCATCGAGCAGCACCTGGGTAACCCGTGACACTTTTTTCCTCAGGTTCCCATAGACAGAATTACCCACCCTGTGCAGGAGGCCCCTCCTCAGCCCATCCAAACTCTGCACCAGAGCTAGATTTTTCTGTGCCAAGTGGCCACCTCTCTCTCCTACACCTGAACGTGATAACGCCTGCAGCAGTAAACTTTGCATGGAGTCTGGATCATCCTCTGTGGCCATTGTGTCTTCCAGAGATGCATTTCCAGACAACTCATTCTGCCTCATGGCCTCGGGAGGCATGCTGAAGGGCTTTAAACGTTCAAACACATTTGAGCCCTTACTGTGTTCAGCACCTTCCCCTGCTGGGTGTAAACTGACCACAGGCTTCCAGTTGCGTGTTTCTAGGAAACGCAGTAGCTGCTGAAGCCAGCTTACACTGAAGGCACAGTCACTGCGACCCTTAAGAGCACAGATAAAGCCCTGCAGGCCTGCGCTTGCCTGGCCATAGGTCCCACTGACCATAGCCTGAAGCGCAGCTTCCAGCACAGCGCTCACTGTCCTCCAGTTCTGAGACAAGTACGTCAAGAGGGGCCTGTGGGGCTGACGCTCTGATAGAGTGATCAGACTCTGCAGCAGCCCCAGCAGCCAGTCCCAGTGAGGGCTGCCCCGCAGGGACAAAAACCAGTCCTGCACTCTGACGCTGGGTCTGGGTGGCACCCGGCCATTCCACTGGTTCAGCACAGCACTCCCTTCAGATTGGAGAAAGAAATGCAGCACTTTCTCCCACAGCTGCTCCTCATCTGGCTGTATCGGTGCCTCCTCCAGCTCAGCGCCCATCTCTTGGAGGTACAGAGAGATGTTGTAGAGGAAACCAGAGAGACGGTGCCTGTCAATTGGCTTGTTCAATGAGGGCAGGTTCTTGCTGGGAAGGAGACCGAGTGTTTTCAGGCTCCCCATGATATTCCTCATCCAAGGGTGCACAGACTGGTCCTTGTTGGTTTCTGGAGGAGCTTCACTTCCTGTGCTCCATTTTGAAATGATCTCCTTGAGAATGGCGCCTCTCTGGTCCTCTCTGCTGCCTCCTAAAAAAGTCCCATTATAGACAACTTGAGCTGGCACTATATACACAAGTATTAAAAACATACAAATATTGTATTTATTGACATGTTTTGGTGGTGCACTCACCTGTCTTCTCAGGGGATCCATGTCCCAGTAAAACAGCACAAACGATGATGCTTGTGAAAAGAGTGGCCATCCCTGGCCCTTTCTCTGCCATCTTCATCTCATGCCAGCATGCACAGTGACACAGTTGTGTCACATTTTTCTCTTCAGGCTGTTTTTCCTGTTGATTTCACAACACCGCATGTTTTAACGGATGCTGCCTTTTCTTTAATTTTCAGTGATGGGATGGACTCAAGGAGTAAAGTATCTCAGTGGAGAGGGGACATTAAACCTTAATGACTGGCTACCACATCACCTTACCACTTTCCCTGCATGGTTACTTAAACAAGTATCAGTAATGTACTTAACTTTAAACTTTCAAACTGTCAAGTATTAAAGGTAGGTCCATATGTGATTCCTCAAAAGAGTGACCAAAGAAAAGCTATGAACATTTGGTAACATATTTAAGAGCAAATACACAGTTCTGATTCTTAAAGAGAACAGTTTGACAAGAATATACACTCACAATAATGAAAATGACAACAAATTCAGAACTTACCAACTGTTATAGTCCATTCATTTCTTTATATGTCCCTTCAAGCTTTTGCCATCATCTCTAACCCTGCAGTATCAACACACTCAGGGCTGACCTCTTTCTGAGAGCAACTCTCTGTTTCACCATGACTCCGACTTTCTCTACCTTCACTCTCTCCTCCTGCACCCCTCCCACCTGTCTCCTCTCTCTCTCTCTATGCTTTTAGCTGTTCAGGGAACTTGTTTTTCTTTTGTCTCTGGGGTTTAAGATGTGATGTTTGGATTCATATTTAATGAGTTATCTTGCCATGCTAAAGCTCCATTGTTTTGTTATGCTATGTTTTTTGGCTGTTTTCTATGACAATGAACAGAAGAAACGGGGGAACCTTGTGAAAGGGTTTGGGTGTACATGGTCCCTTAACACAGGACTTGTCTCTCAGTCCTTCAGGTCACAGCTTGTATTTGGATGTACAATATATTGTATTTCCAGCTCAGTATTTTGGAGCATCACAAGGCTACAGGAAGGTCACAGCACTCAGCTAGGTGCTCAAACAAGGTGAAAATCTGGATCATGTTAATCACACCCAGGATATCTATCCCATTCTCTAACTGTCTGATGCCTCCCACTGACTGATTCCCTATTGAGTTGTCTCTCAGCTGGGACTCATCTCGTGACACTGGGTTTGTTGGGGGTGTAGTCTTACAGACAGGGCCGGGCCAGCAGGACTGTGCGGGCTGTCACTGTTTAGACACATTTATCCCTCGGTCAGGCGGACTTACAATTGAGCCCTGTGCAAGGGCACAGCAGCAGGCTCCCCAGAGTCAGACCACTGTCTGCAGGCCCTGAAACCCTAGAGGGCTGAGTGAAAGGACCACCCCCTCCCTCCACTTGCTTTAGCTGTATGATACTGTGGCTTGCACAGGGACAATAACTTCCTCCTGTATTATTGATACCACAGGGAACAGCGATCACTCAGTGCACTAGGGCTCGATTCACCACAGGAATATTCAATGAGAAATTGGATCCACCCCATACGTTCCTCCTCTCACTGCTGGAAACTCAGGCATGGCAGAAATCAGCTGGTGAAACTAGCTGTTGAGATTGGAATACTTGGTTTGAGTCCAACTTTTAGCCCCCATCTTCCAGTGGAAATATATAGTCATAAATACCTCAAATGACCACTAAAATGAGTGGATTTTTGCTGTAATTTACTGAAATTAGAAGCTGAAAAGTTATTTTACTTGCTTTTCTAACCATGATTGGTATCTTTAAAGTGCAGCTAATGGAGGTAAATGTTTGTGTAGATAAAATAGTTTTTAAATATCTTTAAAATCTTTTAATCATCACTCCACTGTACAACAATTCACATTAAACATGTTTTATATCCAGTATCCAAGTTACAATAAAAAGAATCAGAAAAAAAGAAAGATACTTATATTGATACACACAGAAAACACACCCTCTTAGCATTGGATTTTCCATTGAGGGAACCTTAAACTTTATCATATTAATTGTTTATTTGTTTAGAATTAATTGTACAAAGCTTTTTTGTATAGAACACAGGATAACAATTCATTCGACCAAAATGATAATGATTATTTCTACTGCACTTATTGGCTGCTGTAATTAGTATTCTTAGAAAGGTTTTAATATGATTGGTAAAGGTTGTAAATGTATAAATATCCCCAAAAAGGAACGGACAAGGGTCTGTGGGTCTACGTTCTTTGATTGCTGTAGTCAAGGTCTCAAAAACAAATGGTTGCAGTTCCAAAACACACACATAAAATGTCCCACTTCTACTTCACATCTGACTGCGACAAAAGTATAATCAATCAATCAAATTAAATTGTAGTTGCCAGTAGTTGAATGTCAAATTAAGATTTTAGTCCCATTTTCTGCAACACTTTCATAGATCAATAGAATCGTAGATTGGTACAAAGACCATCCACTTTAACTGTCAGATAACAAATCAATGTGGTGTTTCTTGTTTGTTTTATTTGTATCACTTAATGTTGAATGACCTCCACTGTAGTTCTTGTTTTCTAGAGTGACATCAAATCCATAATTCTTCCTTCCTCCTTCATGTCAGCCATCCATATTGAGAACCCAAATACCAAAATATGAAAACAAAAACAACTGCTGTAATTATAATTAATCAAATTAAATTATAACTGGACTGTAAAGGACTTTAACTGTTAACAGAAGTTTTACAGCACTAGTTATGTATTACATGTCTACACAGCCGGCTATAAACCCATCACCAAGTACAGATTGCAGGAAGCTGTTGAAATGTTGAAGCTGCTGCTGTGAGCCAGAAGCCTCATTTGAACATCAGCATGTGGCTCAGTTAGCTGTAAAAAACACCCCACAGAGGTTGGTGTTATGGGCTTATAGTTCATAAAGCAGCAATAACCCTTGTCTTCATTTATTTTTTCTTGTTTCTTTATTCAAGAGCAAAGACGAGGAACATACATCTTTTAACATAACGTCCTTTTGTGCTTTACAAATGATCAAAATCAAAGGCACTTGTTGAATCTGTGGGAGACATTAATGAATTTACAGTAACATAACAAGGCACCAATACCTTGAACTCACTTTGTTGAATTCCACATGCATTTAAAATGTTGATACAGAGGGCAGAGGCTTTATTAAAAATGTTTTTTTAAAGACAACCCCCTCCCTGTACAGATCTGTATCTCTCTCCATGCAGGGATGGATTAATGAACAGACCTATCTGGCATGGGCCCAGGGGTCGTAGCGGTCAGGGGGCCCATAAAGCCTCTATGAGGTTATTTCAAAATTCCTTGTTGGAAAGTCAAAGAGTTGAGTCAACAGTAGGGATGCCCACGTTTTCTTGCTCCCAACCCTGTTTGAGATATTTTGATTAATTTTTTACAACGTAAAACCGCTTCACATTGCATATTTGAGCTACAACAGCTCTACATTATAGTAAACATTTTAATGTTTTATAGTAGCTCTGCAGGTTTCCTTTGATGGTTTCCCATTATATACACGGGTTGTGTCCTGTAGTACATATGGATGTGCTGTGGCAGGGAATGGTTGGAGAGCTTCTCTTTATCTCTAGCAATAACAATATAATGAAGTTCAGGTTCAGCTTTAACAGCAGCAAATGGGAGTTACTGCAAAATGTTGCAGAAATAGATTTAAAATTAGATAAATTATCTGCACAATTCAAATATGTCTCCATGCCATGTCCAAGTCGTTTCTGGCATTGGTTATTTTTTATGGACACACTTAAAAACACAAAAAGAAACAGTCATAAAGTAAGTGGACAGTGACACCTGTTGCTCGTTCGCTGAAATTAAAAACTTGACAATTACCACCAACAGAATACATGGTTTAAATAGTAATGTACTCTAGAGAGGACCAACACTGCGCTGAAGATTTGTTGTGCCACATTGCCGTCATTGCAAATTCTATGGAAACAGCATGCAAAGTTTCAGTTGCTACAATAGAGAGATCAGAGAACAAAAACAGCTGAACTAGTCCTTTAACTAGTACTGTATTTAGCTTAGCAGAGTCAGTGGGATTCATGTGATTTGGTTTTAAGCCTCTTTTAAATCACATATTTCGATGTATTTAATTCTATATTAATTTATTCAATGTACATCCTACATATGGATAGACACACGACAAACCAAAAGTACATTACATACTCTATGATCTATTTTATAAATGATAAAAGAAAAAATAAAATTGTCATAGTGACAAATGACTTTAAAAGGACGAGAAAGCTGCAGTAACACATTTGGTTTGCAGATGTTTTCCCTGCCAGAGTGCAGCTTTTAGTTATTATAGTTGGTCTATGGAAATTATTTTAGGGGTAAAATAATTAGCCCAAAGGGTATAAATTAAAGGCATTACAATCTTTTTATCTGTCCTACAGTTTGCCAGCCAGTGTGAAAACTTTAAACCCTTTTTTCTTAACGTTACTGACTCAATTATGTGTCTCTGTCTTTGGAACACATTGGAATCAAGGGCATGATGGATGTAATACTATAAACTCCACAACCATTATTTTCTCATAAATACAAGATACCAAGTCATAATTAAGAGTAAACAACATTTCATGTTAACATTTTTGTGTTACTGAACATCAACACGTCAGGTTCTAAAGGCTCTAAAGAGATCACGTGCAAAGAAAGTGAGATTTGCTGTAAATGGTTCAGTCTTTCATTTCATTGCTTCTCATTTTGGGGCAAACCCAAGATCCAAGTCTTGACTTCTCCCAGCGAGACTGCTGTCAAAGGGCTTCATACAACGCGTCTCCGCAGGGACACCAAGAGCCCTTTGCTTCGCTTCATAGGTCAGCAGCATGTCCCTACGGGCCTTATGGATAGACAGTTGTTTCACATAAATATCAATATTACTGCACATATATACAAACAGATACAAACACATTGAACATCATCATTAGTTTAATAAAATGAACTACTCACCTTGGAAATCTGAGCTTTTTCACACTGTAAGTTCTTGATGGAATTATTACTGAAGTCAAACTTTTCCTACAATCAAAAACAGGTTTCTTTTATGTTCTTGTCCAACCAGTAAGGCAACATACATAAAATACACATTGCAACTTACAAAATATGTTAAAGAATGTAAATGACATCAGTAATTATGAGTACAAGGAAACAATAAAACAAAAGGGGGATATACAACAGTACCTCGATTTTGTTTGTGACCTCACTGAGGGCGATATGGTCCATGTTGGAGGCAGCGAGCACCGAGCTGAGCTGAGCCTGCGTCTTCTCCAGGCTGTCTGTCAGAGCTTTCAGCTTCCTCTCCAGCAGCATGCTCTTCACACCTGCTTTATGCTGCATCTTCTGAAGATTCTGAGTGAATGTCGTGTACAGCTCGTCCCTCTCCAGCTGAAGCTGTGTATGTACACAGGAGCACATGGGCAGACACACACCAACATTCACATAAATGCCCAAATGTACACAAAGTATTAGGCTCTCATTCAAGGTGCAACATGACATGCTTTTACCTTGCTGAATTTCTGTTCCAGTGCCTCATGATCCCATTTCAGATCCTTTAGCTCCTTTTGTCTGACCGTTTCACTGGTGTCCTGTCAACAGTGTCACATATTAAAACCTGGTGCCCATGTACAGTATAACAAGGCACAGGTAGCAAGAAAAATAAAAGTGCACAAAATTCAAAAGTAAGCTCAGTTTTTAAACATTCACAAAGATTGACACCAACATAACCCTTTGTCGTCACGTAGCATTTCATTTTTTTCTCATTTTCAGCCATTTCCTTCTTCACGTTTGAGATAAGCTCAGCGAGACGCTTGTTCTTCTGCACAACAGGAGCCAGGGCCTTTTCCTTGTACACCTGTTTCGCCCTCAGTTCATTAATTTCTCTCTAAGAAAAGCCAATAAAAAAAATCTCAATCAAAACAAGTCAAACTACAGAACATTGTCATAATTTATCAAAGATTTTAGAAGATTATAGAATAGAGATAATTCATTGTAGAGATTTATCAATAATGAAAAACATTCAATAGTTGCAAACATCTGAAATTTCAGTCTGTGTACCTTGAGTGAAATATTTATTTTCGAATCGTCCTGCATGCGATTAAGGAGTAGATTAGCCTCACTGAAAGCTTGGTTGTGGTTTTCTTTAAGATCATTAATGTGGCTGCTCCAATGTTCCTCTCTTTCACTGATCTCATTTTTCCTCATGTTGTCCAGCTCTCTTGGCAGAAACTCCATCTTTTTCTCATACTTGGCTTCAATTTCTACAAAATAGCATCACAGAATATTGGCTCCCATTTAGTTTTGAGTATTTAATTCAACTCTAACTGAGTTTAGTTCTTTACCTGCGAGTTGCTTCTCTAATCTGTTCCTTGTTTCAGTCATTTCTTCATCATGTCTCTGTTGAAATAAAAGATCTTTGTAGCACTGATGCTTACTTGTTGAAATATATCAGGGTAAATAGAAACATTAAATCCACAGATCTTTAACTTTAGAAATAAAATAGTCTTGGCGTGTACAAACCAGTTCAAGTTCCTTGACAAGCTTTTCATTGTCGAGCTCCTGCATGTCTACCATGATGTCCCTCATTTTCCTGTGAAGTTCAGTCTCTAATTTTTCTTGCTCTTGCTGCACCACCTCAGTGGAGACTAAACCGTCGGCTTTCAACTCACAGATCGTGTTCTGGTGTTCACACAGGAGGTGCTTCATCTTCTGCTTATACACCTAGCACAGAAAAAATCATCAAATGTGTAAAACAAAGTCATTAATTTAGCCTGACCATGGATAATATTTGCTCGCCAGATATCAATACACAGTAAAATGTGCCAAAAATTGGGTGAGCGTCCTATGGAGGCCCAGTAACTGATGTTTTGATCCATTGTTAGGGCCTGTAGCGGGTATCAGACTGTGCCACAATTCTGTTGCCTAACATACCTTTAAAGGAACAGTGTCTTATATTTATTGGCAGAAATGAAATATAATATATATGCTTTTATTCGTGTATAATCACATGAAAATAAGAATCATTCTGTTCTTGTTACCTTAGAATGAGCCTTTTATGTCTACTATTTATATATATATAAAATTTTGTACAGTAGTCCAGAAGGGACCAATCAAAAACTGGCACTAGATAGGAGTGTTTGCGTTTCTCAATCGTTTTGCGGCCACCGTAGTTTCTCTTTCACACTTGGAAGGAGAGGGTGAAGCAATGGAGTTGTGATCTGCAACATGTCCATTTTTCTGTAACAACCTGTGATAAACAACATAACACCTTTGGTGCTAATAGGAACAAAACAGTGTAAATTAGTGCAGGTTTTCATTATTTACACTATCAAGTGGCTTTTGTTGGTCTAGTAATTAAATAATATATTGTGATGTAGTTCTAGTGATATATATGATGAGACAGCCTTCATACCTGTTCTGACTTGGGAAAATCTAGCCTGTGAGTTTGGGTACAGTTTGACTTTGTACAGCTAAAGCTGTGTATTAACCTTACCTTGATCTCTACTTGGTGGCGACCCTCATCCTCTTCTATTTCCTTATCCAAGTTTTTCCTTTCAGCCTTGACCTCCTCTAATTGTCTGTCTGTGATCTCCCAAAAGGTGTGGATCTTGTCCCTCTCCAGCTGAAAGTAGTTTCTCTCCTCCCTCTCTCTATCCAGCTCCTCTCGAAGGTGCACAATGTGCTCTTCCAGCTGAAATAAAAAATACTATACTGTGAGCATATATGAGCCGGCCATGGGATGAGAGACTAAAAACACAAAGCCTGCATTTAATACTGGACGGAGGAAGATTGGCAGGCATTTAGCAGGCAGGGATGCTTTAAATGAAAAGTGGTAGTGGTTCTGGTAGTATCTAGTATTTTGAGACCTCACTCTAGGAACTGAAGGTCAGGATATCTCTGCTGCATTGATTTTGACCCTTGTTGTTTAAACTTGTCTCCTGGGAGTCCCCCAAGCTGTATGGAAGTGAAATACTAACTTGCTAAAAACATCCCTTTAATGTACAGATCACTTCGAGCAGGAAACTTTTATTTCCTCCTGACATAAAACATTCAAGCATCACTCCATACTTTCAAACATCACACTTCAGATCTGACCTGCTCCTTGGACATCTCCTCCTTGGTGAGGCCATCTATCAGTGTGGGCGTCTTTGCCTTGGCAGACTTTTTACTTGAGCCTTTGCTTTTGGGTGGCTGGACACAAGTCAACACAACAGAGAATGGTTAAAGTATCGAGTATCTAGCCCCAGTCTGTGTCTGAATGTGGTTAATAAGTTACATGAGACACAAAAACTGCGAGTCAAATATGACATTCACACACCAACCAAGCGTTAGCTGCTAGTTAGTAAGCTAACAGCTAACGCTAGCTATTTACCGCTATGAGCTCACTATGGTTGTGATTAATTCATTTAAAGGACGCTTTGCTCACCATCGTATATGCTGCGTAAGTAACACAGAGAGACAGGCAATGTGTCGATGGTTTTGAGTAGCTAGCACACAGTTAGCAGTTAAACTCAGAGACTGCTGTCAGTCTCAAACATATGTTACCATAGCAACGTGAGCACGCGGTTACTATGTGATGAGACGTCTCCAGGAGGAGGGGCGAGCTGTACCTGCACTGACTCTCCAAACTACACAATCAATACTTTTACTCAAGTAAAGCACTGAAGTATCATTTTTAAGGGTGCACTACTATTTTTCATACTATGTTATTCTTCCCCTCCACATTTCATCGGGGGAAATACTGTATTTTGTAAAACTGCAACTTTAAGGATTCATATTTAGCATTTCTTCAGTTTTTCATAACATACAATAATGTAGTTGTAAGTAGTACCATGTTTGTGTAAATTTATGCTTGTCAACAACTATTACTCTTCCTGTGGGCACCATAAATGGGAGCTGCTGATAACGATGAAACAGTTATTACAGATAAAACAAATCAAAAATACTAAAGGTTCCCTTTCTTTGGTTGTGAAACATGTTCCCACTTCTACATGGGAGTTTTCCTGATCTCATCCTTCTGAGTTTCATTCCCTGGAACAGCAGAAATAGAAATAAATAGATTGCCATGAACCTTTGTTCAGACATTCACGTTCCCCTCAGAATGAGTTTTAGTAACTTGGATCAGCTCAAAAATTATTTTATTACCAAACACCTGCAAAGTCAATGATATTCCTATCAGCCTGCTGTAGCTTGTGCTAATCAGCAAATGTTTGCATGCGAACAAAAACACTAATAAACATGATAAACATTACACACTAACAGGCTGCTGCTGTTAGCATGCGTGACAGAATGGTTGTAGACTGTTATGCAATTGCTTAAGTTTCATATGCATCTGTTTGCTTTACAAATCACCATTGAGAAAGCATCACTACAACGCAGTAGAAAGATTCATGAGCGACCAGAATTAAACTTGTGTCTTGCAAACTTTATTATTGTTTATTATCTTTATTATTGACGCTGTAGGTTGTGGTGTTGTATTGGATTGTATTATACTACAAGGTGTTTGTAATATTTCAGCTACTCAGTTCATAAACAAGGTGGACACAATAATCAAAATCATTTGTTTATTTGTTATAATAACTATTTAAAAACAGACAACTATGTACATTTCCGGTGTAAAAATATTGACTTTTGAAGTCTTAACACAGGAGTTCATGGTCAAACATTGAGCACAGGGATGTCAAAGAGGTCACAGAGGCCTTCATTCTCATCCAGATTGTAGGCATATTCCTGTTCAGATGGGGGCGGAGACAGACGGAGGATTGGGGAAAAAACTGAGGGGCAGAGTTAACACGAGGTTAACAACAAGTAACAATATATAATAGACATGAATAAAATATACACCAATCAGCAATAACATTATGACCACCTGCCTAATATTGTGTAGGTCGCCCTTTTGCCGCCAAAAACAGCCCTAACCCATCGAGGCATGGACCCACTCCACTAGACCTCTGAAGGTGTGCTGTGGTATTTGGCACCAACACGTTAGCAGCAGATCCTTTAAGTCCTGTACATTGTGAGGTGGGGCCTCCATGGATCGGACTTATTTGTCCAGCTCATCCCACAGATGCTCGATTGGATCAAGATCTGGGGGATTTGGAGGCCAAGTCAACACCTAGAACTTGTTGTTGTGTTCCTCACCATTCCTGAACCATTTTTGCTTTGTGGCACGGTGCGCCATTATCCTGCTGAAAGAGGCCACTGCCATCAAGGAATACCATTTCCACGAAAGAGTGTACCATGGTCTGCAACAACGCTTAGGTAGGTGCTACGTGTCAAAGTAACATCCACATGAATGGCAGGACCCAAGGACGCCTGTGACCCTGTCTCCGGTTCACCACTATTCCTTCCTTGGAGCACTTTTGATAGGTACTGACCTCTGCAGACCGGGAACACCCCACAAGAGCTGCAGTTTTGGAGATGCTCTGACCCAGTCGTCTAGCCATCACAATTTGGCCCTTGTCAAAGTCGCTCAAATTCTCACAGTGGCCATTTTTCCTGCTTCTAACACATGAATCTTCAACTGAATAAAATGTTCACTTGCTGCCTGATATATCCCACCCATTGACAGGTGCCATGATAACCAGATTATCAGTGTTGTTCACTTCACCTGTCAGCGCTCATAATGTTATGGCTGATCGGTGTATATGAAGTCAGAAAATTAAACTTACCTTCAGAGGTCAAAAGCTCTTTGATTATATCTGCATTCATTAGTTCTGTAGAATGATGAATACATGCTTAATCATACATTCATATACAGTCAAAGTTACAAAATAATTTAATGAACAGAAATAAGACAGAAGATACAACAAGGTCCCTACTTTTGGTGGGCTGTAGTAGGTCCTCCAGTTCTTTTGATAAGTCTTGCACTGTAAAATAGAGTTTTAAAAAATCTATGTAAAACAAATTTGCACTGAAATAAACATGCTTGAAGCAGGAACAAGTTATTGTATGAGCATACTAGAAATAATCGAAGATGCAGAGAAAGACAAATCAAAACCAGATCTGAAGGTGTGCTGTGGTATCTGGTCTAAGTTGGTTATTGCAACAGCAGTTATTTGCCTCTCTGATTGATCCAGACTTTAGATCAATAGGGGTTGAGTTCAAGGTAAAATATTGTGTTAGGTTTCTTTTTCATATAGCAACACACACATCAGAGACTCTACAAACTAAAATACTCACACTGAGATGTATCAGTTCTGTTAGGCTTGCTCTTCATAAATGACGATGACTGAAGATGCCGCATGTCCTCTAAGCCCGTCCACCTAGGTCTGGTGCTTTGTTTGGTAGCAGCGGAAGCCTGACATGGTGCGATACTGCTTTCAGTCTCATCTGAAGTGGACATGGCTAATTTGGCGTGCCGTAAAATTTCCTCAGGCGGTGGGACCGGCAGTACGACGGGAACTGAGCTGACAGAGAGTTTGTTAAGAAGAACGACATCTATTGGCCCATTAATGCTTTTCAGGTGGATCTGGTACTTTGCCGGGCTGTTCTGGACCTGAAAGGAGATATACACACATACTAAATAATCCCATCTGAACTAAAGAAAGCCATAAGGAAAAACTACAGTAGGTTCTAGTGACGCAGGACTTACAGCTTTGGGAATGGGAACATCTAGCTGTGTGCCAGATGGTGCTTGTACTGCCAAGAGTGTGTTACCTGGAGAAAGAGGAGTGAAAATCATTCACTTTTCATACACCAGTCATCAACAAAGAAATCATTTTGTCTGGTCCTTCTATATTTTATATATTTTAAGTTAAAATAAATGTTAGTAATTATTTTTGCCTTTACTCTGAAAAATCTGCAACAATGTCGACCCTTGTGGTGATGTAAGGACCTTTATGAACTTATACAGCAGTGTTTTTCCAGCTGTGTTGACATTAATCCAACTAGGAAAACACACTGAAACGCCAAAACATCAGCTGATTCTGAGCTACAATCTATTTTGTGAACTCTACATCTCGCCTGTTCAGAGCCTAAAATTCTCCTGTTACACATTTCTCTGGTGTCAATCTAGTAAGGGAAATCAATGAGGAATAATAGTTTCTGACTCATGCTGCCACTCTACTTTTCAACTGTATCAAAAAATATGGTGACACAAGAAAGGGAAAAGTCATGATACATACCACTGAAGCAGTTGCAGATATCTTCATGATTCACATAGGTCAGAGTTGATTTGAGTTAAGGTTTAATTTGAAAATGTCAAGGACTCTGTGTCAGTGTCTCAGAAAGTAGCAGCCATGCATGACAGACATTTACTAGAATAGATTCTGCCAAAGAAAGTACAGCATTTGTGTCCGAAAGGAATAAAAGACATTAAATCTGAGTTAAAGTTAAAAAAAGCAGGAAAAGTAAAACATTTCCAACAAACACATTTCTTTGCTACATTTTTTGTAAAAAGGATATTTGCTGCAGTCTTCTGTTGTGTTCCTGATACTCTGTTCAACCCAGAATTTCTGCTGGTCCAACATATATTCCTTCTGCTCCAAGTCCTCCAGCTCAGACTTTAACTCTGTCAGTCTGTTGTTTGACTGGTGCGTATTTTCTCCTGGCAGTGTGCCCCTTATTTAGAAAAAGCATAAGTAAATATAGTGTAAAATATATTTTGCACAACCCTCTTAAAATACATTGCATATCTAAATGCATGCACATGAGGCAGGCTTAAAAACGTACCTCCACTTCACAATGCTTTTGGAAATTTTCACAATCAGACCAACACCCTCCAGCACATTTGTGATGTCGTAGATTCTCCTTTTCTGTCCGACAGCCAAGACCCTGACAGCCTGAAATGACACAAAAGCCTCCTTAGCCTCATCCTCTGAAAATTTCTGTTGAACAAATATCCACACAGTCTGTGATCCAAGTGTCTCAGGGGATCAGCCAGCCAATTGTACTGAAACATTCAGAGATCACTTACAGCAGATATTACACGTCCAAAACTTGTTTTCCAAAACCCAATTAAGCACTTAAACTAGGGGTCTCTAACATGTTGCCCACAGGCACCTGGCAGCTGCTGAGCAACCTATGAGGAGTCCAGAGAACTATTATGTAATCAAACATAAAACACTTAAAAAAACATTTAAATACATGACTGATATTATTCATTAAAAAGGTATACTGAGACTTCCCTTTATTAGATATTCTGAGTTGACTTATTCTGCCCTTCTGCATTTGGCTAAGCCCGTGGTGACTTTCACTGAGTTGCACTTTTAGATTTTCATGGTCTATCATTTATCATTGATCATACCAGCAGATTTTTCATAAGATCATTTACATTTACCAAACCTGTAATAACAATCAAATTGGCTCAACCCTGTATATAAAAATGACTAAAGGTTAAAATACACACCACTGGTATACTACCGAAAGAATCATTCTAACATGGATGTTCATTAAATATCAGAGTAGACATTTAGGTAGCCCTCACTCTCAAAAAGGTTGGAGACCCCTGACTTAAACTGGAGCTTCAAACAAAAGATTCTGCTAAATTAATGAAATATAATGTAGTAGTAAAATAGTTTTAAGGTTTTTACTTAAATGTAACATGGCATTTAGTTAATTAGTTCCTAGGAGAGCTGAATTTGTATTCAATCAACTCTTTTAAATTAGATTTACATTTGGTTACAGTATGCTGGAGGCTTTGAGGTATCATTAGTCAAATTTCTGACAAGGCATCCCAAAACTAACACAATAAGAATAAAATACAACAGTGAAAAATAAATGTATAAGTGTAATTTAATTTAATTTAATCTCCAAATACAAATAAAACCTCTCCAGAGTTGGGATCAGTGCTTGTTGTACTGGTTGTTGTACTGGTTGTTGTACTGGTGTCCGCTCACTTACTTCTTTGAGGTCCAGCACACCGCCTTCTGCTGCTTGTAACAACTCGACAAACCGTGTGGCAAGCACGTTAAGGCTCCTCAGACTCCTCTGGTATTTGGGATTCTGGTCTGGCATGGCGGCCTCTCCGTCTGGACTAAGTGGGATACCTTCAGCATCCATTCTGCTGAACGACAGAGGAAAACAAATAAACCCGGGAGCCTCCCTGCGCTGTGCTGTTTGAATCAGCTTCACACAACCGGAAAGATTTTTACTTCAAAATAAAATGTCGTCAAGGTTTCCTGTATGAACCCTCTTTGGTAGTTTTATGTTGATTTGGGTGGATAAAGTGGAAAGAACACTTTTTGGGAAGAAAACATGGTCATGAGCCAGCCCTTGTTGCGTGTACGGGTAGATTTATTCTGAAAGGTTTGTACCGGAAACAGTAACATCTCTTTCGGCTGTTTACTCGGACATAGTGTTAATAAAAACGAAGCGTTTAATTCATTGTATAACTTTAGGTTGATTGAAATAACGCTAGAAAAAAAGGCACACAAACTGTTTGTCTACATGACCTCAGCGCCAAGCGTGAAAATTATGAGAATGAATTGTATTTACCAGGATCGTCGTCGTGACCAGCGGTGGACGGAGTTGTTGCCGAGGATACTGAGCTAACTCAACGTTAGCAGTCCGGACGACGTCGGTCGATTGTATTTTAACTTCAGATACAAGTTTAGGTGGAGAGCTTCATTAATCTACTGTTTGATTTTAGTCTAAAGCAAATGTTTACGGCAATGTCCCAACTTCACTGATAGTCCACCCCCACTGTTATGGAGTTAGGCGCGTATTTTTTCCGGTAGCCGTTTATACCTGCCTTCACAATAAAAGTCCAAACGTTTGACCGACCAAAATAAAACCCTCTCACTGAAATCTTTTTTTTTTTTTTTAAAGGACACGCTGAAAAATATATTTACTCTATTAATCTCAATTCTTTATTTAATATGTATTTCAACAACATTAAGCCTTAAAAACAAACACCCCAATAACATCAGAAGTCTAGTTGGTATTGTTATTATGTAATCCTCCTCTCCCACAGAAACATTTGACCAAAAAATAATGTGTTCAAGTTTGTGATTTTTTTACATTTATTTTCTTATGGAATAATGGATAATTGATTTACTTGTTGGGCCAGAATTTGTCTAAAAGACTCCATAAATTATCCACCAAGTGTTATTTTTTAATTGTAATCTCTCCTAAAGCCCTCAAACTCCCAGAAGAAACACCAAGGACATTCAGCGTCCTCAGTGGTGGCTACAGGCCTGAACGCTGCTGCCTGTAAGGACAATATACATTAAAATAGTAAAACTATAATTGACACAGGGAAATGAAATGACCAACCATGCAGGGAACCAGGGCTGTTTAGGGGCCCCATGGCTTCAATCTATTTATACTGTCAATGGTTTCAATATTTTATTCCATATTAAATATCAACGTGCTGTACTGTGTGTGCTACAATGCCTATTTGGTAAACTGGCCCTTTCCACAGAAGACTTGTTGAGAAGAAATGAAAGAATAATATTCCATTGAGCTATTTGTTCTTTTTATTATTATTATTATTATTTAATATAACATGTGCACATGAATAGTATGTACAGCCAAAAACCGCTCATCCCAGGGGTACCATATAAAGTAAAAAACAAACAAATGTATTATCAATCCATTGTAATTTATCAAACATGTAGTTAGATGTAATTGCCTCCTTTTATCATTGTGCCATATTGATGCAGTTCTTGATGAAAATTTATTTTTTTGGTGAATGTGAAATTTTCCTAACAATATAATTAGCAAACTGATTTGTTACTGATACTATTTGTTCATGCTGGCTCTCTATTTTTTGTTTTTCATATGTTTTATGTTTTATGGCTAACAGAGTAGTATCAATACAACACTACACAAAGAAACAGTACATGGAGCATTAGGAAAAATATAAAATAAAACGATGTATTCACACATATGACCTCATATTGAATCACAACAAAGCAAAGAACACAAATAGATAATTAAAACATAGTTAAAAAAAATTTATTAAGTCGTGAATTAAATTGTGTCCATAATGTTTCTTAACATATGATATGCCTTTAAGCCCTCTTTATTTTTGAAAACTCTACAAATATCACCATAAAGAGACTTTTTAAGTTTAACATAATGTCTCTTTATTATTTGTTGTTCAGAACTTCCGTGTAGAGTCAGGCGCTGGTCACGTGGCCCACAGCAGCAGTCATATGACGTTCCTGTTCGACTTGTTCACGCGGAGCTGCCATTGAGGACGCTGGAGGAAGTTCCTGCCACAAAAAGCCTGGTCTCTCTCTTAAATCGATGAGAGGTGTTGTGTAGTGTGTGTTTCTTTACCCAGCGATGTTTGCCGGTGTGTTGTTGGTGTGTTTGCTGGCCGTGTGTCAGCTCGGCTCGCGGGCTCAGTACGCTCCTGACGAGGTAACTCACCTGCCAGGTATGACGTTCAAACCCAACTATCGACAGTGGTCGGGGTACCTGCAGGCACGGCCGGGGAAGTTTCTCCATTATTGGTAAGAAACAGTGGCCGACTGGCTCTCTGCAGCTTCTCAGTAAGCCTCACCAGGATGTGAACCAAATAACCTGGGTTGTTTTAGACTTCCTCATAGACAGTGCACACGGGGATTTTTTTAAAAGGCATATTTAAAAACATCCAGGTGGCCTAGGCCACATACACCCTGCAGGGTGACCTGGATACTTGTAACAAAAGATTACGTTTATTTAAAAAAAATATTGCCAATTGTTCACATCTTTGGTGCCAAAAGTCATTTTGAATGAGGCCATAGTTGTTTACCCAGTTTGAACTTTTAATGTGGTGTGCAGCAGGTGTGTGACCTTTCAGTATGTCATGCGGTATTTCACCCTGGCCTTGACCTCCTGCAGGTTTGTGACTTCTCAGAGGGACCCAGTCAAAGACCCTTTGGTGCTCTGGCTGAATGGAGGCCCAGGTTGCAGCTCGCTGGATGGATTCCTGTCAGAGAATGGACCATTTCATGTAAGCATGATAACTTTGTGAATAACTACACCTGTGGACGGAGTAAAAGTGACTCTGATTCGGCATTGTTTTGTTTTCAGGTAAATGATAACGGAGCCTCACTGTATGAAAACGCCTTAAGCTGGAATAAGATTGCCAATGTGCTGTATGTAGAGTCTCCTGCAGGAGTGGGATATTCCTACTCTGATGACAAAAAGTATGCCACGGACGACGACCAGGTGAGTTCAGTGCCTTCCCCATTTTTGCAAAATGAAGAAAAGCTTCAAAACAGCCTCTTCATTTCACATGTTCTTCTCTTAGGTTGCTGATGATAATTACAAAGCCCTGCAGAGTTTCTTTGCCAAGTTCCCAAACTTCACTCAAAATGAGTTCTTCATCTTTGGGGAAAGTTATGGTGGAATTTATGCACCAACGCTCAGCCTGCGCGTGGCTACTGGAGCAGCCAAGATCAACTTCAAGGTGAGAGGCTTCACACTGAGTGCAAACGTATCCTCTGATGTTCAGCTCATCAGCACCATCAGCTGCCCCGTATCAGTACACCACCTGAATGCAGTTTATGATTAATAATGTTATTGTGCCCTTCAGGTGGATTTGTGAAACTGACTTTTGCAGTAAAGCAGACTTAATGTAACGGCTAACATGAAGCTTGGATATATTTTTGTTTCCAGGGCTTTGCAGTGGGAAATGGTCTCAGCAGCTTTGCGCTTAATGACCAAAGTTTGATCTACTTTGGTTACTACCACGGCCTCTTTGGAGAAGAGTAAGTGGTACCTTGTTGTAGAGGAAGCTTGTTTGCTTTGAGGGAATATGTTTAAAAAGCAATGTCATCAGGTGCTAGTGTTTTGTTAGTGTTTTGCATCATTGCACATATATTTAAGTACTGACAACAAGCCATGCCGTTATAAATTACTTGTCTGTAGTTGATGCAGTGATTGTCATTTTAAAGCTGTCTATTATGTGCAGTCTGTGGCGTGATCTGAACATAAATTGCTGTGAAAAGGGGATCTGTAACTTCTACAACTCCAGTTCAGACACCTGCAAAACGCTGGTACGTGTGCACTATTTCTTCAGAGTTAATCTGGGCATTTCTGGCATTTCTCAGTCAGATTTCACGTCCTTATCTCCCTTCAGGTGAATGTGGCCTTTGGTATTGTGTATAACAGCGGACTTAATGAGTATGCCCTGTACTTGGATTGCGAGGGTGGCAGAAGATCCCACAGAGGTTACGAGAGGACCATGAGTCACCTGTTTAAAAACTATGGGAAACACATGCACACCCTCAAGGTAAGTATTTCCCTCTGTGAAGAAGTGCTGCATGCCCGTGCGTCTGTGGATTCAATTATTCTTATTGCCGTGCAGCATCAGGGATAAAAGTATTTTTTTAATGAAGTTTTCAGAAGGAGCGCCTTCCTCCGTGTCTCTGGGTGAAGTTCCTCCCTGCATCAACAGCACGGCTCAGATGAACTGGCTGAACAGAGGAGACGTGAGGAAAGCTTTACACATTCCAGCTACACTGCCACCCTGGGACCTCTGCAGGTATCTTACCGCTAACACCTACACCTAATCAGAAACTAATAACGAGTCACTAATGAGTCTTAAAATCTGACTGTAATAACTTGTAACTGAGGCATTTTCTGCTCTTGTCTTTGGGCAGTTGAGTGGGAGGTCAAGGACATGTTGATCATGCTCATAATGAACTCTTTTCTTCCTCTCAGTGATGATGTTGGAGAGCAGTACAGCACCCTGTACCTGACAGTGAAGGACGTCTATCTGAAGCTGATCTCTCTGGGCCTGCGGGCACTCGTCTACAATGGAGACACTGACATGGCCTGCAACTTCCTGGGAGACCAGTGGTTTGTGGAAGACCTCGGACTGGAGGTAGGAACTTTTTTAGTAAACTACACCACCAAACTACAACCAGACACACTTCTTACTAATAAATGTTGTTTTCAGGCAACCACTAAATACCAAACCTGGATTCACGATGACCAGATTGCTGGCTTCTACCAACAGTTTGGAAACATTACCTTCCTGACAGTCAAGGTAACCACTAGCTATTGTTTAGTGTCTGCCATAGAAGCACAGTTGTGTTGTTGATGATAATACGGTTGCATTATTGTTAAGTATTTCTCTCCTCTGTGTTTCAGGGTGCAGGTCACATGGTTCCTCAGTGGGCTCCAGGTCCAGCTTTCCACATGTTCCAGTCTTTCATAACAAATGACTACTATTGAGCCACAATGGAGACTGCTGTGTGTCATATACCTGCACTCTTCACTTGTTAGATGGTACATATTTCTCAGGGACGATGATTTTGGAGGGAAAAGGACCGTTAGGGCACTTATTTTTTATCATTTGTATTGTTCATTGAGTATCTGCAGTGTGAATATTTGGAGAGGGACACGTTATATGTTGTTCTGGATTTTATCTGCATCACATTGTATTTGAAATGAAACACTTAAAGAGAAAAACTTCCAGATTTGAGGTTTACACTGATACTGGACTAATAGTGTAGGAGTTAAAACCCTTTGTAGACAGTCTGTCATTTTAAAGGACCATAATAATCCAGTAATTGAATACAAACATGTGAATAAAATAATTCAATATTTATTATCTGTCAGCTTCACTTCTCATTTTGGGTTTGTGCCTTCAGTCTTGTTTTCAGTAAGTTAAAAGCACCCTCAGTTCTGCTTAGCCTTAAAACCTCACTGGTGGCCTTGTTTAAGAGTATTGTCCTAAAACTAGGGAACTACTAATGTATGTACAAAAGGTTACAAGTCCTTTTACTGTTCACCTAAAATAGAAGTGAAAACCCTGCTCAGAGAGTCAACACTTTGACCTATTTCATTTCATATCTAATGTGCTGAATTAAAAACAGAAACTGTCCTTGTCCAGATACTCAGACTGCACCTTATCTGATCAAATTAAGCGATTTCCTGTGGCACTGATGTAAAGTCAAATCTTGATATTTGTTGTTTTCTTTGACCATTTTCAGAAAAAATAAATAACGGATACGAGCTGGTTGTTCTGAGCTTAAATAAAATACTCCTCTTGATCAAAACTTCTACTTCACTTGCATTTGTCCCTTTTTATTAAAAAACCACCAGTAACACGGATTGTCAGATTTATTCACATGCCTTCATTGTAGTTCACTCATCGGTACATCACAGGTAGTTCTGTTAAGTATTACCATTCAAATTTGCCATGAACTTTGTTTGCAAGTCAACTTTTGGTTTGAGACAACAGGGACACATGATTTCTGATTAACAAATGAAAAAAGTGTACATTCTTGAAAACACAGTAAATCAGTGACAGAAATTATAAATGCACCTGACATTCACTCGTGACCAGACAAACTGTCTGCAGCACCAAAAGGTTAAAAGAAATCAAACAAACCATAAAAACTATTTGTATTCCAACAATGATTACAAGACATTTTAATATAAAAACAGTCTTGACGCTCTAAAGTGTTTTTTCTGTTCAGACAGCATTACTGCTCTGACTGTAGCTCCCCTCCCTTCCTCTAAATAATACGGTAAATATATCCATGTATTTAGTCCAACAGTGTGACTAAGGCAACGTAAAATCCCTTTTCACATTCTTTTTCCCTGATGTCCACATAACACCTTATGGTTTCATCAAATGTGGATAAACAGTAGAAACAAAGTCTTGAATTATGGATCATAACATGCTCAACGTACCAAAGATTATTAGCTGTAATGTAATTAAGTGTAAAACCAGATATAAAAGTCACTGTAAACCTTTGAACATTTTCTTTATTTTAATTATTTATTTCAGCTGTATTTGCAGCTTGATTGAAAAAATAATTTTGGCAAATTAAATCAATTTAACTTACAATCCAATGTAATGATCTCAATAATTGTATTAACGTCTTTAATTAGTGTTAAATATTGGTTGATATTTTGGTAAAGATATTCTTGTGGTAGAAACAAATAAATAAAA
Source organism: Dicentrarchus labrax (assembly GCF_905237075.1). Lineage (NCBI taxonomy): Eukaryota > Metazoa > Chordata > Actinopteri > Moronidae > Dicentrarchus > Dicentrarchus labrax. Next base: position 18,673,090 of record NW_026136719.1, on the reverse strand, counting down.
CCTCACTGAGTTTTACTAATTGGCATCTCCCCACTGACAGATAATCTGTTTCTGTACACCAAGAGCAACTTGTTCCTGTAAAATGATGTGCAAACTGAATTCTGTGTAGGTTACATCCATTTTTGTTTTGTTGCATACATTCACAAAGAGTCATTTTCGCTTCAAAGATTTTGGCTTTTTTCATTTCCTGAATGTGGAGGCGCTGCTCGTCTTGGACATCCTGCTGATCTGTGCAGTGTTTGGGGAGGAGCACTGCTGAGGTTCTCCGCCTGTCTGCACATTGAAGCAACTAATCTCAAAGGCCTGCAGGCTTGCACTTTTGCAAACTTGTCTTAAAATATAATTTTACCTCAAAGCCAATTATAAAATCATCAAAGTACTTCTCACTTTATAAAATATGTAAGAAAATATATAAGAAACAAAACTAAAACATAAATAACTCAAAATGATTTCCTGAATGTATTTTAAAAAAATATAATCCTGACCGGAAATTAATAAATTAACTTGAATAGCCCGGCCCTGCAGTGGACATATCACTCATTAATGATGCAAACCTATCACTCACTTCAGTTTAATTTGTGGACAAACTACGAGCAGCGCCAACTTAAAGTCTGGACCTGGATTAAACCTGGGAACCACAGCATGTCATTTTCAATAAGAAACATTTACTTTGACATGCAAGTTAAAATACACAAATTGGTACAATTTCATTATTAAAATCAATTTGATTGTAAGACCTTTCTATACAAAGTCCTTCGGCTCTTGTAAACAGGACAGGAATGTGTCATCCACACAGGGTCTACAGACGGGGGAAGCCGCTCTGTGCCCTGGTGGGATGGCTAAACCGTTGAAAAACATTCTGACAGCAAGTTAAAATCATCATAAAAACATAAAACATGCAATTAAAATTTTACATAAATTAAAAGGCAAAGTGTCTGAAGTCACTTGGCATTGTGGGGTGTCTCTGAATACTACCTGACTGAGTAAAGAGCTGTGGAGCTTTAACTCAACATGGAGCAGGGATGTGACATGCCGTAGAGTTGTTTTTTTTTTTTAAATGAGTGTCATGAGATGCTTCTTCATCGTATCGAGTAGTTCAGTATAGCAGCACAGGACTAAGCCCCCACCGGCCCCCCCCTCCGTCTTCAATAACGAGGACACCGCTGGCTCCGACAAAAATGTTCCTTTTAGCTAACGACGTCTTGATAGATGGAGTTAGTCGTGGTGAGGCCAAAGATGAAAGCTCCGATTGTAACCATGACAACACCGAAGACCACCAATCCGTGCCAGCTGTGACAGAGAGACCAACATTAAAGAAAATCCTCATCAAGGAAATAGGTTTACTCAAATTTGCATTAAACTTTTTTTTATACCGACAGAGTCAAATATCTCTAATATGAACGAGTCACTGACGATAACATCCAACTGTTTAAGTCCCCCTTCACTCAAAAATGTTTGTCTTCTTGTTCCTACAGTGTGAGGTTTCACTGTGCAGAATGATGTAAGTGCAGAGTTTGACAGTAGAAGGATGTGTTCACATTCATCTGCTGAAAGCGGAAAGTTTCTCTGTGCTGGGCGGGGCCTACCAGCATGATTTGTGACATCACAAATATTTAGTTGTGTTTAGAGTAGATAACATATCAGACACACATTATTATTCCAAGCAGACTAATTTATATGTCTTAATACATGTTGGAGGGGATCTTAAGTTTATTTCAGGGCTGCATCTAACAGATTTTCATAATCGATTAATCAGCAGATTCTTTTATTAATGAATCCAAACCTTACAATATTCCGTTTACATTGATATAAAAGAGAAGTTGCACATTGGTGAAGCTGGAACCTGAGAATGTTTGCTTATGAAATGACAAGCAATTTATTTAACATCAAAATAGTTGCATGTTATCGACTATACTCTGCAGTGCTAGTCCTTTTTAGCTCATTGTTTGCCATGACAACTCCAGCAGCTGGTGATATTGCAATAGTTTCTTTTGATGGTTTTTCTGCACCCTAATGGCCAAAGTGTGATATTGCATCTCTAAATTATACTTCACTAATCCATGCAAGGAAATTCCTCTCCTGTCACCCATCCTGACTATAGAGTAGCAATGTAGCACCCGAGGACCAACTCCAGGCATGCAAGCACACACATAAGCGCTAGGAGAGCATGCAAAACAATTCCAAAGAAAATAAAAGACATCCAAGAATAGGCTCACCTTGCAGATCGATTGTCTGTCTCTGACAGCTTGGCTTGCATCAAACACAAACCTGTTGAGTTAAAGAGACATCCGACAGACGTTACAGTGTGACATTAAAATTGCACAGAAATCTGAAACCTTGCTAAGGGTGAGGGAAGGGTTACCTGGGAATACAAAGATAAAGCAGGCTGCCAATCCTCCGATCAGAGAGATCACCCGACCAATATCTGGGATGAAGAGGGCTAGGACGAGGGTGACAACAAACCACACCAGTGTCTGCAGGATCCTCCTCCTCCGCTCACGATGCACACAGACCTCCACCTGCTCACCTTGGAAACGCAGCCAAAGTCCTTCAATAACTGCCCTGGAGGGACACATGATGACACCAGAGTGCAGTGAGGAAATGCGGCGTTAACTGCATCGTAAAATGAGGAAACTTTTCTTTATCACACACTAGGAATGCACTGATCCCATGTTTTCTTTCCCAATGAAGATTCCAATACTCTAAACCCTGTAGGGGAGATTGGGGTAAGTTGAGCCACCCCTTGTTGTTAGGAAATGGTAAAAAACATTGATCATGTGACCAAATATTTAGGAGGAAGGCATCATTTCATGGAGTCTGTGAATGTAAGAACCACATGGGTAAAGTGGTTAGATATTTATTTCCAAAAAATCATTTTTCACTCTTGAAAGTGAATTTAGTCTATCATAAGTTTCATGAGAATTGTGTTTAGACCAAAATAGATAATTTTAAATTTGTTTTATACATCAATTGTGGTATCTATGAGCTACAACATGAGGTCATATGCTCAACTTACCCCACACACGGGGTAAGTTGAGCCACAAGACCACTATTTTTGGACATGCTATATTATCGAAACAGTTATGTTTACACTCATTCTGTTTGTTTGAAGGGATGCACAACATCCTGAAATATATGCAGATATATTAGTTAGCGACAAAACTATGATTGCCTTGATGTAGTGATCCTAAATATGAAAAATGGCTCATCTTACCCCACTCTCCCCTATATCTCTCTGTATGCCACTGAGCTGGATCATTCTTGTATGTAAGGTAACACAAGGCTGTAATTCCAAATCACTGTACTATAAGTAGAAATATTTATACATCAGCATTGTTTTTAAGTAAACAGTATGCTGAACAGGGAGACCAAATGTGTGGATATCACTGCATCTTACCTGCCACAGAAGTGTAAAATGGGGTAGGAGGTGATGACACAGATGACAATAAAGGCTCTTGCGATGGCCACCGCAATATCATCGGGAGGGTATGACATCAACACATCCTGACTGACATTGGAGCCAAATGTCAGGAAGCCACAGACACCTGAGCCAACACAAAACACAACAAGCATTTAAGTATTGACAGCAAGTCATGAGCCAGCTATACTGCCATCAGCGTAATCTGAACTGAAACATTGAGACCTGTTACATGTTGAAGATTAGGAACGACTTCATATCTGTATCCATGTGACAAGAGAACCATTAAATTGGACAACTGATCTAAAACATGATATAAAGTTGGATTTGTTAAACAGACATGTTCATTTTATCAGCTGGATTTATCACGACTGTAAGCAAGCAATTTCCTAAAAGTATTCAGTCAATAACTGTGAGACTCACCGACGGGTTATTCGATACATTATTGAGTGTAGATTGACTAATGAGTGCAAACATTGATAATACCTGTTCCTGTGTAAACGAAGAGACAAATGATCATGCTGAGTGTGACTACAACTCCCCAAGGTTTGATCTCTTTTCTGCTCATACTGTCGAACACCGGCACACAGCTGACATGGCACTGCAGAGAGAGATCAAGACAAAAATAATTCATTAGTATCAAACTGTTCAAAAGAATAGTCATATAGTTTTATGATCTCAAATGATACCAAATGAAGAGATACCTGGAAACCAAAGCATATGGTGGGCATTGCATTGAAAACTGCAGTCCAGGAAGAAGAACTGTAACAAACACAACCATTTTGAACAACTCAAGCAAAGCATGACGACGAGGATGCAGATGTTTCTGCTTGAATGAGCAGGTGGCCAATGCTAAAATGATCAATAAAACATTTTTATAAAGCTGTTAGCTGCATAAAATAAGCAGTGTCATGAAATGTGAGCAGCAGAACTCACCTCGTGGGAACATAGCCCGGAGTCACCTCTTTATCCGGCCAGATGTACTTTATAATGACCACGATGGTAACATACCAGGTTCCCATCACACTCAGTGCGCTAAAATGAACAACAACAACAACAACAACTCAGAAATGAACGCCATGCACAGAAAAAGTTTTTAAATCCTCAGTGAAAAAAATAAGCGATGTTTGTACCTGGCATACTTCTGAAAGCCAATCTCTTTGGGGATGGAGAGGGGAAGAATAACCAGGACGGCAGTAACAACAATGGTAAATTTACGGTCAGTGTACCAGTAGCTGTTGACTGTAGCATCGGATTCATGAGGCATTGCAGCTATCACTGCAAGAAAAAAAAAAAATCTCTGAGAACAGACAGACAGAAGGGAATAGAGAGTCCCACAGTGGAAATTCACTGTTAACTGATGTACACACGGAAGAGATTTAGCAAAGTAGATCATTAAAGTCACAACAACTTAATTCATTCAATCCAAAAGAGGTGAAAGGTCACAGTCTATTTCTAGAAACAGGCCAGAGTAGGATTTCTACACTGTCAGCGTCTTAGTAAATGTGTCCCTCATGTGACAAACTGTTAGATTTCCATGTACTGAGTGGTGTCATCCTTGACGCTCTTTGCCCTCGTGAATGATGGCACAGCTTTTAAAAAGGTTATCAACACTACTACTACTAAACATCCTCCTTTGTCCTCCCCCTCCTCCACAGATACAGATTGCTAAAATGTAGGGCAATCAGTCAATGTAGTAGTCAATGTAAATGTAGGCGACAGAACAGGAAGCAATGACAATTACACAAAGCTAAGCTCTGACAAATGGCATTTTAACTGTTGTCTGATCAAATTAGAAAGAAACAGCGTGGCTGGTGAGTGATTGACTGTGAATATACTTACAGCGATCCAGCTGGTCTCCAATGACAATAAAGAAAGCAATGCAAGTCCCAAAGGTGTAGACAGCGATGGCTACTTCACATATGACACCTGTGACTTTCCCACAAGCGGCTCGGACAACCTCCTGATAGGTGCTTTCGTTACTGACCTGAAGAAACCAGACGGATGATTGAAAAGTGGACATTCAAGTTACAATCTGTCTACATACACAGTAGGGTTGAATGTGCTCAGAGCAATACAGTGCAAGGCTGTGGGCTTTGTGTCAAGGTGAAGAAACACATCCTGGAGCCAGTGGAGTAAATCAAAGTCACTGTCTGGTATCTATGACCATTATGAGATGATGGATGCGTTGTGAGATGGTGCAGCAACATACAGAGTTATCCATTTGAATTACAGTAAACTGAGGCCTTGATGTACCTGAAGAGCTAACAATGTCTTAGGTAACCTGAGGCTTTTATACAATGCTGAGTCATTAGTGAGGCTCGAGATGATACCATGAAAACATTAAAAAACACCACCAGCATCATACAAATTTCTGACATTGTCTCAAAACAGAAACAGGGATTCACCAGATCCAAGAACAGTACTCTAATCATCATCTGCCCATTTTATCAATTATATGCCCACAGTAGTTTCATTCTTTTTTGCTGACAACTGTGAAAACCAAACAATCTTCTGCTGCTATCGCTCATGTGATTTAAGATTTGACAAGCTCTTGTTGCCAACCATACAAAAAGGGTGAAATTGACTTGTGTATTCATCCTATGGTCATTTCTTTTTATCTGATCTTTCCAGCAAGTAAAACTGACGTATTTTATCAACCAGGTGGTCACAGGTGTTTCTCTCCACTCCACAAACCTGCAGCAGGAGCCACACTGCTGACTGTATCATCTTCAGTTTAAGGTATGGTTATAGCCTACGTAATGGTTTTAGGCTGTTGAGTACAGGCAGTTAATCATACTGATGAAGTCAGCAATTCTCGTGGTAGCACATGCTTTAACACAAAGTTCACCCTACAGCTGAATATGGCAGAGATTTATATGTTAAAGCCAAACTGGGTAATGAAATGAAATATCTATAAAGTGAAAAGTGATCAACAACTAAAATATATTTAACTGACTCAGACTTGGATTCTGTTTTGACATGTAAGCAAAAGTCTGAGCCATCAGGAAGCGAAGGTCTGAGCTTTTGTGCAATGCCAACAACAACCAAGTTGTTACACAAGGCTGCTCCGATTATTTCACCATTACTGAAGGAAAAATACTCACATGACAGAAAAGTAGTAAGATTTTAAAAAAGGCAGCAGAAAATGAAAGAGAAACAAGAGGAAGAGGAAGAGATGGAAAGACTTTCAGGAAATCTGACGGTGACACAAACCTGAGAGCAGTAGCCCAGGATCACCAGTCCACTGATTATGAAGATCAGCATAAACTGAAACAAAGAAACGGGAAGCATCACATTATAGTTCCCGATAATTATTGTCTATAGGCAGTTTTGTGTTGGTCACAAGAAAACAGAAAATACATCCAGACTGTCAGCTGTTATCATCTCTGCTATTCAGTTTAAAGTACTGTGTGTCTGCACATCTTCTTTTAGTGAGATGAAGTGAAGTGTTTATCCCTTTGGCCTCTAGAAATGTCTGATTATTATTTGTCAACATCTTACACATTAAATAATGGGGTTGCAGCCCAATTTATCCCATTACACCAAAGGTTTATTGTCTGAACATGTGTCTCATGCAGTGGGGAAAGGGGCTGCAGAGGGGGCATAAAGGAATGTGTGCCTCACTGGGAACTCCTCACCATTTGAAGCATCACTCCCGCAGTTACACCTCCTGCCATATTGAAGGCTGCAGGGAAATTGAGTAGCCCTGCTCCCAGCGCTGCGTTCACTACAATGAAGACAGCTCCCAAAGAGGACACGCCCCCGCTCCTCCTCCTGTCCGTCTCAAGATGCCGGTCAGAATCCACGCTGGGGCTCTGCAAGAGCCACGCTCTTTCTCCAGAGTCATTACTCCCAACTCCTCCCCAGTCTTCGACATCAGTGTTAATCGCCATGAGTCAACAGGCTGTAGCTCAGCCTGCCAAGCCTTACACACCCAAGAAAATTTGCCTTCAACCCTAGAGATCCAAGTGGAGTTGAAAAGTTGATCAGAAGTTCTGAGTGAGAGGACAGGGAATCGCGCAGTAGTAGTTAATATTTAAGGTCCAGACCACACCAGTCAGGAAGCAGCTGATGTTTCTCACCACTGTCGGTGTGATGGTGGAGCTGATCGGTAATCTGTAATGAAATATTGTTTGCATTTAGAGATACTTGCAATGGCAAATATAAACTGAGCATGCACAGTGCTGATATCATATCAAGATACAGTGTAAATGTATGTAGAGTTAGTAGTTATTTGTCTTAGTGTTTGGATTGTTGTTAATAAATGACAAACACAAAAGGTGATTTTTAGTACCGCACTGTATTCTTGGAAAAAATGTAATATATAAAACAGTAATTCTTTATCAAAAATTAACATCAATTTTCTTGTCAAACAGTAGGTTGTTTAGTTTTTTCTGACATGAAACCTGCAAATGATTGGCCCACCTCGTCATTATGAGTATATCAAAAGGTTTCCTTGTGAAGTTTTTGAACACTGGTGGTTCCTTAGAGCAAAGTTATAATGAGCCAGTTCCTTAATATTTTCTCGTGCTCTACTAACAAGCACCTTGTGTGTTTGAAGTAAATACCCAGGAGCACGGGGGTGGCCTGAAGCACCACATTACCAATATCAGTGCATACCTTCACCCAAGTAACAACATAGTAGTTTTAAATATTACAGTGTAACCGCTGCACACCAAGGACCTGTGAAAGAGACATAAAGCCTCAAGTCAAGCAGCTAAACAAGTATTTCCACATCAGTACAGGCTGCCATTAATACTGATATGCATGTTAGAGAACACAAGTGGAAGAGGGTTAAGCCTTTCATACAAGCCAGGCTAGGTAAAGGTAATCAGATGGTATTTTTTAAGACCCTGACACTTGTCTTATGCCACTGTATTTAGTGAAATGTCCTTTAAAAGACCATGTAATACCACAGTGGGCTCGAGAACAAACATCAGTCTCAAAAACAATAATATACCGAACACGATGTGGAAAGTGTGCTGCGTGGAGGTCTCATTAAATCCCTTAATAAACTTAAATAATGCCGACAGAAACGGTGAAAGATAAAGTAAAGCCAACGTTAAAGAGAAGTAAAGAAGGTGCGGATGATGACCTCAATTTAATTTACTGCTATCTTATTCCACACAGACACACCTTCAGCTGCCCACAAGGACTACCGGTTCAATACCCCCAACTTTTAGTGTGATTATATCATTGCTTTTCCTTTCATTAACGTAACAATAACTTCTGTCAACGCAATCAACCTCTTTGTTACTCTGCGTCCTACAATAGCTAGCTAGCAAACGCTACACCTAGCTAGACACTAAATACAAGTAAGCTCATTTATCCACCAAACACACGTTTAAATATCTCTTCCTCGGTTTTGTTCACTGTAATGTTGTCGCTTTTCTAGTGATGTTTAGAGGATAAAATGCTGATAGTGAGGAACAGTACCTTCAGTGTTACACAGCCTCCACAGCAGGTAAATGACTGAGCTCTCTCTGTTTTGGCAGCTCGTACAAAGCAGAGGAGCATGTGACACTTCGTCACGTGATCGGAATCTTCTCGTTTGGAATTCTGGGTATTGTAGTCGTCTGTGTTTATTCGCCCAACCAGAGGACCCCATGCTGCAGGGCCACACAGTGAACACCTCTAATCTGTGGTTCATTGAAAAACACTAATCATTATACAGTAACATTTTTAGATAAGATGAGCTTTGTGACGTCTCCACATGGACCTTAAATATACTGCACGTGTTATATTATTGTAATGGTAAATGGATGGTAAATGGACCTGTACTTGTATAGCGCCTTTCTAGTCTTCCGACCACTCAAAGCGCTTTTACACTACATGCCACATTCACCCTTTCACACACATTCACTCAGTGTAATGTAAAGTCAACCATTAATTAAATAAGATATGCTGTAGGAACATAAGCATGGAAATATGAGTAAACTGTAAGGAAAAGAGTCAAATTAACTCATCACACAAGGAGGGTTTAAAAAACACACATTAGAACAGATCATTACTCTATAATGATTTATTGTTTGTTCAATAAGGTACATGACCACTGATCTGTTATTGTATGACAGAATGCATAACGTGGAGGCAACGTGCCAGAAGTTTCAGAAGTATGAGCAGAGTGGGGGAAAACCCCACATTTCTAAATGGCATTTGTGTCTCACAGTCTCACTGACGAACAGATTCATATACTGAACCATGATATCTTGAATGAGTAGCGTCTGGACATTTCTTCATGAACCGTCCTGTGTTCAACCTCAATCAGGTACCCCACTCATCTTTATTAACCACACAGAGAAACATTTGTAACAAATACAAAGACTCCATTAAGGAAAAAAAAATAGGAAATGGGCCATTTGATTTTGGGCTATGGGGCAATATGAAGAAAAATTCTCCATTGTAGAATTCATTCATTCATACTGATCACAGTCTGTTTGAGCTTAACTCTTTTTGGCTTGTGTGCTTTTTTGTATCCAGGGTTAGAAAGGACCGACTGAGAGACTGCTGCCCTGCCACCAACTGGACTGAAACCCAAAAGTGTTTTACAAATCCTACTGGAAAAGTACTGGATGCCAGGGAGATAGACAGGTAAATTCCAAATAAGGAGATTACTGGATGATTGATTAGTTCAGATGAACAACCACAGATTAGCCTGATAGTGAATTGATTACATGATTGACAAATAAAAAGAGTACCAGCCTAACCGTAAAACTCAAACAGTGCCTTACAACTTATAAAGTGCTACGACTCAACCATTAAAATTAAGAAAAAAAGAACTCACATTTTCTACAGGCTTCTATATAGCAACAGAGATCTCATCTTGAAAGTAAAACTAGTGCACAGTCTGACATTACCCCGATGTTGGTTCCTTGATGTTTTATATTGAGTGAGAGCAGATAAACAGCACACATTTAGGAGGACACAAATGCACAGCCAACCGTTGATTCCACATAATAAATAAGCAAAAATGATCCATCAGTAGCGGGAGAAAATCCTGTCTTTTATACTTTGGCGAGGGAGCCTGTTCAGTGAAATGTTAATGTAACCAGAAACCAGAAACAGCAGCAACTGTTCCAAGTTGAACTCATGAAATCCAATCAAGAAAATGTCTAACTAAATATTGAGCTCTTTTCTACAAGGTGGAATGGAGGAGACAGAGAATTAGTGACACATAAAGCTCCTCTTTAACTCTTTGATTTCGTAGCTCTCCCAGCACGATCCACTCTACTTGGTGACCGCATGGATCCCCTGTGCCAGGTAGCCCACGTTCCCAGAGGTCACGCCTGCCATGGAAATTCTGCCATCCTTGGTCATATACACTGAAAACTCCTTTGTCAGACGCTCAACCTGCAGAAAAATTAATCAACACACACAGTGTCAGTATTTTAACAACAAACATTCCCTCATTGTATCTCAACAAACTTTATGACATCAGCTTCAGCTGTCTGATCGACTTTTTAACCAACCGGCAAAGACAGCCTTACAGTAGTTGAGCCAACCGAAGATGAAAGCATGGACAAGGTTTTCCTTCTCCATAAAAAAATATTTTGTTGTTTTCCATAATATGAACTTATGGGAACATGTAGATGTTGAACAGAAGAGGCCCGAGAATGGAGCCTTGGGGCAGTCCACATGTTATCTGTGTACATTCAGATGTGTAATTACTTATTAAGTAATTAATAATTGACATAAAGTAGCAGTAGTTTTCCAGTCTGTCTAGTAATATGTTGTGGTCAATCATGTGGAATGCAGCACTGACATCTAATAATATTACGTTATTCAAGACCTTAACAAGAGCAGCCTGTGCTGTGGTTAAAATCCTGAATCAAAAATATCAAAATAGTTGTTCAGGGCCAATTATCTTTTTTTTTTAAACTCAAAAATAAGGTGTTTGATATGGGCCTGTAATTGTCCATTAGTGAGGTTTGTTCCTTTTAAAGATTGTCTCAATAACTGCAGTTTTTAGGACCAGTGGGAAAAGTACTGCGAGAAGAGAGAAGTAATGACTGTTCTGTATTAAAACATTTTCAAATGATAATAGCTCCCATTTAATAAAGAGATACTCATCATGACTTCGCACTGGAAACATGGGGAAACTGCTAGCCAGTCTGTGTCCAACAGACAGAAAAATCCACCCACCAGCACTTCTAAAGATAATTAATTTACACATTATATCTTGTTTGTTTAATCAGTATAAAAACTGCAGACTAAAAATGAACAATTTTCTGTTTTATCGGGGGTTATAAATTGGACTATTTCTTTGCTCTGAGCAGTTACCTGCAGAGACTCCAGGAAGTTACTGGTCCTTGTTGTAACCCTATATTTAACAGACATATATGAGAGTGGTATCGATTATGTGTGAGTGTGTGTACCTGTTCGGGTTTGAGGCCTGTGAAGCAGAACATCCCGATCTGGTCGATGACGTGCTGCCAGTTGTGGGAGGAGCCCTCCTTTTTCAGACCAGCTACCAGCTGTTCCCTCATCTTAATGATGCGGTTAGCCATACCATGGACCTCCCCCAGCCTGGACGACAGCAGGGTAAACCGATCAAGAAATAGATTTAAGAATACATCTTGAAAGGTCTGGTGCATATGAAAGATGGAGACTTGAAGCTGAAGTGCTTTTACAAACATCCAAACTAGATGCAGCTAATATAAGTGTGGATATATGCATCTATAGTTACATACCAAATGGAGCGCAGGTCTGGTGTGTTGAGAATGGTTGCTGCAATTCTGGCTCCATTCATTGGTGGGTTGGAGTAAATGGGCCTGATGAGAATCTTAAGTTGAGACTCCACCCTCTTTGCCTCTTCTGCATCGTTACACACCACAGTGAAGCCTCCCACACGCTCACCTGTGAATATCAGCAATGAGTGTTAAACAAAGTGATTTACAGTGAGTATGACAAACTCATGTCTGGGCTTAATCTGATGATTTAACCCAATATATCACATTATGATCAAAGAACATAATGATGAAGAACGCACTACATCTTTATATTTAAATAGTAAGAACATATTTACATATTGTAAATCTGTAACCAGTAAAGGGTATTTTAGAACATTATAAATTAGGTTTGAGGTTATACATGACAGTCACAAGTAGCCAAAATAGACATCTAGTTTGTAAAATAATTTGTAAAATGTGAAACATGCGTAGCTGTGCTTCGCAGCTAAATGAAAAATATATTCAGTGTTTTCAAAGTCTGAATGCTTATTGGAATTAAACCATTTTTCACCAACTAGTTTTTACCACTGGGTGGTGGTAAAACACAAGCTATACTTCACCTGATCAGGCACTATGTAGGTTTTGTATTCGCTCACAGCCACATCCAGACATACACTCATTCTGGCTTCTATAAAGGAATCTCCATCTTCCCCTTATTACAGTAGAGCAAATAAATTATTATTTAATAATTTAACTTTAAGATTCTGCAGTTTGATCGAACCCCAAATCGAACAGACAAACCAGATGCTAAAATGAACAGACACTGTCCAACACAAGTTAAACTTACCAGTACCATTTCTAATTTTTACAGTTTCAATAAAATGTTTAATTTCATGTATTTGCTGTTATCTGCATGTCGTCTTTATTAATGTTTTCTTTAAGAAGATCTTGTACTGAATTCTGACTGACCATAAAGACCCATGTTCTTGGCGAAGGACTGGGACAGCACGATGTTATGGCCCTGCTCAATGAAGTAGCGCACAGCCCAGGCATCACGATCGATGTCTCCACTTGCAAAGCCCTGATAGGCCATGTCGAAGAACACGAGCAGGTTCCTTTTCTATAAGATGAAAAAAGGGGTAGGGCACAGGAGAGAGACAGAGACAGGCAGTTAATAAAGTGACAGCCAGATAAGGGCTAGTACTTATCAATTGTGGCTTTTGATCTGTCAAAGACCTTCTGATTTTGAGATAAAAGAAAATGTGTCAGGGCATTTTATTAGAATTTAACTGCAAAAACTTCACAGAGCTTTACTGAGGTGAGGAGTACTCACTTTTACAATGTCAGAAATCTCCTTCCACTGCTCAGGTCTGGGGTCCACACCGGTGGGGTTGTGGGCACAAGCATGCAACATGATCACGCTCTGCTCTGGGATTTTCTGTGAGATTAAAAAAAAAAAGTTTTCCATACATATAACTCATTACATTACAGATTTACAAAATAATTACAAAACTGTCAACAAAATCCCTTCATGTCCCTTCTGATAATTAGAATGTAATGTTTGAATATGTTTCTTATCGTCTTCACGCATATTCCTGGCTAGTCCATCATCAATGTCTTACAGAGATATCATCAAGAGCTCCTTTGAAGTCAAAGCCACAGGTGGAGGGGTCGTAGTATCTGTAGGCTTTGAGCTGCATGCCAGCGTCTCTGAAGATGGGTGTGTGGTTTCCCCAGGAGGGTTTGGGCAGGTACACATCAAGTGGACCTCCATGGAAACGAGACTGTGACAAAAGAAACATCTGGTGAGATAACCAGCCTGACCTCAATGTTTGTTTGTGTCAAGTGATAAATACAAGAGAACCTCACCAAGAAGTTGGCTCCAATGCGCAAAGACCCAGTTCCTGAGATGGTCTGGACAGTTATGTTCTGTTGGGGGAGGAAAACTGAACTTAAAATGTCAGAAATCATTTGAACTTTATACAGTTTAGAGTAGTTAACGCCACTTAACTTACCCTGCCACTCTTCAAGACTTCACTATCAGCACCAAGAGCGAGTTCGGCACAGGCCTTGCTAAACTCCCCCAAACCACCAATGGGAAGGTACTCCTTATCCAGCTGTTTGGATGTAATAATAGCCTCGGCCTAGAAAAAGAAGAAGTGTGAAAATCTATAGGTGTAAAACACAACTATTGTAATTTCCTTGACTGGAAGGCATTCCAGTCAAGGAAATTACGACCCTTTGTACATAAAAAATCTATGATAACACGTTCTTAGACAAAAATCTAATGCACTTTCTCATGGTGATAAAGCAGAACTTCTCCTAATTACTAACATGTGTGAAATGATGATGTTCTACAGGGCTACAGAAGCTAAGCTCAGGATGACAAAGCAAGAATGCACCAATGAGATAGATCCCGACCAGCAACAACCTTTTCACCCGGTGAAAATGTAAACCATCCAGCTCCCTGAGTGACCCCTACAGGCATGACACTTAAAAAGGTCACGCAGACTGATAGTGGAGTACTGTTCTCTTTGAGTTCACTGGCATGAGAAACTAAGATTCAACATGCTCGTTCAAGATGAACCGGGCCTGCGCAAAATCAATCACCAGTGATCAACAATTCCTGCCACTTAGATTTGTGTCCAATGGCTCTTATGTTTGACCACAAACTCAAACTTTTGTAGAAAATCCTAATTTTCTGTGTAATTGTAATACTTAACACTAGACTTCAGCCTATAAGTCCCATGTTGTGCAATGAAGGTTTTAATCTGTTAACAAACACATCTTGTGTGGTTAATAATATTAACAAAGTTGATCTATTTGCCCGAACATGGTCTAAAAACTACAAGTAGCCTACAGATGGGTCAGACGGAGGGCTGCTGGAAACTGACTGACTTGACTGCAGCTTTTTGTCACCTCCTCCTGCTGCTGCCTCCTGATCTTGTCCACTTTCCAGGCGAGGTGCACTTCACCTCCAACAAGGCTAATGATATGACTGCTTTCATCTCTCAGGTGAAGGGAAACCTCTGAATTGCATGGGGGAAACCACTGTGTGCATGTGTGTGTCACATGAGAAAAATGCAGTGGATTCAGTGGGGGGGTTTGGGGGCAGTCATACCTTGCGGACACAACTCAGCACAAAGGGCTTGCCCTGGTCATCCCTGTAGGCTCCCACTCCCAGGTTCATCTTCTTGGGGTTGGTGTCCCTCTTGAAGGCCTCAGTCACCCCCAGGATGGGATCGGGGGGACCCATCTGCACTCCACCCCACCATGAGCTGTAAAGACACCATATCAGGTGAATAATTAGTTCATCTGTGCACACTGCGCTGGAAAACAGTTATTTCCCTCATAGACAGAAACACTAATGTATCCTTACAAGGTCGTATGTGCTATTTTCATGGCCTCATGAAAGCCACTGGTCACACTAATGTGATGGCCGAATTAGCCATGCTCCTGTAACATGCTGTCGACCTAATGCTCAAGATTAACTCCTTATGTGACGTGAGGATACCACACTGACGTAGAGACACATGCTCAGTGGGCACAAGTTTTAATGAAACAAACATTATAATCCATTCAGAAGGTCCAGAGTCCAGAAGCAGGAGTTAATCTGGGTCTGAAACATACTGTTGACAAAATCACTCCCTTGTTCACGTCATTATTTCCACCATAATAAACACCCAATAGGTTACTCTATAGTGAGAAAAATATTAATATCATTCAAGAAGATTAAATTATGAACAAGAATGCACATTTTATTTACTATTTTTATTACCTTTATTTGTGCTTTTGACTATATATGCAATGCTTTTTAAAAAGGTTAATTCACCTGGCCAATGGCTTGTTCATGGCTTGTTGGTTTCTTCTTATTTTTTATTCATATTTATCTAGTGTTACAAAACAGTCCTGATTAATCACTAGCTAACTTTTATATGTTTTTATTTAAAGGTCCCAATGTAATATCACATTAACCATGTCTTAAAACTTCTTGTGTTTTAGGCGTTGCTCTCTTTTCAAAAGAATTGATTCAAAGCTGAAGAATGAATTGATTTAGTTATTCATTATTATTCACAGATTGACTATAAATTAAATGTTAAAATATTCTCATGAATAAACCAAATCACCTACAACAGTTCAATAAACTACTGAGCTGTGGAAATATCAATATCCCTTGTAATAAGAATAAGGAAATACCTGCAAACTAAAGTGTGCAAAGGCAAACGAAAAGGTGTAGGAGTAAGTACACCAGCATTAAAGACAGCAAATGTAAACTCCCTATCACATGTAAAAAGGTCATACACTCTGACCTTGTGACCTCAGCCTGACTCTACAGTCTACAGCTTATTATCCACATGACACTGTGTAAATGTACTAAATCTACTTTAGACTGGTTACGTACAACATACCACAGTAAAACACACATAAGGCTTACACGGACCACTTCAATTTCATTTGGGATGAATGGTTTTGAAATAATTTTCCTTCCATTACTGTCTGGTCCAGGAACACAGGCCCTTCATCACTCTGTCTCTACAATAAAGAGTTTCTAGAGCAAATGAAACCTGATGTATGAGGAAAGGGGATGGAGTCGGCAAAAAATCCAAAACTTAGAATAAGGAACATCCAGACAGATCTTTTAGGAAGTGTCTCACTCAGTGTGGCATCCAAGAAAACACTATAGCAGAGTCATCTGTGCAAGTGCTATCGACCAAAGATGAATACAATGATTATCTCTATTAACCTGAATTACATTACATTTCTGCTTGTTTATAGTATGCAGCACAATTCTGGAGTTTAGGCAGATAACATGAGAGAAATACATACAAGAACAATAAAGCGAACATTACAACTGACGTAAAGGTATGAAATTCAACTGAAAACTGAAACTGAAACTTTGGTAGATGGCAATAAAATGTGTGTGTTAAAGGCCTATAAAATCAGGGCATTGTTGACTGTTTTGCTACTGAATATTTGGCTACTACATCATAATGGATTACTGCTAATATAATAACCATATTGTCACTGTAACCCATTTAAATATTCTATCACACATCTGCTTGATGAGAGTTGTTGTATGTTGCGACCTTCACTCCATGCTGCTCGCATATTGTCTCGGGTTTCTTCTACTTTGTAAACCCTCTAAACCTTGCAGCTAAATTTAGGACTGAACACTTTGCAAAGGGCAAGAGTCTCCAATCCCCTACCAATCATTTTAAAAAGATCACACTGGTTTATTAAATAGTGACTACCGTTCACTGACAAACACGTTTATTGATGAAAATCAAGTGGTCAGGTTAAAAAAAACAACAGAAATGTGGTTAATTCAGCCTCACTTTTGTTCACCTAAATACAATGGGGTGTTTGATGCTTACACTACAGGTGGCTGACGATACAATCGAAGCAACACTTTACAATGCAATAAAAAACAACAGCCCCTGAGAAGCTTATAATGTTCAAAAGGTATCAGAGATATCTTACCTCCACTGTATTTTTCAGGCTGAGTTATTATTATTAGTGTATTGTAAATGCCGTTATCGGAACTGTGCTACATCCTTTTGAAGTTTACGATTAGATAAGAATTTTCATTGCACAAGACAGTGAAATACAGTAAGCACCTTACAGAGTAGATTTAACAAAGATTGTATGCAAGCGTGTATGTGAGAACATAAATAAGGCAACAAAATAATAAATGTGTCCGTGCAAAATGCAAACAAAGGAATATTTAATCATTTTACGGTGTAATATTGTACAATTGTGAATCACAGGAGCAAATATTCTACATACAGTAAGGGGCATTTGAGTTGAAGTGGTCTTACTGTGCATGCAGTGTGCATGTACACAGAACCTTTGAACAGCTGAACGTCAGCATTTATATAAACATCACAGAGACTGACAAGTTATCAGTGATCAATAGACCAAAGGCCCTTTTGGCAAGCTACAGAGGAGGACTGCAGGGCTTAAAAGGGTGTTTCTTTAGCCACCCCCTGCCATTGATGCTAGCATCTAACATGAAATAAAAACGCATGATTACTGTGGTGGAAAGAAACAACCCTATTGCCATTTATTCATTCTCTGAAACCAGACCAATGTGTTTGAACATGAGACGACAAGATGAGACAAAAGCAGAAACTCTGACACACACCCACACAGACAGAAATATGATAGCACCGCCTGGCAAAACGAAACCTACAGTTACACCTGCGGAGATAGAAACAGAGGCTGAACAAAGACACAGAGATACATTCACAACCTCCACTGAACTGTCTACATCTACAAAGGCTGCATATTAAATACGTTAGGCTCATAAAAGAGCAGCATCAGATCTAAACGTGTTTGCCCTCCAAGAAGAGCCTGAAAGGACATCGGTGCCTGTCTCAGCCTCACCGCTAGAAATGAACCAATCAGCGATCAAAGGCGGAACGCGACAGCCAATCAGCTCGCACGGCATCACCAACTACGACAAGTCGCTTAGCTCAAACTGTGCGTGGGATATGACAGCTGAAGACATCGCGATTGTGTAAATCATTAATAAAAGTTTCCTGCAAAAGCAAAAGAAAAGCCAACCGTAGACGGCACATTCCTGGTGGTATTATTATTATTATTATTATTATTACATAAGTCATTTATAAGGAACCATATCGATCTCCAGCCTCTGCTTCCTGGGAACTTTGTGCTGCTGACACACCAACGTGACTTTCATCACCTGCGAGCTGAGAGCAACACCAAGTGACCCTCTAAGGTCAACTTAGTGCAGATCGAAGAGGATGTGTAGCACAACAGGTGTTGACCTGTGAGGTTAGAGACTCCTAACGCTGGAGTCCGTCCTGGGCACATACTGGAGCTAACACGCTAACCCTCACACAGCGGCCTATTGAAACCATTTGACCCCTGTCTATCTTTAGCTAGCCAGCTAGTGTGGCTACAGCGAGCACAGAGCAGTTAAGTTTCAGCATTAAACCGATGGCTGTCAATAATTGTTAACCTTAAAATAACGTGCTCGTGTGCGGCTTAAGCTAGCTGTAAAACTAATGTGACGGGCACGCCGCTATATTACCAAGGCAACAGTATCTAAACGCCTGTTTGCCAGTTTACATTTTAAACGTATTATTTCTGTTTACCTGTTGCGGGTGGACAGCACTCCCAGGGACGGGGAAATGTTCCCCAGACAGTAGATCACCTTGTTTGACTTGAGCAGGGCCATCGTTGTGCTGCGCTTCAGAGTAGAGCCTCGGAGGATGTGGACGGATGTGAAGGGCAGGCACGGCCGCGACGCCACGCTACGCTCTCAGTACGCGCTGACGTCAGAGAGCACGTTTGGTGCCGCGTAGCCTTCACTGAAGAAGACCCATGAACCTTAGATTATAATCTTACTGTTAATCCTTAGATTGGTGTGGGGTGGAGAGGGCAGAAAAGGATGCAGAGGAAACACACACACACACACACACACACACACACACACACACACACACACACACACACACACCTCAACATATCTCTTATACACTACAGTCTTATTTTAAATTAGATAAATCTACATCTTCTACAACTTCTTCAGGATAATTCATAGCCAAAAAAGACCTCCAACGTCATCACATATGTCCAAAGCAAATAGAGAAACACAGTAAATATCAACACAAGAACAAAATCCACTGTAGAAAATAAACTACAGAAGCATATAAGGATCATATTAGAAAAGAGAAAAAGAATTATAATAAATATCCCATAAATAAATGTGCACCACTAAATGTGAAACATAGGAGGTCATAGAGTAAACATAACATTGTAGAAAAAACTGGGTTCATATATAAATAAATAAAAAAATATCCACTACTGAATTCAACCTCATTACTTTCAACATTAGTCTCCGTCATGAAAAAAAGACATTAGCGTCATTATTGTCTTCTGAACCTGAAGTGAATATCATCGAGGATAGGTTGTCATTTGGGTCAACAGTAAACTCACTACAGAAATAGTCTAAAGTCAGATTATACATTGAGGCAGAGAGGATGCATGTTTTTGGATTCAGGGGGCACCAACACATTATTTAAAGAGAGTTGTGCAATATTATGTAATTTGTGTAAAGTCTGTTTTAGGGCTTTGTGTCCCTTTTACTGATAGTGATGTGGATGCAGTTGCCTACAGTAAATGTGTATATTTACAAGACTATACCTCACTGTGGTTGTTCAGGATAAGCCCTTTAATAGTAAATCTGTGAACTAATAGATAGGTTCTCGTTTATAGCTAATCAACATATGATAGCAAGTGCTGCAAGAAATTGTGTGTGGTAGTAATGATCACCAACCTGACAGTGGTCTTTTTAACTATGATATGGCAAGTTGATTTGTGTGTCTGTTTCGAAGCCAGTGGACCTAAATGTTTGCTACCCAAGTGTTCAGATGCGGAACAGCTGGTTGGAATGACAAACACAACTTTTATGGTGATTTATACTTTTTTATGGGACGCTTGCTTTTCCCTGGCAGTAGCATTCGGCAGTTACTTTATTTGTCCACTTGAGGGCAATATTACACAACAATCATTATTTGAGCTGCATAGTTGCTCAACATATGTTAATCTACCAGTAGTCTTCAATTATCTGTGGCCTCACTGAGTGTTGCAAGACATTGAAAATGAAATGGCTGGGCAAGGAAAATTTGAAGGATAAGACAATTAAGAACTATTATCACTGATTTTCTTTTCCTGTTAGCCTGTGTGCTGGTTCATCCAACCTCCCACCAGATGGAGTCCTTCTCTACATTTTCTGCTCATCAGCAGTCACTGTTTCTTGTGTTGAGTTTAATTATTGCATTTTTATTTAACAGATTAGAAGAAGAATGATTCCAACCTTTAAAAAACAATGTTATCTTCCACTGGTGTAAAATAATTGAATGTCTAAGTGTGCCTCTGCCTAATGTTACTGAAAAAGTGCTGCATCAAGTTGAGGTTGGCAAGCATCTTGTTTTTTAGAAAAGTTAAGAAGAACAGCAACCTTAGTCAGTCTGTGTAGAAGAAACAGAGACCTGGAGGAACATCACACAGCAGAGCCTGGAAGTTCATGAAATATTTCGTCCCGCAGCTAGACAAACAGCTCACTGGCACCCCAACAGAGTGACTGAGTGGGACATCAACTTGGCTTGCATGTTGGGCTGCCACTGTGTGGAGGAGATTTGGATATTTCCAGCATACCACTTCAACATCATGTCAGAAAGAATTTAGAACTGAAATCATTCATACATCCCTGCTTTAACCACTCTGTGGAAAGAAAGTGACGACAAGCAATAGGAGGTTGAGAAGCAAACAGAGCAGAGCTGAAAGAGTCATTAAAATGAAAGAGCTGCAGAAAAGCTATAAGAAAGAAGTGTTACTGACAGTAATGCTGAGTGACATTTCACAGCTTCTTTAATACCCATTGTAAAGTCTATATGTGTGCACACATTTTTGTTGTTACTTATAAAGATCTACAACTTTGGGCCTTTTGTTTCTCTTCTCAAACACGCACAGTACAACACACCAACTCCTCTGCACCCCCTGTGAGGTTAAGTGTTAATATGTTGTGTGACAACAGGCTGCTGTGATGATGAATTGATGTGAGGTAATAGACATTAGAGTTTATGTCATTTATCACTTACAGTAATAATACTCGTCATAGTGTGGGCTTCATTCAACATCAGTGTCGTGTTTGCTGTACATATTCAGTTATATAGTTTTATTTAAGGGATTTGATTTTCCTCATGTGATTTGTTTTTATTTAGTTATCAGTTTTGTAAAAAACAAAAGAAAAAGGGGAAAACATCAGCAATCTAACAGGTACGCCATATTTTAAATGTTAATTGTGTTTTCCACATATGTGTTTCTGCAATTTGCTTGAGCTATATAAAGTTGACAAAGAATAAAACAATATCATGTAATAATACAAATAATAAGCATATCAAGCGTCAAGATAAAACATATGCTAAATGATAATAACTGATCCTTCCTGTTCTTGCTGTAATCATATCTGTGATTCTGGAGGTTTTTCTTCAGTTGAGCCTCAGTGTTTGATGTGTGTGTGCTTGTATCTTGTGACTGACTGAACATCCAGAGTGTGTGCATGTGAATAGACAGAAACTTTCAGTTCACAGTAATGGTACAGAGAAATTAGGGTGAAGTTGAAGCTAGAATGAATGCCCTCATACATCACATTTATCATAGTGAGTACAGTCATATAGTGAACAGTCTCTAAAACCAGTGATACCTGATTTTAGAATTAATATTGTGACTCAGGCCCTTGTGTTACACCCAAACTGGTGTTTTTAATTTATCTGATTAGAGCTCTCCTCTGGATTAGCAGACAGAAAATCACAGGTTTTACATGTAATATTAACAATGGCTTTGTTCTGTTCAGTAAATCATGACATTGTGACAGTGAGCCAACATGAACACTACCAGGACCCTGAAACTGAAGCATCTGAAGTGTCTATATGGCAGTGAATAAAATTTTTTAAAAAACCTAGAAAATCAAATGCTGTTACTGTTTAATTTGGATGCTGCAATATGATTTCTGTGCATTTAATGGTGAATTGTAAAGAAAAGGGGGGAAAACAAACTTCATCCCCAGTGTCTGTCATAAGAGACACACAATTAGACTAAGATCCAAAAATATAACTAATATTTGCACATATTTTCTAGGGCAACATAAATCTCTACCGCATTAATCTTTGAAAATAGTGCAGTGACTAAAAACTTCATGAACAAGGAACAATATGTACAATTTGGTCTTATTTATTTGAATCTAATAAACCCACCGTATAATGTGTCGAATAGCAGATAAAGAAGGTGATAATGTAATGAAAGACAAACCATTAGCATTTTGGGATCTTTTGAGTCATATGTAAAAGAAATGTCTGTTTCACTGCAGATGTAATGTGGTCATTTCTTTGTTCTCAGGTTCATATGTTCCCCACTAGGTCTAGGTCTAAGTTTAGGGTTAGAGGGTTTAGAAACTTAGGATCCAAAAGGAACTACTGGGATTTTTTAAAAATTCAGTTTATTATATATATTTTCCATATTCACAGTATAACACACATAACATTACACACATTACACAACATACCAAAACATAGTGCCAGTGCCATATATGAAATATCATATCTTGCATGTAACACACACATACTCACCACTTCTCCCTCCCACACAGAATCAGGACCCTCTACTTCTCTCCCACTCCACAAAGAAAAAATATAAAACAAAGAAAAAAGGAAAACTTAAACATTTAAATAGATTTTATGTAAATCATCCATGGAAGTACTGTGGGAGAGCTGTGGGCTCCCTCTCATGGAATAGATACTTTTCTATAAAGGAGCAATTGAACCTTGTTAACCCATTAAGTAATATTGGGGGGATGCTCATGATCCTTATAGTTTGCTTCACATCTATCTTGCATTCATGAATAAAGGCATATACGGTGCATATCTTGTGCAAATATCAGGACCCTAAAACAGCACAGTGTGTGCTTCGTAACAATCCAATGAAACATTATATGTCTCTATATGTTTGTAGCCTGTGTGTGTGTGTGTGTGTGTGTGTGTGTGTGTGTGTGTGTGTGTGTGTGTGTGTGTGTGTGTGTGTGTGTGTGTGCAGCTGTACAGAGGGTAAATAACAGAGAGAATCTCATCTGTCTGATTCACTCGCTCTACTCATTGCTCTCACTGAGTGGGACTGATGTGTGTGAAGGAATCAAAGCGGATATAACTCTTTTTCCTTGTTGTCAGCAGTTAACAGCTTAAACTACAGCGTGGAGTTTCACTGTGTGCCCCTGTGTATTTCTGTGTGTGTGTATTTGTATGCCCACACGTGTGTATAACAATGAGCTTTTGCTGAAGGAAATTAACACTGTTTGGTTTTTTTTGTGTATGAATGAGTGTGCATGAAGCTGTAGTCATGGTGTTTATGAAGGGGTGTGTTTTAAAGATAGTGAGTTTAATTAAACATGAAAGAGCTGATTATTAATTGATGGATTAATTGATTAATAATTATGGACTGTTCCATAATACTGAAATATGGGGGTGTGTTGACTCTTTTTTATATAGAAAAAAATAGAAAATGCAGAATCTTTTAAAATTATGTAATTTTAGTGAGGAATGATAGTTAGATAATATATATATAATCTGCAATAAAGATGTTATATCATTATCATTATCTTTATCTATATCTATACTGGAGAATATGTTTTGTCCGGAAAGGTGTGGAGGCTCAGATAAACACATTTGGATGAGAAACAGACGTATTTCAATTATTTAAAAGTGTAAATCTTTGGTTGCCGTGTTGTATATTCTCATGCAGTGTTATGACAGATTTGTATACAAGAAATAGAGCGAGACAATCATCCTGCTGTATTTCTTGTTGTCCCTGAGTTCGTCCTACTGCGCTCACTTCATCTCAAAGTGCCACAGAGGCTTCGGAGACTCTCCTCTATGAAAAATAGAGCAGCACAAGCTTTTTCAACATCACACTCTCTGTTACCAGGAGATTAGAACGTGAAGGTGGAGCACTCTGGAGAAAACACTCTTGCTCTGGGCATCTGTACAGGAGCTGTAATCTTCACTGGAACCACATAACTCTCAGAGTGGGGGAAAATTGTTTTCTTTTACACGACACCGGAGAAAAGACAAAAAAAACCTCTCACAGTCGAGGTAGTGGCACAGTTGAAATGATCCCCCTGATAACTGAGCTGTAAAAGAACATTTTTTTTCATGAAGACATGACTTTCTAATCCAAGTGAATAATTGGTACAAGAGTTGTAATTGAATGTTTATTCATTCTCTCAGTATCTTTAATATATCTTTAATAGAACAGTACAAGCCTCATCAAAAAAAACAGGACAATATTAAATGAAATAGAAATCAAAATAATAATAATATTAAAGAACAGGTGCTACAGAACATTAGCATTTTAAATTAAGTGGGAGGAGAACATATATATATATGAGATGAATGTAAAAAATACAAATGCATATTAAAAACGGGAAGTAAAATAAATAAATACACAATGTATTTCTGCAGTCATTGCTATGGCTAGCTCATTATGGAACTTCATGTAAAGGTAAAAATAGGAAAAGACCTCAGAGGGGTTAAAAGCTAAAACATCAGGGCCAGCGGTACACTTTTGTGCTCTCAGGAGCACTTTTGTTTTCACTCTAAGTGGTGAAGCGAGGTTAAGGGTCACACATGCACCAGGTTACATTGGGAGGTAGGAAGCAGGAGGCAGGGGGTGGAGGAGGACGGCAGGGTCCCAGGCAAGGAGGTCACAGTGTGGAGTCCCGGCAGAGGACGATCTCCAGCTCAGTGCGGTACAGTTTCCCTCCGTCAGACAGAGCCATGATGCTCTTCTTGTACCCCACCAGTCCTGTTGAGTCCACGTCCTGCCAGAAACGACACAGGCATATATACGATCAGTGGGCACAAGGTGGCACATTGCAGAGGCATATCAGGCAGCTATCGGCTCTATATATGGCAAGTAGACACGTAACCTGAACTGATCAATCAATAGGCTAACTATTCATTACCATTTTGTTCTTGTCACAAAGGTCCTTCAGCAAAGCATCCAGCTCCTGCTCGTCAATATACCCATTACCATCCTGGTGAAAGAGACAACACGAGAGGTCTGAATTATACAGAAGAAATAGACTATGGGTCTAAAGTCATGCAAGCAGCTCTGTGAGGCGTTACGTAGGCACAGTGGCGCTTTGAGCTACGTGCTAACATCAGCGTGTTGAATGTGTACCATGTTCACCATCTTGGTTTACCTGCTAGCGTGCTAAAAATTGCTAATTAGCACAAAACATAAAGTACAGCTGATGAAAATGCTATTAGTTTTGCAGGTCAGAAACCAAAGTACTGGATACATGTTGACCTGATGGTTGTGCTAGGAGGAAAAAAGGAGAGGTAGTGCAGACGTCAATATCCCTAGAGCAACTTGTTAGTATAAGTGGTATTAAGTGTAAGTATACAATCAATTTAAAGTCACAAGTGCATAAATTAGAAGTGTGTTATCAGTCAGACTGTATGAGGAAATATGGAAATGTTACTGTTTATGCATAACACATAACACAGTACACATGCAAGCACACAGACAAACATGCTCTTTTCACCTTATCATAGAAAGTGAAGAGGGAGTCAAATTCTTTCACAGTGAGTCTGATGCCCTGTGTGGGAGAGACAGAGAGAGACAGAGAGAGAGAGACAGAGAGAGAGAGACAGAGAGAGAGAGAGGGAGAGAGAGAGAGAGATGAGTGAAAATTGTTAGAAACTGTAGCATATTTCTAGAGAGCGATAAAAGCCTCACCATATCCAGAACTGATATTAATCCATGCAGATTATGATAACTGGGACTAGAGTTGAGTTAATCCTGATCAGACAAACTAATCCTCGGTCAGGAAGGAACAGTTGATCTGCTCTATCAAGCTAGCATGTACGTATAGGAACATACATGACAAAAAACATGTGAGAGATTCGTCACTGTACGACAAATGTTGAATTTAGAAGCATAAAAATGTATTAATAATAATGAAGAATAATGTCTTATAGATAAGAAAATACATGAAACTGTGCAATAAGATTTATTTTAAGATTTATTTTAAAACCCCACAGGACTATAAATTGACTTAATTATGAGATTAATTTATTGGAACATAAAAGCTGTTCCCAAACACAAGAATGTTTTAATATAAATGTTACATTGCAATATTTAATTCATATAGGATTTAACATAAGTAAGCATGCATTCGTGTCAGTGATCCATATGTCCATTTAGTACTTTGATGACAAATAATCCTCTTGTAGTGAATCCAATCATGTTGAATTGTACTAGTCTGAATCCCCAGTGTTGTCTGACTGCTCTATATCAGAGTTACAGTCTTCAAGTATTATATCGGTTGTGATTCTAAGCCTGAGTCTAATCTTACCTCAAACTTCAGCAGGAAATTTTCCTGGACTGGCAAGAGCCTGAGGTAAAAAAAAAACAAGGAATGTTTCATCTAGTTAGCATCCATGAAAAAAGGGTTATAAATGTGCATACAGAAAAATAGAACTGGAGACACACTCACCTCGCCATCTCAGAGAGGCCCAGCTTACCATCACCATTCAGATCAAACATCCTCAGCTGCGCAGAAAGAAAATTAGCAGAGAATTTATCAGAGAAAACACAGCAAACAGAAGGTCTTCAAACACATGCATATACAGGGCTACACACACATATTACATGTTAAAACATACATAAATGGCAGCGGTTGAGTGCGTTTAGACCACAGATGGCTGACTGATGCAGGGGGCCTGATGCATCAGCACAACAGATGAGCTGCAGGGTGAACCCAGACACTAATGTTGTTCAGTGCATTAAAATTCAAGCCTTTAGGGACGTTGTTTCAGTTACATTATGTAGAAATGTGGCAGCAAAGTGCTACAATTAGAACATATGGGCATGAAGGCGTAGTTGTTGAGTGTGGATGTGATCCTGTGTTAAAGGATCAGTTTGTAGGATTTAGTGGCATCTAGCAGTGAAGTTGCAGCATTACAACCATTTGAATACAGCTCAGCCTTCTAAGTGTGCAAGAGAAACTATGGTGGCCCTATTTAGAGTCAGTTCTAGGTTTGTACATTCATGGCTTGTAGAAACATGGCAGACCAACATGCCGACTCCATGGAAGAGGACTCGCTCCCTCTAAACACACTGACTCTTATTTTCAGGTGATTATAAACTAATTAATACATACCTATGAATATTATATTCCATTTCTGCCAATAGATCCTAATAAATTTTATACACCGGACCTTTAAGCAGAAATTACTCCCAAAATATGTCATGCTAAATCTTAGAGTAGAATAGATTTTTTAAAATTACATTACTAATAAGTACAGCATCAGTGTAATGTTAAGATTTAAAGGTTAAGTATCCTGAGACTTGCAGTTGTAAATTTGAGTTTGCAGAGTGAATTAAAGACACATTTTATGCCTTATGATACTCACAATAGTCTGCGTGTACTCTTTGAGCTTCTTGTCATCGTAGTTTTTGTTAGCCTTCTTCAGCAGGTCTGACAGGAAACCCTGAAGAGACAGAAAAACTCCCCCAGTCAGTCACCAGATGATTTAACACATAAGCACTTACGATGAAAATAAATGGTGTTAGCGTACAGAGGTCCAGGATGTGAGTGGGGTGTTTGTTTTCAGAGGTTTTGTTTTTCACATGACAGCAGGCATAATACACACGTACACGTTCAGAGTAGCTCCATCAGTAGAGACATTAGCACCAATTACACCACCAGCACTACGCTAACGATCATCTCAAACAAGGTCTGGTTTGTTTACAGTAATTACAAAACACACACATACACTATTATTCACCCACAACTCATGAAACAGACAGATGTGCAACAATGAGCTACACACATTTCTGACAGTAATTATCATGTGGAAGGGCATTTTGTTCATATTCATGGCTCAGCTGCAGAACAAAGGTCTAAATGACAGAACTACCAAATCTCTCTGAGAGTGTTGTACTGCTGTCAGAGCAACTTTAAATGATTCCTCATTCATTACCTTTAATTTCTATTCATATTGTGTTTTACCTTCAGCTCATTCGACTCGATGTATCCACTCCGGTCAGAGTCATACCTCCGCCAGGCCTGCAGGAGAAGATGATGTAGTTAGACAGAAAACGTGTGTGCCTTAGTGAAGAGTCAGAATACACACTTGACTTTATAATTGGCAGACCTTCTGTATCTGAGTTACAGAAAGAAAGAAACAGTAAAAGAGACAGTGGTACCAGGGTGTCATCTGACATTGTGTAAATATAGAATTTGTCAAAGCCCTTATCAAAGATGGATACCTAAACCCTTCCAGCACTCACTGTCTTTCCCCTGTGCTCCATTCATAATGTATGGCTGTCTGAGAATAGCTCTAACACACAGAGCAGCTTGAACATCACACTACCAATGAAAACCCTCCTCAACCCAACCCCGGGTACACCAAGTATGTGTGTCATCTTCAATCGCAGTGGACCAAATGCTTGATGCCTCACTGTTTTTTTCACTATGTGTAGTAATAATTGTCACACTAACATCAGCAAAAGAGTCACTAAGTTTTAAGAACCGTGAGTTCAGTTCAGCTTTGTCAAACAAGGAAATTTATGTCACCTTCATGGTTCACTCTGACTATAATCTTAAACACAGAGCAGTTTCCAGTACAATACCTAATATTTTGTAAGTGTTTCAATGAGTTCCAGACACAGCATCCAGGCTTTAAATGAACAATTTACACCCTTGGACTGTTTCCGCACCAAACAGACCTCCTAACATGGCTGGGAAACAAAGGGAAATGCGGGTAAGCAACATGTGTCCCACAGGACGAGCTGTGGTGGCTCTGCTGACTTGAGGCATTTGTAGAGAAATTTCACAGCTCAGTTAAGTTAAGCAGTTAGTTAGTTAGTTAGTGAGCAACTTTTTCCGTCAGAAACAGAGAAAGAAGAAGGGTAATAGTGGCATTATGGATTCTCCAAATCCAAAGTCTTTACCATCATTAAATTTAAACAGTTTTGATGAGAGAACTAAAGATGAGGGACACGAATACAAACTTACAGCCATGAACTCAGCACTGGATCCCACAAACTCTCTGAAACAGAGCAGGAAGTTTTCCTCTGTGGGCAGAAGCTGCGCCAACTATAGAGCCGAAGAAACAAAGACAGGATGATTATTATTCCAGACACCTATTTTATGAATTATAATGAGACAGTTAAAAGATAGGCTTTGTTTAAATAGTATATATTTTACATTGTGTTTTTATTACATTGGTTCACAGTGGGTTATGACGGAAATATTGTGGATATGCTGTGTGTGTCTTAACTCACCTCTGACATCTCAATTCTCCCATCAGCGTTCTTGTCAAAGCTGGCCATGAACTCCTTCATCTTTTCTTTGAACGCGGCATGTGAGGGATCCTGCAACCACATCAAAGATCAAAGAGACAATGCAGTCTTTAATTTAAACATACTATATGTAAGAGAAACTCCATTAAAACATGCTAACTAGGCCAACCTTGTCCCCCAGAAACTATGTTTATATTGTGCTGTTAATTTGCAATAGGAACTCGGTTTTATATGCGAAAAACATTTCCTATTAACATAATGAGGAAACCTTGTTAATTAGTGTACGTGGCAAGTCGCAAGTTTTGCTACTGAATGTGTCGACAAAACATTAATTGACAATATATTCAACATCTTTATCCTTCTTATTTTCAGGCACCGAAACCCCCAGTTTCTAGGAGAGCAACTGTGATTAATATCTACTATAAAAAATGAGCTCATATTCACATGTGTCAACCACACGAGTCACTTTAATTAAATGTAACTATGGAAGTATTCAGAAATGTGCCGCAGTCAGCACACTCACCACGCCTGCTCCCGCTCCTCGTCTCGCGTTCTCCAGCTCCTTGAAGAAGTTCTCCAGCTCCTTCCCTTCAATGTAACCGTTCCCTGTGGAGCACCAGAGGAGCTAAATTAGTTTGGCACAAACGATGTTATGAAGTTTTTAAGTCGCCTGAAGCTTTGTTGACCGTTCAAAAGTTTGATGAAAGACTTAAATGTGGTTGAAAGATTAGAGGTCATTATGTGTTCTTTAAATTTTGGAAACCTCGAGTGCCCGTCCAGTCTCAAGTCCTCTGTGATTAGATCCAAGTAAGCAGTTTACAGGGCCGCATGCTTACAGCTTGCACTTAAATCAGTTTGAGTATTTCTCAGAGTATTTGGTTGGTTTAGCCCTGAATTTATGTCAAAACACAATTCTGGCTGGTCAATATTCAGGTCTTGAGTGCAGCCTGGAGCACTACAACACTGGGAAATAAGATTAAGACATACAACTGAAAAAATTTGAATTGAAGACACAAAAAGAAGCTCATGTCTACAGAATATTCTCTATATTCATATTCATATATCTCATGCCAAATTTAGCATTTAGCAGCGGCAGGGCTTGTGGAGACTCAGCGATGTGCTGCAGCAGAAGAAAACGAGTGCAGTGCTGCTGGAGTGTAAGCAGTATAATGAGTGTTTTCTTGCCTAAGAGGGTGAAAGTGGGCAGTCAGATTAATGCTTATTGGGGCATTCTGTCCCTGTGTCTGGATTTGTACTTCTTAAGACAGCCACATGACTGGAGAGGATTCAATATTCAATAATTTACTCCACTGGTTTCCCTGCGAGTCACAGAGTAACATATAGGACATTCAGCGGTCACTTTTTAATCATATGAATGAGTCCCATCTGTCTAAAATCCGAGCAGGGATTGGGGGTTTGTGCCTTTCATCATATAAAAATAGACGTTAATAAAATAGTTATCTTTATTTTAGAGTAAAACATAGACATACAGAATAAAATGCAGAGATTCACCCTGCCCCCCTCTTCATCCCTTAATCTCTTATCCTCTCATCTCCTTTCCATTCTGATCATTTTCTCCCTCACCTCCCCCCTTCCTCTCGTCTCCCTGCCCAGATTCATTTGCACACTGTAGTCTATAGGTGCTCCAACTCACCATCTGTGCTCTGGTTGAGCTGCTGTTAGACAAATCACTGCATGAACACAAAGCTTTGGTGGTGGAAACAAAGCAAGCCGACCCAATGTAACCATTCATCTGGGGCTCAGATTCACTTTCAGAGTTAAACTGCTACTAATTTCTTATCATCAGCTAGCACTCAAACAAAGTGTCGACTGCATTACCAAACCAAGCCCAAACAATCAAATTATATACTGGAAACATATGAGATGATAAATCAGCAAGAGATTCCTCCAATAAAATGATCTGTAATAGAACTGATGGGAAGCTGGGAAGACAAAAGTAGTCAAAAAATACTTTTTTTAGCCAGTTTGCTTGAAGACATTGTTGATTTTGATGGTCAACCAACCAGTTAAATAAAAGTAAAAATGATATTACTATATTACTTTACATTATAACACCCACACGCCAAAAGCCGCCTGTTAGGAGCTACAATCTCAATTCTTACAACATTTAAGGTTTGATAAAGAAAACCAAGTACAGTTTAAAGGAATATCATTAGTTTTGTTCATTAGTTCATAAATCAAAGTATTGGACAAATTAAACATTTCACCTGATGGTCGCGCCAGATATAATATGGGGATCGCCAAAGCTGTTACAAATTATCCTGAGGGAGACATGAATGTGTGCACAAAATGTCATGTCAATACATCCAATAGTCGTTACGATATTTCACTCAGATCCATAAATGTCCACCTCATGGCTCCGCTAGAAGAAAAGCCAGTCAGTTCTTAGTTCTCAATTCAGGCTCTTATGGAGTTACTTAGATAATAATATATCTGTGCCTTTGTGATCAAGTGAAATGGTGCACTAAAGTATGCAACGAGGGGAGCATACAGAACTTAGAGTCTATAGCAGTGTCAGCGAGTGGTGAGTAGCTCTGTAGTCAAATCCCTGTTCTCTGCTGTAGTGATCTTGTTGTTCTTCAAGGACGTGGAAATGCGAAAGTGAGAAAAGATATTGTTGAGCAACAAATCTTGCTATCTTGTTAACCAGTTGGAGATACCCTAGATTTCTAACCACAGAACAGAAACCTTCAGTTGTTGGCTAATATCGCCACCTGACAAATGACAGGTCCAGCTTGGACTCTTGGAGCTTGTTCAAACCCTGTGACTTGTAATAAAGCCCACATAAGGGACTGTGTTCTCAGTTCACTGGGGCTCACTGCCAGAGTTTAGCTGCAATACAAATCTCAGCTGCCACATGAAGCGCACCACTGCACACTGCATACTGAGCAGATGCAGCCCTCTACCTCCCAAAACATTTTCAAGCACAGCTCAACTGCTGATTGCTCAATTACACCTCCAAAAACGATCCAGCTGCAACTCATAATGACTGAAAACAACGGAAAAAACTTATTATAACACTGGAGCCCAGCGTCCACAACAAAGGGGGTTGCTTCCCATCTTATCACAAGCTTCACGCCATCTCAAGAGTACGACTTAGACCAAGAGGTTCAGGATGAATGATGACAGAATCCACTCCTCCTCCATCTGCTCCTGTCATAGTCTTATCCAACTTAAGCTCATCCATTGAATATACTGGACCAAGGTCAAGCTGTCTCTAATTAAACCTGACATCGACCCTCTATGTGATGGAAGCAGGCTCCAGCTACATTGACGCACATCTTTTGCCCCCATTATTCACTTTCTGGAATTCAATTTACTCTTTTTCTAAAGCATTAAAAATATCATTGACCGTTCCACATTCATCGCTCTCCCTGGTCTTTTCCACCATTATTAATCATCATAACGGTTGATTCTTGTACTAAAAAAAAACTCTGGATGAGATATTTAAGGAGTCGTTTGCATCTTTAAAACATTAGATATACACGTCAAAGCAAGGCAAGGAACTTTCATTTTATCTGGGACCCATTTATTTGTCTGAGCTCCTCCACTAACTCCTAAGTGTAACCCACTCTCGACTATCCACATGAACCAACATCCAGAAATATCATCTTTTCTCCCTTTTTGTGTTTTGTTTTGCTTTAGATGTGTGTTTTTTTATGTTGTGATAGTGCCTAATTCAGTTGTTGCTGTCAGGGTAGAGGGAGGGTGGAGGAGACTGTTGTATCTTAAAAAGGATCATGCCAAAAACACAGGGGACTCTGATTATAAAGAAAAGCCCTGGTGAGTTTGAAGACTACACTGCAGCTGGAAATCCTTCCTTCAAATTCTCACTTCTTGTATTTGTCCTAGTTTTCCCAGCAGCCAGAAGGTTCTCCGGTCCACTCAGGGACTGCTGTGCAGAAGCTTTGGTCAAAAAAACAACCCGTTGTCTCCCAAAATGGATGGTTTTACAGTGAGTGAACAGAATATCTGTAAGTGAGACTATTCCTGAGGTAAGATACACGTTTCTCCAGTCAGACGTGTCGGCTAATCACAGTTTAGATGACACTGAATTAAGTCAATGTTTTATCAAACTTAAAGGTCCAGTGTGTAATATTTAGGAGGATCTATTGGCAGAAATGGAATATAATATTCATAAGTATGTTTTCATTAGTATCATCACCTGAATATAGGAATTTGTTTTCGTTACCTTAAAATGAGACGTTTTTATCTACAGAAGCCTTCCACCACCACCATGTTTCTAGTAGCCCAGAACAGACAAACCAAACACTGACTATAGGTTTCATGGCCACCATAGTTGCTCTTCACGCTTGGAAGGGCAGGGTGAAGCAAGGGAGTTGCAGTCTGCAACTACACCACGAGATGCCAATAAATCCTACACGTTGGCCCTTTGAAAGGGAGGTTC
Organism: Dicentrarchus labrax; assembly: GCF_905237075.1. Classification (NCBI taxonomy): domain Eukaryota; kingdom Metazoa; phylum Chordata; class Actinopteri; family Moronidae; genus Dicentrarchus; species Dicentrarchus labrax. The sequence goes on along the minus strand of NW_026136719.1, from coordinate 18,638,676 downwards.
AGGTATTTTTCTTCTGGGCACATTTATGTCTCTTATGCAATTCAGTCCATGATTCTAGATGGGAAAGTAATTAGCTATAGTATCTTCACCCTCATCACCATAAGTCTGGTGCCTTTGAAATGAACAACCCCTGAAATCCTCCACTGGATCACTGCAGTCATCCAGGCCTGAGCAGAGCTGGATCAATCAGCCATTGATCAGTTGTCCATTTACACTATCTGTAAGATACAGCTGCTGTTTTAAAATGGGAAATTTGTGGTCTTTTAGACGGTAACTGAATAGTCAATAATGTTGTCAAATTAAATGACCAAATAGCTTATAACTTTTCATTTCCTCTAAAAATTACCTATATGAGTGTTTTCTGATCTGGCACCTATCGGCAGGACGACATTGTTTATCAGTGCCAGTGACAATCTTCTGATCTCTTACCTCAACTATTAAAGTTTACATGTTACAGGCACAAAACTTTTTAAATAACATTAGTGAAAGATTGCAGTTGTCAAGGGATGTTGTATCTGCAAACACTCAAATAAGAACATTGAAATAAGCTGACAAGTTGGTCCACGTATGCACTCACTTAGACACATGTCCTCAGTATATATTTAGTTTGTGTAAAAGAATAAATGAAAAATTCAAGTATTGGTTTTACTTTATTTTCACACTCTTATAGTTAAAACAAACTGACATTGATTCTCAGAAGGACAATGAGTTTATCAGACAGAGTTTCCAAAGGGTTTAACGACAGAGCTCAGAGCTTTTTCTGAGTGGCTTCAGAAAATAATCCTTCAATGTGCAACATGAGAATCACTAAACCTTCATAAAACACAGACATTGCTCTTCTGCAGTTCGGCTGCTGGAAACATTTAACAACCTATAACTCGACTACTTTCAGACCTGAGACTGAAACTGTAGTCAATATAACAGTTTTATGAGTCCAGACGAGCGTATAACTGCTGCCAGTCTGAGTACAGTGATGTAATGTAACTAATGTACAGTTACATTACTTTTATTTTACTTGAGAATTTCATTATTTCAGACTTCAATTTATATACTTTTAACTTTTCTACACTAAGATTAGAGAGTTTAAGACTGATCAGTTATAGGATACGATGCATTGTTATTAGGGCTTCAACTAAAGATTTTCACTATCGATTAATCTGTTGATTATGTTATCAATTAATCAAGATTTTAGAAAATATATTTTTTAAGTCAAATATTTAAATTGCTTGTGTTGTCCATCTGACTACAGTTAAAAACCATAAAATATTCAGTTTAACATCTGTGAAACTGGAGTACAGAATTTTGGCTTTTTTACTTTAAAAAATGACTTAAACAATTAATTGATTAACAAAATAGTTGATCAACTAACTGATAAATCGACTAATTGCTTAAGCTCTAAATTATATTGATTTAACTAGAAAACTGAATAAATAATTATTTGATTCAGCTCCATTTCAACCATCTAGAACATTAAATATATATGTTAATACATCAGTAGTAATAATAATAATACTAATAATAACAATCACAGCCACCATTCTACATTCATAATGAGTACTTGTACTTATGTTTTATATTAAGAGTTTTATATATTATCATTTAAAAATGTGTGTGTGTATGTGTGTGTGTGTGTGTTATTGCGAGTTGTGAAGGGTCTGAATATGTCGTCACATACACACACCCACACACACACACACGCGCACCTACACACACACACACACACAGACACAGACAGACACACACCCACACACACACACACACACACACACATGCGCGCACCTACACACACACACACACACACACACACAGACAAACACACACACACACCCTGTCCATTCCTCCAGTTCATTCCCAGTAAGCTCTCAGCTTCAGAAGCTCCTCCCAATAAACTCCAGTAAAAAAACACCCTTCACTCATCCCCTCTCTCACCTTTTCACTCCTCCAGCCTCTGCTCTCTCCCTCTCTCTCTATCTCTCTCTCTCTCTGGTCCTCCCCCTCTGCATCCCTTTATCCCTCCCCCCATCCTCTCTCTCTCTCTCTCTCTCTCTCTCTCTCATCTGTTTTCTCTCTCGTCTCCCCCTTTTCCAGCCTCCTCTATAACTTCTTATTTAATTTCTTTCATGGTTTTTTTTTCACCATAGATCCTTTGACACATTTCAATCACAGCAAATGCAGTAAGTCACAAGATCAATTATATTAAACGATGATATGATGATAACATAAAATAGCGTTTGGTTTATATTTACCAAGGACACACGATAAAATCAAGTAAATCAAAAAATATTTCCTATATATGTTGTATTCATGCCAAATTACCTCGAGCGAATATATACTACTTTTCTTTAGTAGGATATCAATGTAATATTTCCATGTTGCTGACTTTTAAAGTAGCACTTCACTGAATTATTTTTAAAAGACAGAAAAACAGAAAAGGAATTTAACTTTCACAGGAAACAAAACTGTACATAAAAAAGACACACCTTTCTCTCTCAGTCCTACATCTTTTAGCTTCTAATAAATCCTAATTGAACTCTCAATTAATTCCACATTCCTCAGATTGGTAGACACTTGCGCGCACTGACCGTCTGCGTCAAAATGTTTCCAGATGTCGATGAACTGCGCTGCGGTGAGCTCAGCCAGGTGCAGGTGGGGCGGCTGCTGTGCTTGAGTTGCCATCTCTGCTGTTTCTCCCTCCTCTTAGTCGGTAGTGATAGTTTGAGGTAAACTTTTCCCGGTGTAGACCTCCTTGGTACTGTGGGCAGCTCCTCCTCAGTTGTGGCTTTTAAACCCCCCGCGGCGTGCGCGCTTCTCCTGCCCGCCACACGGGGGCGCCTTCAGCGTGAAGAGAGACCCTGCAGGCAGCTGCAGCAGGAGACCAATTACAGGAGGAGGAAGAGGAGGAGGAAGGCTCTCCTGGGCTTTGCATATGAGTTACCATTAACTGCTGTCCAGGCTGCTGGTTTGATAGCAGAATCATTATACATCATCTAATCATGCTTCTCCCATGAGGAGAGAATCACATCAAACTATTTATCCTTTAGCGGGGCGCCCCGCTGGCTCTGGTGGATCTTGTAGGATCTATGTCATCCCTGTCTCTTCCAATATTATAGCTCTCTGCACAGTGACTTATCAAATAAAGCTTGAATAAATTAAATATCCCATCCCAGGGGCCACAACACCTCAGGAGGAGGAACTCAAAACAATAAAAATGTGCAGTGATGTGTGTCTCTAAGGGCCACAAATTAATCTTCTCTCACTGTCTGCTGAGTTTTTGATTTTACCTTTCAGATGTCACTTACACACTCCCTCCACTCTTGGCTTTTACTTTCACCTCCTCCCTCAACCTTTCCCCCATCATTCTTCCCGGCCTGCGGAGGTCGGAGGGGCACTCAGTCTCCTTGGCCAATCGAACCCTTACTTGGCGTGAATCCAAGCAGCAGCAGCAGCAGCAGCAGCAGCAGAGTGGCTGTTGCATGGCTACTAAATCACCAACACGCCTTTGTTCATTCTGCAGGATGAGCCATCTTTTTCCCATCTTCCCCTCCTACTGTGGTGCGTCCCCCTCTCTACAGTTTGGTCCCCATAGGCTGGTGTGAAGGATGGGTGCTGTGGTGGGGGAAGGGGGCTCAGATGGAGAGGATGCAGAAGAAGAAGAAGGAGAAGAAGACTCTTTATCTCCTCCCCGCAGAGCTTTGTGCTGCTGATCAGAGAGAAACGGAAGAAAACAGAGTTGGAGAGAGTAGATCATTTGTGTGTGTGTATGTGTGTGTGTGTGTGTGTGTGTGTGTGTGTGTGTGTGTGTGTGTGTGTGTGTGTGTGTGTGTGTAAGTTTGTGTGGGATAAGTGCATATGTACAACTCCTGTATGTGTATGTGGAAAAGACAGAAAGGGGGGAGGGAAAATAGACAGAGGGGAGATATTTATAGAAACTCCCATCGTAAAGCCTAACTGCATGAATAATAATTACAAAACTTAGAGGATTTGATTGCAGAGCTCTGAGTTGGAAGTGTTGGAGGTGAATTGATGGGATGAATAATGGAGCATTGTGGGATATGAGAATGACAATATTGGATAAGGGACAAAGATGTTAATGGACCTCTGATCACCTTTCAAATGGAAAAGTGTCATGAGGATATGAACATGCATTCACAGACCTACATATAATACATACACGTGCTGCACACACATATTCAGGTGCACACACATACACAAAATATAAAACAGACAGCTGATAGGAAGTCTCTGATATTAGCTTTGCATGCCAGTCATTGCACATTTGCAGATTATGGATAATTTTGCAATCCCGTTAATGCTGTATTAAACATATACTATGAAATTTAGATTAGTTAAACGTGGCTTAATGTTGATTATTAACATGGAAAGGGAAAGTGGGATGAGGAAATGTTGCAGGCAGCCAGGTGTTTAAGAGGCTTTTCAGCTCACTTTGATTTAATTTTCTGAAATGCAACAACAATGTACCATCTCTGGTGTTATGCTGAATTATGCAGGATCAAGTGCACAAATCCTGCTTGAGTTTATACATAAAAAGAACTGATTATTTTAAAATAATAAGCTGTAGTTAGAGTGCAGACCGGCAAATGAAACAGAATATTCTCATTTAAATAAAGACAGATACGTTGGTGACTGCAGGTTAAAACTGGGGGTTAATGGTTTTTTGTTATGGATGATTATTACCTCTCATGTCGGCTACTGTTTCACCACATCTGTCCTGCTTCTCCAATTCCTCTTTAAACACCATTCATTAGTTTTACAATTAACACTTGAAATGATGAAAGCACTTGTAAATTACAAGGTAGTACAAAATATAAACCAGACTTCATTTTTAGCGTCTTACTTAAGGTTTCATTACTCTTCTTTTGTCTTGTATTGTACCTCTCTAAACTAAAAACAAATCAAGTGTGAATTTGAATCAAACATTGATAGTTAAGTCATTTACTTAGTCAATGATGATCCATTGAAGAAAGCATAGTGTGTATAAGTGCATATTTGGGAGTTTTAAATAAAAATAAATCTTCCTTGTGTAAATATTAAAGTCATAGTTTTATATTCCGCCATCCGTTTTGTAATGACTAAAGCCTTGTGTTATCAGTGTCTCTAAAAACTGAAGCCGTTTTGTCGTGCTGTAATACAGCCTCCGAGGATGAGCTTCTTATTCCTTTTCTCACAGACATTGACATTAATCCAAACAAAGTAACTTTTTTAAAGAACTCAACACCAATTTGAACCTTTTGAAAAACAAACATAAAGCAAAAATAGCCAAAGGTTTTGTTTTAGTTCTTAGTGTTTCATTTTTATGGTGCTGTGCTTTATGAGGTTTATATAATGAGACGTTTGCTGTGCGTTCATCAAATGCAGCTATACAACTGCCTTCCTGGCCCAAATGTAACCTCACGCTCGTGAAAGAGTCAGTTTCTTCAGTTTCTGATTAACATGAGGAGACACTGACGATGCAAAGTCCAATATACTGAAATATTTAACAATGTCAGAAATATATATCTCACAGAATGAATCTCTCAAACATTAAAATACTCTCCATACGTGTATTACGACAAATACACTGTCATAACTCCTGCTGTGTGACTGTGTGATTGTGTGGTTTTGTTTTCTACCCTAGTGTGAGTGAAGTGTGCTTGATATCTATTATATATTATATATTATATAATGATCTGATATGTTTATATGTTAATTTCTACATTAAAATCCTTGAAAAGGCATCTACTCCTTCTACCTCATTAAAAAGTCCAGGATGTGTGAATTTTCCCTTTCTAAGGTTTTCCTGATGGACACAAGATGTCTCCTACTTCACTGTAAAGTCCATTCTCAGTGTATGTGCACTGGTGGCTTCAAGTTTCTACATCACACTAGTATAAGTTTCATACTGGACCAGAATTTAATTCCAAACTATTTGTGATGTCACTAATCATGCTCTTAGACCCTTAGAATTTGATTTTCAATTAGATAAACTTTCTACTTTCAGTAGATGAATGTGAAAACATCCTTCTAGTGTCAACCTGCACATACATCACACAGTGTAGCACAAAAATCAAAACAATCAAAACATATCTGTGAGTGGAGGGGGGCTTTAACATTAACTACTGTACCCTAGGACACACTCATCTGTGTGTGTGTGTGTGTGTGTGTGTGTGTGTGTGTGTGTGTGTGTGTGTGTGTGTGTGGCAGGACAGGACCTGCCTGATGAGCCCCTCGCTGATGTTTGCGTGCACTGAGGAACCTCCAGCATGCAGTCAGGGTTGAAGCTCTCTGTGCTGATATCTGATCAACCAACAGCACTCGACCCACCTACGGCCGACATTGTAGGAAGGAAAAAATCTGAGTTTATGGAAAAGAGAGGTCAGAGTGGTTGAGGTGATGGTAACAGCATTAAACACTGAGGATGCATCGTTAAACTTGCTCCCTCCTCCTTGAATATTGACTCTCTTGGGACAAATTACACCTTTATCATTCTAATTGGTCAATGAATCTGGTGCCCTCACAGATGTCCAAGCATTAGTTGGCCACACCTTCAACCTGAGCAGAAGTCTGGTTAAGGGCATAGGTTTCATTTCAGCATTGTGGGGAGGTGTGTATGAGGGTCCTGACCCAGGAAATTCTGAGAATCAAACAATTCAGTTCCTACATTCTGGTGAATCTTTCTGCATCAGTTTATGGTGGAAATGTTTTTTTTCCTCCCCCTTTTCCCTTCTGGCTCCTCCATTGTTATCAACCGTGCATAGCTGCTTCTTCTTCTTCCTGTTTTTTTACAACCATTGCCGCCTACTTTACCACAGGCATTGTTGAGTCTATGAGTTGCGTTCTAGTGCTTCGTCACAACAAACGCCCTCTGCTACTGTCATGGTTTTATTGGGTGGGACAAATGCTCATGTTCCTAATGTTGAAGGGAACATGTACCCCCCTGAAATGTTCTTGATAAACAAGCAGGACCTTACATTTGATACATATTAAAATCTGAGGCTAAGTAGCAGGTTAATTATCAAAATGTCCGACAATAATTGATAAAAATCCAGCAGATAACTCATAACTTCAGGGTGATGCAGAGCAGCTGAGAGATCAGCCATGACCATGATGTTGTTTTCTACCAAACACCGTACTGTGTCAGTTAATCCCACTACAATGCAGTAACACTGATTGTCTCACCCACCTGTCATCATTAGCTGCACAGCCGTTGAGGATAGGCAAGTCAATGTGAACTCCAAACCTGAACTTTCTCTTCACTTTACTTTCCTCCAACAAGCCTTTCCCTCCTGCAGCTTCTCATCATGCAGCCAATCAGATATCAGCGGAGCACAATAAATTACAGCACAGTCCTCCTCACCGATGTGATGCCAGTGAGACGACACACATCTCAAACTGCATAATCACACGCTCAGAGGAACAATAAATACCAAATGTGCATGTTGTTGGTAGGAATGAATATCACAGAGTGGGATTATTTGTGTGGAAGTGTGCATGTAGATTAAATTGGGCTTTCTGGGTTTTGACTGCCAGAGACATTTGCTGCGGCGTTAATACGGTTGAGCAGAAGTCAGAGTGGGAGTGTATGATTTGTGTAAATTAGAGTGACAGGGTGCCTCATTGCAGTAATCAGACATTTGTATCAGCTGCACAATGTGGACCATAGAGTGATCATCAGAGATTAGAAACTATTGGTTGCCAACGGCTGAAAACAGATAAAGCAGAATCCAATTTTCAGTCTATTTGGCAGATTGTATTGTGATTATTTCTCTGCAGAACACTGCAACAGATAAACACCTTACAATGAGAAAAAACTGCATAATCATTTACTGCATGTCATTTGTACAAACAAATATGTAGAAACGCACATATAGGAATAGCAGCTCAGCAAATCACACTGGAGTTCCCCTCCTGAGATAGGAGCTGAACTCACACAATGGGACCCAAATATCGACACAGAGCATCTCACAGTGTTAAGCTCGACAGCCACATGATAAAATTGTATTTTTGAGTTTGCTGAACAGTTTGGAGGAGAATGGCATCTCCCTGTATGCAAGCAGGACGGGTTGTCCTCTACCCTCCATCGGGAACAATTAAGATACCGGACCTCCAGAGAGCACATTTCTCAAATGCATAAACAACCCCAACACAAGTAATAATGTCACCTGAGACAAGAAGTGATTATTTGTCCTCATGATGCAACAGTGAACCTGACAGTGAGGCTGTAAGGCAGAAACTTAAAAAATATGATGGAAATGAATAGTTTAGGTTTAGAATCCAAAAAGGGGTTGTTTCAGTTGAAGAAACTTTTGCACACACATATTTTAACATCTCTGTTACCTACATATGTTACTATGAGTCCCCTTTCAGCTCCTGTACTTCCGCCTTCCAGTGCTAGGTTGCACAGCTGTCCCTCTCGGGTATTAGTATAGATTCAGCAGTGTTGTGTATAAAGCATGGTGATGAAAATAAAGAATGAATGCATGGTGGTAAACATCTGAACAGTGTTGTGGGACAATGAACGCTAATGTAGCTGGGACATTTTTTTTCCAGCTGTGTAGCTTTTTATGATAAAATGAAGATGATTTGTAGATTTGTTAACTTCGATTCAGGAGCAGGGCCTGTCAATGTCTCAACCACTAATTTCACCTCTTATCACCTGGCAAGCTACTTATACCTGGTCAACCCCTTTCCTGCCTCAGTTTTCTCAACCAACCCTTTTCCTTCCCTTCATCCATTCACCTCATCCCTACCCACATCCCTTTGTTCTCTCTTCCCTTCTCCCCTCATCCCTTCCTATTCAAACATACATATCTACCACATCTCATTCTGGGTATTGTCCGGGGGGCTGTAAGCAGCTCGCGTGAAAACATGCCTGAGACAGAACCCCTACACTGTCTCCCTCTGCTAGGCCTCCAGCACGTCCTCCCAGGGCAACATAACAGATAACATCTTCTTCCATGGTCTCCCCTCCACATCCACATCAAATCATCTATCCATAACATAAAAACCTCCTCAATTTTTACTAAACATCTAATGTATGAAATATTGTAGTGCCGTGGTCCTTCCCAATCATAACCCACCAACACCAGTTTGTGAACATGCCCCAGGAGGCCACCAGGGTACCAGGGTATGGACCATACATTTATATTGATTATTTTCTTGGAAAAAGCTTCATCCATGTGCTGGTCATCTCTAGGATTAATTACTCTTTTGTGCACATTCTCAAAAAACAGGAGCAGGGTGCAAACTACTTATCTTCGGTGTCACAGATTATGCGTTAACTTGGGCTACTATTGATAGTATCACTTACGCATGAGGTTGATTCATCACTAACGCGCTTTATTAAAAATACTGCTATTCTTGCAAACACTATTGAGGCATGACAGCACAATATTATTAACTTCAGATTAGAAAATATACATAAAATAAACGTTCCTAGTTCCGGTCATTATTAATTTATTAATTTCTGTTTTGTAGTCAACTTACTTATCTCCCCCCACCCGCGACAGTAGAGAAAGTGAGCTCCCGCTATAGCCATGGTGTAGTTCACACACTGATCAGGAGGGTTAAAGATGTTACAGAACAGGCCACCAGAGATAGTGAAACCTCCTGGCAACACACTGGACTCTGTACATAATTATATCTCTTGGTGACATTTCTCTTTTAATTAAATCAAAGGTATAGCAGCTGTTGCAGTACAGAGCCCTTGTAACCATTACAATCTGAGAGTGTGTTTGAATGCATCAAATAATGTGGATGGGCGTTTCCAGGGTATCATAAAGCATGTGTTTGGCCCAACACACAAACACAGAGTAAAGGCTCAGGTCCCGCCTTGACCTGCATGCATCACTCTCCATCATCTGTGTTTTTTGGGAGGAGAAATATGAATCTGTGCAGACAAACATGGATCACACGCACGGAGGAAAAAAATTGTCTATAAGCACAGGGCTCTGCACTGTGATGAATCATTGAGAGTTGACAGGCCTCCATAAACAAATGCACTGAAGCGCAACCAGCACTCCCACATGCACATATAAAAGTGCAGTATACAGAGCTGAGCAAACATATCCTCGGATGGGTGTGAAGTGTGTGTGCACATATTGAATGCCAACAAGTGTCCCTGAGGCCTGATTTGTGCCCCCTGGCCCCCCACCTCTGTCCAGGCAATCCCTTTTATTGAGCAGGTGAACAGAGATCTATTGATGTGCCTTCAAGCAAAGAGTGAGAGACGAGTGAGAGAGACACCAATGTACAGTAAACAACACTTGCAGAGAGCTAAACTATGTGACATCCGTTGTGATTGTTCAAACATACCGTAGGGGAGAAATAACAGTCAGTGAGTCGGTGAAATCAGTCCCTGTGATTACAAGTGTTGAAACAAATTAATCAAATTAAACTAAAACCAATGCGGGCCATATGGGACATAATCTAGCTACCAAACTGTTGGAAAACATGTGTGACCCAACAAACACTCAGCAGCTTCACACAGTTACTGTTCTGGCAGCTGCACATTTAAAGCTTTGGCTCCGTCATGTTTTTATTTTGGACAGAAAATGACACAATGAGTTCAAAGCGCAAGCTGTTGGCTCTGAATGGAGGCCAGGCGGGTTTTAGCCGTAACAGATTAACATTTTAGACTTTTCTGATTTTTTTTTTTTAAACGCCCCACATCCTTACAGAGAGATACGCAAACTCAGCAGAAAATGTATCTGAAAGGTGACGTTTCAGACCTTGTTGAAACATTTCTCAAGACTCTATATGACCTACATAAAGACTGGTTGTTTAATCGACTTCCTCTTGAAATCAATGAAACAAGGTTTTTGTCCACTGGGGACGCCCGAATCAACAAAAAATAAAAGTTCTGTGTAAGTAAGTTTTGTATGATTTAATGTGCATTGCAATGTATTGTTTATGTTACAGTAATAAAATATATACAGATTGTACAGAAACACATTTGCATTATTCAATTTAACTTTTTGAAGTATCTTTCAAATATTGATACACAAGATCTCTCAGTATCAACTTCAAGTTAACTCAGTATGAGACATTCGTCTGTGTCACAAATAAACACTACTTCATGTATTTGCATCATGTTGCTTTAATTATACAGTATTTGCATTCCTTCCTATGCAAGTATTACAGTCACTCAGGTCAGCTCTTTGCAATAGGGTGACAAGGCGTCCCACTTTTTATCTCTTGTCTCATTCCCACATATTGAGACAATGTCCCACATTTTGATTGGCTCTAGTTTTTATGTTTCACATCACTGCAGGACGCTTTTCTAAAATCAGGTTTTTTATTTAGTAGATGTGAAGAAAGGAAGGCTGTCATCACAAGTTATGCATATTTAAGTTGAATATGGTAGAAAGTATCATAAATAAAAGGAAATGCAGCGGCACCAAAAATAACTGGGAAACCACTGCAGACTATCACATAAAATCATATGAACTGTGAAACTTTAGCTTCCTTTTATATGTATTTACTTAGTGTGGGAGCTGGGAAAGTTGCATTTAAATTAAATATATTTGAGTCTTCACATGCGTGTGTGTGTGTGTGTGTGTGTGTGTGTGTGTGTGTGTGTGTGTGTGTGTGTGTGTGTGTGTGTGTGTGTGTGTGTGCTAGTGAATCAACCAGAGAGCAAAGATTAGAGATGTTACAACCTAAGGGGCAGAAAAGAAATCTTTATTTTTTAAGTTAGATAGACATAAAAAGAATTGGTAACATTGTCCCACACAAACCTGCTCTTTGTACCACATTTGGTTTGTTGGGATACAGTCACCCACAGAACCCACAGTGAAAGTCTCATCATCCGATGCATTTTCAACTAAAAGAGCTTTTTATTTCAAGGAGTTCTTGAAGGTATACTAAAGTACAGGATTGTAGCACAATATGAGAAACTGTAATGTCACGTTGGTAATGGAATTAAAATGATCCATCCCTCCAGTGACTTTAAACAATATTATACTGTCTGAATTGATACAAGATTCAGGTTCCTCAGTGCAAAATAGATCACTGAGCATCCATTCAAACTGCAGCACTGAATTACTTTACACCAAGAACTGATGTGTTGTTGGCTGCAGGATGTTCAATATGTCTTTATTGCCAGCGGTGAATACAGAGGATGTAACTGTGTTGTGAATGATGTAATGTTTTAGATATTTTCATTTAGTGATGGTTATTTATTGATCATGTCGTACATTACATTAGTCCATTAGTTATTCCATTTTATTTTTACATGGGCAGGATCTGTGACATGGTCTCCATTAATTAAGAATATATATTCAAAAATGTATAAAAACATTAGTTTTGGAGCTAATTTAAATCTGGTAGGTTAAAATGTCACTGTCAGCAACCTTTTAAAGTCAGATGATTCATATTGAGGTGCCATGTAATGATTGACTAATGTGGTAATTTGGCCATTTAGCTCCTTGTCCAGTGTGCCATACAGAAATAATACTGCCAGAAATATTAAATAAAATAAACAATAATCAACTATCAACTACTACTATTCAGAAAATGCTTTAGACTCTCACATTTAGAAAGCTGACTGACCTGAAGTGTAAAGACAACTGTTCACACATAAAGCACATGAATGACAGAGGTTGCGTGTCCCAGTTCATGACCTGCATTTTCTGCTGACTCCTCTCAGCACAGACGGTTGTTTAAAAGAAAAAAAAACAGGAGCACCAGAGAAGAGAGTTAAACTGATTAGCATTTTAAGAAGACAAACCCAAAGACCATTGTGCTTTTGCAATAAATCTGAGACTATCCAACATGATTTACATACTCAATCCATAAAACCAGCCATTAGAACAGGAACTAAACTGCAATATTTCCAAGAATCGACAAGGATTGACACTCCAATTCTGGCCGGGTGTCAGAGGTTAATTGGTTGCTGTTGTTTATGAGTGGAAAACACCTGCCACGATGAAAGATTTGTGACCCCAAATCCCTCTTTTCTCCTCCGATGAGTTTTTAATTTTTCCCTACAGACACCTAAGCAGTATGTAAAACCTCATTTAACACTAAAACCAGACTCAAAAGTCTGATTAATTAATTAATTATTCCCACAGAATTTCCACAGCTTATTCAGTAAGGTCTGGAGGATTAATATAAATACAGTGCAGTGTGTATTTAGCACTTCAAACATTATCTGAAGCAGTCACAGTTTAGAAGCAGGAACGTTTTTATCTTTTTTGATTTGATTTCAAGTCAACAGTTTGACTGGATTAAATCTTTACAGTTCTATTTTCCTTATCTGTGGCCCTCTATTCCACATTTCCTCTGATACTGCAGAAAATAGCTGAGCTTCATCACTATCAGTAAGTGTTCGGTTGTGCTCAGAAGGCTTTGCTTTGGGCAGTAAAATATAAAAGCGCTCAGCCATGACAGTAACTTCACCAGCCGCTCTCTGGGGCTCTTAACACCAATTAAAACCTGTTTTTTCATATTTGGTCATATCCCTGTTTATACTGTAAAAGTATTGTTTGTGTCTACCGTGGCAGATGTGACATGGCTCACATATCTTTTTCTAATTCGGAGATTGATGCGTCTTCTCTCTGTTTTTTAGATGATCCATCTTTCGTCTGTGAGAGGGACAAAGAGGGTTTGCTGTCAGACAACAGCTGCAGGAGGAGAGAGAGCGACTCGTTTGCATCGCTGCGGTGTCGCTGTGACAGAGAGCAGATGTTCTCTGTGATTGCTTAGTGGTGTGTTTATCTCTACTCTGTTCCTCGTCGAGTTGAAGCTGAAACATTACTGTCATCCTAAGCATTCATCCTGTATAAAGATTCACACTACACTATTTCAAAGTTCTCCGAGTCTTTTATATGTACATTTCTGTTGTGCTATTAGGCCCATACAACTCCAGAAAACATCATGTATAAACTGGTTTATTCTATGTGGCACTGTTTACTGCATTGGCTCTGGGTATAATAAGTTTAAGATATTTAATAGTAAGTGTTTAATAAAAGGAGGCTACAGCCATGTTAGTGGCTCATGAGAGATTTAGTTTAAAGCACAATCACACACTATCATGTTAGCAATTAGCACTGAACACCGATTACAACTGAGGCTAATAAAATAAATTATCATTTGAACTTGATGATAAATCATCATGTTCGATACAGGTTTCGCCTTCACTGTGGTGCTAGAGGTCAGGAATCACCAAACTACTGTACATCCTCTGTGGACCTTAAATGTCTGTACATAATTTTGTTAAAATCTGGTGGGTGTGTGGTGGACCGACAGACCGATATTACCATCCGTAAAGCCATTGCGCTGGCATGTCTAAAACCAGGAAGAGGACTCAGGTGATGCAGCATCTGGGGGAGCATCTGCTTTGTAACAGAGTCATCAACTGACCAGACAACATGAAGGGAAACATATTTATGAAAGTGATAAAGTTAGATGGAAACAGACAGGTGTGACCCGACAAAACCTAATTAACTTTGTCAGTTGCTGAGAACAGTTTAGTTTTCACCCCAGAACTTAAAGCAATAGCTGAGAAGAGTCACTCCAAAGTCAGTCCATTAAATATGTAATTGGAGCCAGTAGACAGTTAGCTTAGCTTAGCATAAAGACTGGAAATGGGGAAACAGCGAGCCTGGCTCTTTCCAAGGGTAAAAACTTACACTTACACTTACCAGCACCTCTCCAGGAAGTTGTTATGGGCCTAGATATAATCACATAAAACTGGCATATCACTGTTTTTACACGTTTGTACGCGTTGAATAAACAAGATATGACGTTTTAAAGACTGAGTCTTAGAGGAGCCGGTACAGAGCCAGGCTAGCTGTTTCCCCTGTTCCCAGTTTACACAAGCTAGTGAACCAGCTCTTGACTGTAACTTTATATTTATCTTACTAAAATGCAAATAAGTGTATAAGTGTATTTCTCAAAATGTCCAACGATTCCTTTAAAGATTTATTCATTGATTAAGGGACCAGTGTGTAGGATTTAGTGGCATCTAGTGGTGAAGTTGCAGATTGCAACCAATCTGAATACAGCTCGCCTTCCAAGAGTGTAGGAGAAACTATGGTGGCTGCAAAACTATAGTGAAAAACACAAAAGGCCCTATCTAGAGCTAGAGCTAGTGTTTGGTTTGTCCATTCTTGCTTTAGAAAACCAGATAAAAAGTCTCATTCTAAGGTAACAAAAACACAACAATTCTTATTTTCAGGTGATTATACACTAATGAAAACATACCTACCAATATTATATTAAATATCTGCCAATAGATCCTCCTAAATGTTACACACTGGACCTTTAAAACTGAGGACTTGACTTGGTCTCGGCTGGAGTTACTTGACAGTCTGAAACAATGATTTGCTAAAACTGTGACTCAAAAGTCTGATTAATTTCCACTGCTTATTCAGTAAGGTCTGGATGATTAATATAAATACAGTGCAGTGTGTATTTAGCATTTCAAACATTATCTGAAGCAGTCACAGTTTAGAAGCAGGAACGTTTTTATCTTTTTTGATTTGATTTCAAGTCAACAGTTTGGCTGGATTACATCTTTACAGTTCTAGTTTCCTTATCTATGGCCCTCTATTCCACATTTCCTCTAATACTGCAAATAATAGCTGAGCTTCATCACTATCAGTAAGTGTTCGGTTGGGCTCAGAAGGCTTTGCTTTGAAACTGATGACTTGAAACTTGACTTGGTCTCGGCTGGAGTTACTTGACAGCCTGAAACAATGATTTGCTTGAGACCTGAAAACAAAAGCTTGATTAGAATCCTGGAGGAACAAAGAGATTAATAGTCAGTACAGGGCGAGCCTTGCAAAGCTGTGCTAAACACCTTGCCATATCAATCATTACGCTTATAACCCTGACAGGATCAAGGAAACAATTAACAGAATAAAACAAAGAGTTTAACAGTAATTTTGTTATGCTGAGACTGTTTTGATGAATGTTAATACTTTCTCATCTAAGAGACAAGACAACTTCTCTTCAAATGAGATCACATAGAGACAAATGACTGACTGAGCTGAACACATCCTGCATCCTCTGCGGGGAACACAACTCTCCTCCCCACAAGTTTATTCCTGACGCCTTATTTTTGTTGTATAATGAGAGTTTCACTTCACCTGATCTGTCAACATCTTTTCTCTGTAGACAGCCGAGTAAGTGGCCAGTCTCCACTCTGCAGTGATGTGAAAACAAAAACTCACTCACAGAATCAACATTCATAATCAGCCAAAAACACTGCTGCTCATCACCAGTAGTTTAATGTATTTTGTCACATTCATACTGACAGTTAATTTCTGTCCATATTCTCTGGCTTTCCTTTCACCATATTTACCATCTGAACATCTTTATCAAGGTCTCTGATATTGTGTATCAGTGGATACAGACTGATCTAATAACATTTCATCTCCACATACAGTCGTATGAACACATTTTCATTGTAGTTTTACTTACTGTGCAGAGACATCTACAATGATTGAGCAGCGTTCTAGATCAGAAATCTTCTCATTAAACAATTGAATTAACTTCAGAAAGCTGTTTTTGTTTCCACCATTAATAATTTCAAAGTGAGTTCAGAACACAGTTCACAAGTTCACCATCTGATCACTTCATCTACACAGATTGGACTGTAGTCGGCATCAACTGCAGATACAAATATTGGTTTGCGGATGTGTGTGTGTGTGTGTGTGTGTGTGTGTGTGTGTGTGTGTGTGTGTGTGTGCTTGCAGTATTTGGAGGTGATGACAGAAGAATATTGCACTGAGGAAAGATTAAATTTCTGGTACACAATACAACCCAATCACTTGACACAATCACACACACACTTCTTTTTTTTTTTTTTTTTACCAAACTTGACCATTTTTGACCAATGTTCAAAGAGACAATCACAATATTTATTTATTTCTCTTCCTGTTTCTGTATGTAGAGAACTGGAGAAAAATCTCCTAAATTATTCATTTGTATGAATCTGTTTGATTTAAATTGTTTTTTGTGGGCGGTGGTGTCACTGCAGTCAGACAAACAGTCAGAGAGATTAGTGAAAGATGACTTGCTGATTTGCTCTGTGATCCAGTTTTCAACTGTAATCCACAATATCACAAAAGCAGAAACTCTGAAGGTATTAAAATGACAAATGAAAACTGTAGACGTGACCTTTGGTTTTGTGTGATAAGGGTGTTTTTGAGGGCTTGATCCAAAATATTAAGCTATATCAGGCTTGCTGCAGGAGGTTCTGCGATGGCTCCACAAACTCCAGCTTCTTTTCCTTGTTCAGTGACGCTGAGGAATCCTGGATAATGAAACTCCACTCTGTCTGCAGGCACTGTACCAATCACAAAATCTACCACACATATCCATCGCACAACCAATATTACACAATAAGACAGTTATCCGACATCCACAGATACACAGGATACAATCTAACCATTTCGTGTGCCATAATCCTTTTGAGCACTCGAGTAGAGGTTCAATTCAGAGTCAACCTGAATGATTACCACCATATATAAAAGTACATTAGCAAACATCAGGCTGTGCCAGCGCGCTGTATATCTGCAGTCCCACCATACAGGCTGCATATTTCTCACTACAGTCACAATAAAAATACTTGAATCTTATTATGCATCTAAAATCTCACACTTGAATATATGTATATAAATGCGCATATAAAGTCTCAACACACTCAAAGTTCATCATGTCTGAAAGCTCTAGTGGATGATGAGTAACACAATCACACAGAGATGCACAATCATCTCCCTGCACCTCTGATCCTCTCTGGGTAATTGTCCTATTTTAAAGTGAGCGGTTTTGTCCATAAGTTTAATTCTGGTAAATAACTTATATTTCACTGGTTTAGAGTAATTAGAGTGTAGTCTGAAATGTCCTGTATCGTCTGTACAGAAGATAAATCTTTCCACTGGTGGCACCTTCAGATCAGAAGATTTGTGCTCCACCACATCAGATCAGATCAATAAAAGTCTTCAGTGCATCTGCATGAAAAGTGCATCTGCTGAGGATCTAAGAATAGCATCGCTGTCATTCCAGTTTTCATCCATCTCTTAGTGTTGTTTTGGACTGCTAGCAAGTGGCAGACTTGTAGTTTTATTTCTGAAACATTGTCTGAACTTTCAGTGTCTGATTTCCTTGTTTCCACGGGGTTAGAAGACGTAGTGACGTTTCAGCTGTTTCAGGGAACAGAAAACTTAAGTCTCTCCTTTGTCAGTGCACATTTTATTCTTTTTGTAAGAAAATAAACTCCACCGTCACATTATATTGACATTATGAATAGAAATAAAAAATAAAAAACTACAAACACATCGTATATCTTCATTGAAGCTAATGTGTATGTTTCTTTCCTTAATAGCTCCCTCGTTGAACAGCTCAAGCTGTATTTTAGTGCACACAAGCTGTCCTTTCATATGTGGATAGAAGGCATTTCTCCCTGGACACAAAAGAAAGAAATGTATTGTGTAACAGTAAGTTGGCTATAGGCTGCATGATGGCAAAAAGACAAAAAGATCCCTCTCTAACATCCTGGGATGAAATAATGTGTTGTAAAACACAACAGGCACTTCAGGGTAAACTCCAGGGTCTCTATGTGGATTTCAACACAAACCATCTGTGACTGACAGGAGGTTTGGTGCTCAGGGTGGGACTGTTGTTTATTCTGCCTCCCTAAAACCCTCAGTGAATTTAGTCACGGATGAGTTCTGCTGATCAAGTACTGAAAGTAATTTGCATTTTCATGCACTGAAAGTTTGCATCATCAATGTTGTTCTCGCCTGCAGGTTGTCAAATTCTTCTGTACGCAGAACACTTATTTTCTGTTGAAATGGAAAGAACAACAAAGATGTTTGTGAGAGCTAACTGGTGAAGAGAATCTTATCTTATCCTAACACAAAAGGCTGCACATCTGTATGAAAGCCGAGCTGATACACCGGCATGGTGGATATTATTGGCTGATTTTAGCTTATCAGATATTTATGAGCGTATATGTACTATAGAAACTGTCACAATTACACAGTTTGAGAGCAAGTTTAAAATGTCAAATGTCCTGCTCAGCTATTGAAACCCAAAATGTTTGATATTAAAATAGAAAAGATTTTTAAAAAAAGATAAATGAATGAATGATGATTAAGAGGCAGGGGACATGTGATTGGCTGAAATATGAGGGGGGCGGTGACACCACGGTCATGAAAGGTGACACAATAAAGTGACGGGAAATAAAAGTGTAAAAGTATTTTAATTTCTACATCATTACAGTAAGTCCCAGAAGCGTCCCTTAGATACTCCAATACATCATTATACCAACTGCAGGATCCTTCATAAATAAAAGGCAGCATAAAGTTAAAATACAGCAGTCATTAGAACACCATCTCTATAATATCATCATCATCATCATCATCATCAGATTCTGTTTACAGGACTAAGAGTACTACTGCATATATGAAACAGTTGTATAAAAGGCTTTCATGTGTCCAGAGGGAGCAGCATGAAATATTATAAACTGCCTCGAGTTCAGAAATGAAAATAAATCTGTGGTTGTTGAGTCAGTAAGTACGTAAGTAAGTAAGACCCCTATAGCCCACTCCCTATGTCTGCTTGAGGCTAGCATCTCGAGGCTACATTAGCCAGTGCTAGCATAACACATCTGAAATGCAGATTGAACTGTCAGTGGTCGATTTGCATTGTGGGTAATGCAGGCACCAGATTTGACAAGGAATAATAATGGGCAAAAAAAGATGATATCTTCTTTCTAATTGTTTGTTGTGAGTCCGACGTTGTTATGAGTGCAGTGTTAAATCAGTGGAGTAGTCTTTTAATGTCAGCAGATGATTCAGTGACCAGCTCGTGTGGTTGAACAGTCTGCTGACTCAGCAACAATAAAACAGACTGGAACATAATGACGCAGCCTCTGAAGCCATAGTGCGTACCCCAGAGTCACAGCTCACTAAACTGCACTATGATTGCATGAGCAAGTGCAGCTTCTGTTGGATGATTTCAGAGTTCATGGTCCACAGGAACTCAGTCAGTCCTCCAGTGAGCATTTCCTCCATAGGAACAAACTGCAGCACCTGTCTCTCACTCCCAGATGGCAGATGTTTACCCGAGTCCTCCTCTCCTCTTAAGTGACCCATACAGTTATGGACTTGAGTAAGAACAGGGAGTATTCGTGCGGCAGCTTCAGGACAGAAGCCAACGCACACGAGCACTGTACCGACAACGCCTGAAGGGGGTGGACACCTGAACGTGACTGAGTGAAAACACACATGCAGGCAGAGCACAACAGCTGCTGTGACACGGGTGAGGGCAGAAAACACAGGCAGTAGCAGGGCATCCCCAGAGTTCAGGGTCTGCAGGGACAAGAAAACACAACCTAAGAGCTGCTGCTGGTACAGAGGCTCCCCGTCGTGCAGCGTGATGGAGCCTCTTTGAGGAAATGAAGGCTCTGCAGAAAATGTTATGACTAAATCCCCAAGATGGCTTTCACAGGCACCCCACACTGAGCTGCTGCCAAACACCAGACACTGCCTCTTCTTTTTGATCCCATCGCTGTCGGTAGTGAACTGGCAAAAACCTGCAACATCAGACAAGATGGAGGCCGTGCAAACCGCGTGGCAAGACTTGCAGGGAGGTGTGTGAGTCAAGTCTACCGCTGTGTCTGTCAGGGCTTCATTCAAGTGGTTTAACAATCCTCCTTCACAGAACGGAGAGTTTCTGACTGCAGGCAGTGCAGCCCCTTCGATAACATACCATGAATCCACTTGACACCCGGACAGGGGTCCTTCCAATATGCAGCCAGTCCCACTGGTCTCAGTGCAGTGTCTCTGTATCCAGGTGGCATAGCAACCCCTGTTGATGCGCTCCCTCCAGCTCAGGGTCTGCAATTCCCTCCGCTCATTGAAGGAGCCTGTTTGCTTCTTCTGTCCCAGAGGTCGGCCCGCTGAGACACTGCAACAGGCAGGACTTACCGTGTTACGAGAGATCCATCGGCTCCGGGGAAGGAAACTCACCTATGACAGAGAAACTTTATCAAGATCAATTTTTTTTTTCTGAAACCAATGTTGGATTTTAGATGAACACAAACATTTGTTATCTGCAGCTTCTACTAATGTTTAGTCTCTCCATTTGTCAAACTCAACAAACCTACAAAAAAATGCAACATTTCACTCAATCTAGAATAACTTTAAACAGTGTGACAAACGTTATCTGATGACTGGCTTAATTAAAGCTTCATGGTCTACAGACATCCTACCTGGAAGCGCTGCAGGTATTCCTGAGCCGTGCAGTCCCTGATGTAGTCGAGATGCTGCCTCTGCTCTGTGCTCATTCCTTCAAACAGTCGCAGGTTTTCTTTGATCGTCTCCACCTGCAGCGTGTGGAAGTATGAGCACACCTCTTCATGCTGTTTTTGAAAGGACTCTGGGACAAGCGAGTTTGGGAAAAGGGCTTCTCGGTCAGCCAGATGTGGTCCGTAGTTACGGATCAGTTTTGAGAGCAGAGGCCTCACAGTTTCCTTGCCGTCATAGTTCAGACACACAACATAGACCTCAGAGTTGCCGGCCTTGCTGGTGGCAGGTTTAAAGACGTTGACGGAGTGGAAGCAGCAGTTCAGCAGGTAGAGTAAGCAGATGGAGGAGTGTTCATACAGCGTGAACATTTTCAGCACAAAGGAGCCACTGGGGCTCAGGAGCAGCAGCGCAGCTGTGACCTCGCAGTAATGCAGGGACGCCACCAACGCCTCCTGCTCGTCCGGATTCTCCTGACAGTCAAAACTACCATCTGCCGTCACCAGATCAACTCTACGCATGTTAGCCACAAACGCCTGCAGCTCCAGCAAATGCTTCTGGATCATGACGTTGCCTGTGTTATCTGAGCCAAAGAACCACCAGGGCAGCGTGTTCGCAATTAACCGATCGTCTGCAATCGTGGTGCTCCCTCCGTTAGCCTCATGGTACGGGTTGAGAGTGTTGGCGGCCCAGGTCCAGTCACAGTAGCGTGTGGACTCGCTGGTTTTCATGTAGTGGTTCAAAGCTGTTATAAAGGCCCCTGGAGCTTCACACAGGTGGACCGTGTTCAGCTCTCCATTCTGAAGAGCCTCCAGTGGAAGAAGACTGAAGGTTCCCAGGATCTCAAAGAACTTGCACCAGGCCTGAGTGCAGATCTCCGCGTTGGCAGCAGAACGTACGGCATTGATCACCTTCCCGGCTCGATTGGTGGAGTTGGTGTGCTGATGCCAGACCTGGACGTTCTTGTCGCTAAGCTGGTTCTTTACGTCATTCAGCGACACTTTCAGGTCCTGCAGGCGGCAGTTCTCCTCCGCAGAGTCTCTGAGAGCAACGTTTGGGTCGGGGATGCACCACTCCCCATTGGATGGTTTCACATAGGTTCTGACTTTACTAAAGAGACCTTGAATCTGAGTCTGTGTTTCAGGGTCAAATGACACCATGTTGTTGAAATGCTGCAGCTTCCTGGATTTCCTCCTGGCCCCATTTCCTGAGCTCATCCTCTACACCTGTTGTAGTAGAGCAACACAAGGAGTTAGAAGTGCTCTGATTAAAAAAACACATCTGCATTGTCCCCTTTCTGTTTTTATGTAATCCACCAGACTGTTCAGTGGTTATGTGACTTGCTTACATAGGCCCAGATAGAGTCAGTCTTAAGAAAACAAATCTGCTAACAGTACATTTTCACAGTGAATTAAACAAGGCCGAGCTCTGCAACCACTCATTTTTCTCTACATGCATGAGTGGTGTTGAATTACTAATGTTAACTCATTTTGATGCGGCGCCCTCGGGCAACAGGGCAGGCTGTAAATACTGGCGACTCCCTCACCAAGCCAGAGTGCTACCCACTGAGAGATTTCCTACATCACTACTACAACGCACAGTCTCTTCTAATAAAACTTCAATTCACTGATCACTGGCGTATCTTAACATTTTCATAGGACGACTACATGAGGGTCCAATTTAGACAAAATGACCACATTTGGAGATACGTGGCTTCACAAGACTGCAGTGTTGTGTTTGTTTACCACAGTATGGCTGACGCAGGAGTAGGAATAGATAGATATTTACATCACAAATTAAATTTCCACTGAAATAAAACGTGTGATGGTGTGAACGTTTTTGGGGTCTGTACCAAACTGAACAAGATTTGTAGACCAGGGCATCTCTGCAGCACTACAGTTCTTCAACATAACGCTGTTTTGTCACACATTTTACCTTTATCAAAAAAAATGCAGCCTCTGCGATTTGTATATTGCACTTTGCCATATTGCACTTTCGGTAATATTTAGATTAATTAGCCTGCACAGGAGCATAGTCTTCAAAAACTACATCCAGGTCACTCTGTGATGGTGCGACCCTTTACCAGGCCACCATGGTGCGCTAAAAATACGTTTTATTCATGTGATTATTGAACAATTTCTAATTCATGACATAAAAAATAATTTACAGTCAGAATCAAATTAACCCCAGTGCTAATCCTCTGCTCATGTGTACATGATTTAGATGACAACACTGGGAAGTAGAACGTATTTCTGGGTCATTTCTTGATTAGTCTGCAGTGACTCAGTGACGTATGGCAATATATGGAATAAAGCTAATGGCAGCACATTCATCAATTATTCCTCATAAATCATCCTGTTAAGCACTGCTTGTGTTCTGTTTGTGCGTGTGTGTGTGTGTGTGTGTGTGTGTGTGTGTGTGTGTGTGTGTGAGAGAACGGTTCAGCCGCTGTTAACATAAAGTAGAAGAAAAAAAGAAATTTAGCAAAGTGATAAAGAGACTGGAGATAAGTTATACATTGATTAACAATTAATTAGGTCTGAATTTATCATCTTAGATGTGCATATGAACAAATGAACATGTCACAGGCTTGAAAGCTACAGTAAAATCTGTGAGTTAAAATAGGTACCAGAACAATTGGCGACAGAAAACTCATTAAAAATTGAAATAATCAATTAATGGTTTTAAGTAATTTGCCAAATACTTTTTTGTCTCTTGTGAGGAGAAAACAACATAAAGCTCTTGCTAGTTTATGGTCACATTACCTGAAACGTTTATAAACACAGCAGATGAAGCAATGCTTACGACTATGATTCATGAGAGTTTCAGATTCGAGCTTCAATCTTATTTCATAATAAGCTGAAACCTTTTTTGGACAAATTTAACTATTAGAAGATGAAACTTTGGGCTCTAGGTACAATGAGTGTCTAGTGTTTATCCCACTCAGTCACAAGATTTTTGTATATTTCAGATAAAAAAAAATTAACACCTTGTTGACAATTTCATTGTGATCTAGAAGAACAGTAAATGATTCAGAGTATTGAATTATCACCCACTGGGTTATTGCCTCGCCTGAGCAGCGGTGGAGGAATCAGGAAGACTGTGTACTGAAGTAAAAGCAGCAATATCAGAATGTAAAAATACTGTAAGTACCAAAAGTAAAAATACTCTTGCAGAACGGCCCATTTCACATTAATTTCTGTAAAATCTCTTTGATTATAACCAGTGATGGGTTAGTGTCATACTGTCAATGGTTAATATGTAAGTAATGTTGCAGCTGGTAAAAGTGGAGTGAAGTTCCATCTATATTATATATTAGATCAATCCACAATAATACATTATCATTTATTAGTTAATTTGTGTTTTGTATTAATAATCTTCATCTGCAAAGAGGGCTGCATGATATGGTACAAACATTATATTGTGACTGATTCACGATTGGTGGGAACTCTTGCGTCACAATTTTAATTTTCACTGGATAAAAGAAACTATTAATATCACGATCATGTGAGATTTGTCGGGTGTGTACCAAACAAACAGGTTTTCTTACATGTGGAGAACAAGATGTGTAGGCCAGGGTGTCTCTGAAGAACTACAGCGTCTCATAATAATGATGTTTGGACTCACTTTTATCAAACACTTGCAGCTTCTGTGATTTGGATATAGCACTTTAATAATATTTCAATGAATTGTGCGAAGAGAGAAACTTTACAGCAGCCTTAATGAAGCAGCATGTTTAGTCTATATAGACAGTGAAATGATAAATGTTGTTCAACACATAAGTTTATCCTCAGCTGAAGCTGACTGGGACTCTTCCTGCAGCGCAGCGCTAATGGCCCAGTTTGTCTCCTAAAACCCGCAAACAGGGAGTTTTCTGAGCCGCTGTGCTGCCGGGAGGCTCTCAGAGACAAGTCTCTGTCCCAGTGTGCCGTCTGAAGACCTGTCTGTCGACCAGAGACACACAAACATCCTCAAAACACCGAACAGAAACTCACCGGACTGTAGCTGCTGTCAGGGACCGGAACCGCGCTTTCACGTGACTGGGAGCAACACTGCGCATGCGTACGAGGGAGAGGGCGGGGCCTCTTTTAAAGGAGTATTACTTGAGTTTTTTATTTTATTATTTCAAGTTAAAATGAAACAAATTACATATAAATAACAGTGGAAATTAGCTATTTATCGTTCATATTTATAATCTTCATTTATAATCTCATTATTATTGTTATTCATTTCACATTGATTTATAATTTAGAGTCATAATATACACATACATAAAACAACATTTGCATTGTCAGAAATGGAGGCTGAAATTGTATTAAGCTCTGTAGGACTTAAAGGAGACAGATAGTCAGATGTTTAGAAGGACCTGGCTGCAGACAACATGGCGGACATCAACCATGATCTTGTAGAAGTGGATGTGTGGATTAGTTTTAAAATGACATTTTATTTTGCATTTAGAAATACATATTTGGTAAACATTAATATCATTAATTGTAAGAATGTAACTTTGATGGAATACCTGAGCTGATTTCGTGTGAGAATTTGAAGAGGGGAGTTTTATTATGCATACAACACAAATAACACGAATAATCAATACTATTTATTGGCTTGTTGTCTTTTAAAATATAAAACAGAATGTTAATTTGTCCCCAGAAAATGTTCTTTGCTGCTTTACTCGTTCAGTCACTGTTTTCGTGTATTTATTCACATGTATTATGACTCTGTAGACTATTCTGTTTCAACATGCACATACAATGCTGCAATGTATAGTTTATGGATGAATGCACTGAACTGTATGATGCTCTGTTCTACTGAATTTGATTGTGTGTGCATCTTTCCAGCCAGATTATCCATAGTGAACTGATCTGTGTCATCATGTTATATAATTATTATAGCTCTTTAGAGTGTGAGCTGATGGAAACCGACTTTTGAAATATTGTGTTTTAATACCACGTTTGAATGCAGTTTACACACGCTTTGTATCTCTGCATTCAATTTTATTCCCTCCCGTTATACTTCACTTATGCTGCTCATGCAAAGATAATTCAAGCTATAATAAGAAATATGTCACAAAACAGGACACTCTCAGAGGGAGTCTCATTCATAAATAATGGGCCTTTGGGATATCCAGGTGCAATTAGGATTTTCAGAAGTGGTTGGTGTAAACATTTTGTCGTTGGATTTACTGCTATAACAGTGACACCTCTTGTAATATTAATGTGTACACTGTCGCGCTTTCTTTCTACTTGTGTCTTAATGTTCCTGCAGTGACGTCCAAATGGAGCTTCTCAAACTGTGACAGGTGGAGAAATGCAGTCCATTCGAGTAGGTGTTTGAAGAGGTTTGGGGAGAAGGAATTGCTTTAGTTTGGGAATGCTGGTGAGAGTTATGAAACCTAAAAACACAAATGATAGAAGTTTCAGTTTTACAATATCAGGTCTTACAAGCAATGCAACATAGATTTGACATTACTTCATTATACAATTCAGTAATGAGTGTAATGAATTGTTTCTTTATGCATGTCTTTATCAGCTAGAGATCATTTTGATGGGAAGTTAATGAGAAAGAAATAACGTTCCTAAACATGTTGAGACGAAGACGTAATTAACCATTTTAGTCAAAACTTAATTAAAAAAAACCTTTCTGTGAAACATCAATATTGAAAGAATCTTAGTACATCTCTGAATCGACCATCATTATTACAGTAAATTGGTTAAAATGTGTTTTTAATGGAATTAAATCTATTAATAGATCCAATTGAAGGCATGTAGAGTCATATATATAAAAAACAGGCTCTGAGTTTACAGACGTCAACAGCATACTGTATATATATCACAATTGATACTAAACAGATTGGCGTTTTAAAGGTCATGTGTGACTTTGACAAAAATGAAATGTGCTCTGTAAATGGGAACAGAGACCGACTGCATCCATACTCTGTGTGGTATATTATTCCTAAAGGGCAGCCACTCACGAGCTCCCTCCAGCATTTAGCTCGCTCACTAACAAACTATCCTGTTAAAGTGTCCTGTATGCTGAAAAAACTCTTTTTTTAGTGGAATAAACTGGAGCCAGCTGGATGTTTGGACTCCTGAAGCTGTAACACCACTAAATATATAAACAGTACAACAAGAACACGGGACATGACCTGTAGTGTCCAGAGCCAGTGTGTCACCACCTCTACAGCTGATATCACAATGTCACCCTCTTTCCATCTTTGCTATCGTGACCATCGTTCCTCACATTATCGTAAAAGGTCACTTAAACTTAACTTGAATAATATAAACATTATTTACTTTAAAAACAACCATAGTGTTTGAGTAGTATTTAGTTGTCTGCAATCATCACTAGATGCCACAAAATCCTGCACACTGGCCCTTTAAGGGTTTGAGTCTCGAGTGTTCAGTCGATCAGCTACTAGGGGGCACAAGAGCTCCGAAACGAGCAGCTACTAACGTGTTTTTGTGGTATTTACACATCCAGCATTTGTTGTTTGTAAAGTTCAACATGTAAATAAATAATCTGGGGGGTTAAGGGATTTTTACAGTGCTATTGCACAAAAAAATGAAGCGCAGAGGAGAATCTCAGACATGAGCTCACAGAAGCAGCCTGAGTGTGAGGAGAAGGGCTGGAGCTAATCCGTGTAAGCAGCAATATATCTGAGTGCAAGCGTACAGTTTGAGCAGAAACGTGAGGGTACAGTTTCGAAGGAAAGCGTTACAAAATCTGAACATGAAATCAATTAGTCATACTCTCAAACTGAAAGACTTTTGAATTAAACTAAAGCCTCACAGTCTCACTGCTTTTTTCTATTCTTCGCTGTTATTCATAGTCTCATGTGTGAATGCAATGACAGGATTACCTCTGACTCATGTTTCTTTGTGTATGTGTACATACACCATATCTAACTACTGTACTAAATGTAATTAGTTTCTCAGACTTTATAGATCTGACAATCCTCCTCTTGTGTTTCAACTGATCTCAGTACAGTTTGTTTGTTTGTTTGTATGAATTTCCCTTTCTGGTTTGAGGAAATATGTTTTTATTTTTTTTACATACATTTAACAAAAATATGCCAATTCCACTTTCACCCGAACTAGACTTCTGTTACATTCAATTCTGCTAATCTATTGAATATGACCAGAGATCAATCAATACACTGATCATTTAAAGTAGATAAACTATAAAAAAGATTTTTGTCAGCATTTAACATTTTGTCTACGTACAGTAGCCAGGATAAACATTAGTGCTCCTTTGGTATCACAAAGAGGACTTAATGTTATCTGATCTGCTGCACTCACACAAGGTGACAGCGGCCTCTCCTTCACCTAAGCTCATTGCCACTGCAACGATTATCCTGCTGAATTCGGCCCGTAGGTCAAAGATCTGCTGTCACCACTTCAATAAAGGCCTGAGCGGCAAAGTGATGGACGCATGTTATCTCCCTCATGATGATCTCAGCCTGCTGGTCATAACCTTGATGCATAGAAAACAAGGTCATACACATACATGCACACGGGCGTGTCATACGATATAGTACATTGTTAGACGCACATACTACAGTAACATCCACACTTCTTATTTGGTATGGAGAAAGACTAGAACAGTTATCTGCAAATTAAACAGGAGCAAAGCAGTTTCCTTCCCATTCTGAACATAAAAGGTATGCAGATTTCAATCAGTGTGACACACACACACACACACACACACAGAGAGAGAGAGAGAGAGAGAGAGAGAGAGAGAGAGAGAGAGAGTAACAGAAATAACGTGCTGCCATCCTTTTTAATTCAGGACTTATGCTGACACTCTTATCAGGAACAATTAACATTTAAGAGGCACGTTGCCACAAATCGCCATTTCATTAATTAGGACTGCAAGAAGCCTACATTACATGTAATCTTTCAATAACAAAGTAGCTACAGGGGACAGCATAATAATGAGGACTGGAAATTATTTTTTTCAGAGGTCGAGGAAAATGAAAAGATAATGTAATGCAGAGAATAATGGATGGTTTTTAGCCATGCTAGTGGCACAGCTCCGGGTGTGGCAGTGTTGGTCGGTCGATCCACCACTTTGGCACAGAAATATCACCATGAAATTCTGTACAGACATTCCTAGTGCCCAGATGATGAATCCTAAAGATGGTCCTCTGACTTTCCCTCCAGCTACTGGATGGATTGTAATGTTTCCTGCAGGATGAATTCTAATAACTAAATTACTTTTTCTTTATCGCCATCATCAAGATCTCAATATGTTTTAATCTATTCTTTAGTTTATGACCAAATACCTGCAGAGCTACTGACATTCCCATCCGCCTCAGCTGTACCTTGTGTTTAGTGCTATTTAGCTAATATTAGCATGCTAACACGTTTAACTAAGATGGTTTACATTACCTGCTAAACATCAGCATGTTGGCATTTAGATCAAATCACTGCTGTGCCTAAGTACAGGTTGACCTTTCTGTCATTTTTTAATGCCGAAAAGTCATAAATGGGTTAAACAGACAGTCATACTCTTGGTGGCTGTACACTGGTTGCATTTTCCAGGACTGCTGACTTACTTTTACAAATCTGTGGGCTAGTTAACAATGGGAGTGCCGATTGTTGTGACAGCCCTTTATTCTGAAACCCCCAATAGTCCCAATGGACCAAAAACATGTTTGTCTGAAAATACACACTCTCCCTTGTTGCTCTTAATATTTTAGTGTATTTGGACGTGCAGGAAAGGACAAAGTCAGGTGACCTTTGTGGTCATAGTAACAATAATAAACAGAAACGGTTGCAGTTTGGTGAAGAGATGAAGTTTTCAGAACAACAGGTCTTTGGAGCAAAGGGTTTGCTTATAACAGGCTGTTGGACAAATGGGCTTTCAGCCCAATGGGACATTTTTCCGACTATTGGGGTTTTGGAATAACGGCATATTACCAAGAGTGAGAGCAGCTGTAGGATGGAAGACAGAGTTTGTGGTTTGTGTGATTTTCAAGGATTTTTTCCTCCATTTAGTGGATTTAGTCATTTGGCCAGCAGGTTGAAATATAATCCCATGGGCTGAACAGAAGTAGAGTATAACATTTTGAGGTTTTCCCTTAAGGACATTCACGCTGCACGAGATGAAATAAACCCATTACATAACTGAAGCGTCGATAAGAAGCCCCTGCATGTTTAAATGGTCTATTTTTGAATGAAGGTCTTGTTCTAGTGTGTGTGTGTGTGTGTGTGTGTGTGTGTGTGTGTGTGTGTGTGTGTGTGTGTGTGGAAGTTAGGCTGATGTTCCTTTTAAGAAAACCCCACCAGCACCCATTTTCTGGATTTAGTGTAAATCATTACTCACTCATACTCATACACGTTTGTGAGCATGTGCACGCTCACAGGCATTGTGCCATAACTCCTTTAAGCTTGACGTCAATAAAATATAAACTGTGATATTGAGCATACCTCGGCCATCAATCTGTGCTCAATGAAAGCTGCAGATTTATATCACTCAAATGATTCAGGCTATGTGGAGGTCAGTGGAGAGTGAGAATGGGAAAATGCAGAGGAAAGATAAGAATACTGTACTTTAAAGAAAAAATGTAATGTCAGTCACTTACATTGTCATCTGGTAGATGTAAACATGTGTTTCAAGGGCACACAATGCATGGTTGCCTTAAAATTTAATTCTGTCTTGCTCAGGTGATTTAAACATAGCACACTACTGTAAAAATGATCTCTGGGACCTAAATAACAACATTTAGAACAGTGTTTCTCTTATTTGTGTTGCCAACATGCAGTTACACTCATATGACTACATAGATAAATAAATAATGCTTCAGCAGTGCAACACTGCCCCCTGGCAGTGTCTGCAAGTACAAATGAAGACTCAAAGAAGGAATACTTTGTGATTTCTCATTTAATATATTGTCAGTAAACTAAATTAAATAATAAAACAGATAAATATATTCAAACAATATTTTCTGCACATACTTAACAATACTTTTAGACATTTTTCTCTTTGCCATTATATAATTATCCATTAACAATCCATTAAAATCCAAGTACCCAAACTAAACTATTGTTACACATAGTAAATAGTTTTATATCCAGGTCATGGAGGACCTTGATGAGGTTCATATATACAGCTAAAACCACCTTTACAAACTTTCAGTTGTGCAAAAGAGGTGAATTACATCAAACTCTCAGAAGTCACAGCAAGAGTCGAGATCACAGAGTGAAATTTCAAAATTTTTGGAAAAGCTCCATGACAGCGATGGTTGTGCTCTG
This sequence comes from Dicentrarchus labrax, assembly GCF_905237075.1. Classification (NCBI taxonomy): domain Eukaryota; kingdom Metazoa; phylum Chordata; class Actinopteri; family Moronidae; genus Dicentrarchus; species Dicentrarchus labrax. The sequence continues at coordinate 18,607,160 of NW_026136719.1, read as the reverse complement.
TCCAAAGATGAAGGTTCCAACTACAATAGTTATGACTCCCCAAATGGTTAAAACCACCCTGTAGAGAAGAAAATCAGAGACATGAAGACAAAGACAACATCAAGTTAACAGGCAACAATATGAATCATCTGCTAAACAGTAATTAATATCACTCATCATAATTCCCTTTATTTAAACATCCTCATGTTGGATCGAATCTACTCTTGGAATTAACACATTGATGCATTTATTTGTTTCTTCAAAGTCCTTCTCTCTTCCATTTTCTTTCCTTCTTATGTGATAATGCAATCCAGACTCTAAAAGGACTTTGTGGATTTTTGTAATCGCTACTCTGCAGGATGTGACCTCATTACCATGTCTGTACGACCATCAGCAGGTCTTTATGTAACCCCCCTCTCTGTTAACTTGATTTAACTCACTTTAATCAGTTTCACTATATCGGTTTGTTATTTTAAAGTCAACTGGTACTAATTATAAAGAAAATATGAATTTCCTTGAAAGAAAAAAGTATCTATTCATTAATGTTTGTCTAAAAACAAATTGCATGTTTAGCTGACCTGTTGTAAAGTGAAAGAATCTTTTGGTCACAATAACAATTTGAATTAATTAACTGAACGTGTACCACTTGAACTCTGTCCCTGTTTTCCCTTTAATTCATATCACTGACATAGTTTTATCAGAAAGTTTATTAGAAGATAAGGAAAGGAATTTACAAAAGTCTGTACTCACCTGACTCTTGGAGTCACAGATTCAGTTTGCATTGTGAACACTAAGCAAAGACCTGTAAAACACACACACACACACACACACACACACACACACACACACACACACACACACACACACAACACACACACACACACACACACACACACACACACACACACACCACATAGCCAGGGTAACCTTAGTGAGTCAGGGCTTTATATAACTATAAACTTTATTTATGTAGCAGCATCCATGCAGGTTAGTCCAACTCATATCTATCTATCAACCGTGAACAAATATAAAACAGATACATACACATATTTTTTTGTTGTTGTTTACATACCAGGAAAAATAAAGATGAAGAAGGCGCTGATTCCTCCGATGACACTGATGACTTCACCCATGTCGGGGACGTACATGGCAATGAGGAGAGTGATGGTGATCCAGATCACAGTGAGAACGACTCTGCAGCGACTCTCAAACGAACTAGTGACGACTCCTCGACGACGTCTTTGAATGCGCAGCACCAAGTTCAGGATGACAGATCTGTTCAACACACACACACACACACACACACACAGAGAGAGAGAGAGAGAGAGAGAGAGAGACAACACGTTAGAGGTTAAAACATAAACTCACACAAAACAAACCAAGCTCTGCTGTCACTTACCTCCCCAGGAGAAGAATAATAGGATAGATGGTGATAATTGATATTCCAAAAAGTAGTCTGGAAATGATCATGACCACATCGTCTCCTGGATATGACATCAAAATATCTGAGGCGACTGCTCGTCCGAACGTCATGAAGCCGTACACACCTGGAGAGGGAGAGAGGGGGTGTGTTGTGGCTTTCAGGTGAGCACATGATGCACTGAGGTCTTAAGACGTGAACTCACCTGTTAGAGTGTAGATGAGTAAACAGAAAAACATGGAGAGCACAGAGATGATCACCCAGTGGGAGAGCTTCTGGTTCTCCATGCTGCTATAGATTGCTATACAGGCTTCATGGCACTGCAACACACACACACACACACACACACACACACACACACACACACACACACACACACACACACACACACAGACGCAGAGAGCAGTTTGTGGGGAATTACTTTTTTGTTTTTCTTCTGTATTTCATACTTTGTTATCCAGAGTCATGGAAGTTTTTTTTATAGTTTGAGAGTATCAATAATTAACTTAACATACCTTAATAATACATGAATATCTAGGGGATGCATTTATAGCTTGACTGTTGCCCAAATATGAATTGCATTCATCTGCTATGGCTGTATATGCCATGAACATGTGTATGTAAACGGGGGGGGCATTACATTATTGCAGCACATTAGTAAAACACTGAACAATAATATTTAAAGGTGATATTAGAAATCAATAAATTGTTTTATTTCTAAATCTTCAGACATTTTTCCAAATACATGTCTTTTTTAATTGAATCACTTAGTTTGAAATGTGGCCAAAAAAGATAATTAAATTACCTTTAAGATTATATTTAAATATATAAATAAAAATACATATAAATTAATAACCATTTGACACCAAACTGGAGTGGCCAGACATTTCGCACCCCTCTAGATCCGCCCCTGACTTCCACTAATGTTGCCTTCGTGTTGTGTACTTGGGTTGTTTTTAACTTGCAAATTACAGTTTGAGGTTTTTTTTGATTACGTTTGTTTTTCTTGCTTTTGCATTGTGTTTGTGAGTTTTGCTTTGCATTTCTAAGTTAAGCCTTTGCATTTATTGGACATATTACACCATAAATACTGGGAGGTGAGTAAAGACCTTCAGACAAAAGCACTTTATACAGTTAAAATTAAAATAATTTCCTCATGTTGGTCTAAAGTTGATACCTGGAAGCCAAAGCAGATAGTCGGCACGACACTGAACATTGAAGCCCACGAACTCAAACTGAAAAACACAGAAGACACACAAACATTAACTGATGCACACACAACAATGGCTGTATAAAGGGAGAAACCAATGATAAACACACACATGCATCCATTAAAAACGGTACTACTGACCCTTGGCTGTGCTCTGGAGTTATTATAGCAGGGTGGCTGTCCATCAGGTAATATTTGACAATCACCGCCACACACAGATATGTAGCAGCCAGAGTCCCCAACACACTGACACGAGGAGAAAACAGTTAAATCACATTAAAGCTGGATGTCATTCTGACTACAGATGAGTGCTGCATACCTTGTGTATTTCTGGATGCCAATTTCTTTTGGGATGGAGAGGGGTAGGATGATGAAAAGGCACATGATGAAGAGGGCAAACCGCTGGTCGGTGTACCAGTGATACGGCATCTCTCCTTCACTGGATCCAGTCACCGTCTCATATAAAGAAATACACACTGAGGAAGAACCAGTCAAAATGAACGCTGTTTATCAGGATACAACAATACAGAACAAGACTCACTGAATCTTATAAGTCTAGATTTATAAAAGAGTCTGTTAAACAACGCGGTATATGATTTTTAAATATAATAAATGCTTTGATGTTGGTGGATGCACATGAAGAATGATTAAAACATTCCTGAGAATATGTTTAAAGCTATTTCGTCCTCAGAGATCTCACTAAGTGCTTCATCTGCACGGTGCTCTGCGAAGAATTTCTGATCAAATTGATATTTTTAGGGGGGTTGGGGGAGTGTGTTTGTAAATCCAGTCAGATGCTTTGTTTAAAATTGGAACAGAGCAAAAACATTAAAGGGATTTGAAGGTTTTCAGATGGACAAAACGAAAAAATGTCTGTTTACTCTGATACTCGCTAGGATGAAAATTAAAGTGCAGATGATTTGTGGTCTGAAAGAGATTATTTTTTTGATATAGGAAATGGCTGCTAAATTGATCACAAACTCATGACAATCAACAACCAACTATAAAGTCTATTTATTACGGGAACCTGTCAGATTACAGAATATGTTTCACTAACATGTAAGTTCATAGATCAATTATATAGATTAGTGAATTATTGGTGAGTTATTATTATATTATTTTATAAAGATGTTTTTAATACAACATAGAATTCAATTTAATACCTTCAATACCTCACTGTCATCCAAAGTATGATGGAAAACCAGCAGGGACGATATGGCCCAGATATTATATCACATCCGGTACAGTAATTACTAATGATATTATTAATCAAACTAATGCGACATGTAGCAGCATAAAATGGATGGAGAGATTAACCAATTAAAAAATTATTAATTTAAGTTAAATGAGTTAAGTTAACTAAAATTGACACATTATTAAATGAAAATATTAAACTCCATAAAGAGGAATTGAACAGGCTGTATGTATGTATCTATGTATATACACTGATGAAAGAATCACATTTTAGTCCACAAGTATTTCAACAGCTCAAATCAAGTATAAAAATATTCTATGATTAACATCATAGCCAACCAAAGGCAAAAGAAAATGTGTAAGACTTTTATAATTAAATGTAGGACTTTTTAATACTTGTAAAAAGCCTTTTAAGGCTTTTCGAGTCCTTTAGGTTAATTCTGGACTCATCAGTACAACGGTTTAAAGGTTGTGTGGCATCTAACTGAACACCACTCACGTCTGTATTTAACAACTGGGAATAAGGCTGTGAAGTGTATAGAAGACCACAAAAGGCCCAATCTACAGCCAGTGTTTGTCCCTTCAGAGCTACTGTAAAAACATGGTGGTTCAACGTCAAAACAGCTCATTCTAAAGTAAAGAATCACATCAGGCATGGACCTGTATTTGATAAGATGTGTTCTCAGACATTAAAAGATTTTGTTATTCGTGTCTATACTATACAGACTTACTGTGAAGAGTGTGAAACATGTGAACAGATCAGAATCAGTGTTTTAACTTCTAGTCAATGAAATAATAGTGAAACTGAAACAACCTCAAGGACCCCTGGGGGTTCCTGGACCCCAGGTTGAGAACCACTGATCTAAAGCACCGAGGTCTTGGATGGGCCACAATCATTGTACAATACAATGTAAAATAAGTTAATTGATCACTCACATTTCTCCAGCTGGTCCTGCACCACCACCAGGAAGGCGACACATATCATGAAGAGGTTGAAGCAGAAACAGACTTCACAGAGTTGACCGACAGTTCGTCCACACACCTCGCTCACCACGTCCTGATAGGTCGTCTGTCTGCTGACTGAAGAGGCGTAGCCGAGGATCACCAACCCACTGATGAGGAAAACCAGAGAAACCTGCAGGGACGCCAAGAGGGGAACTTCAACTAAACCTTAATTTACACACACACACACACACCATGGATTGTAAGAGAGAGCCCCCGGGGCACAGGCACCTAAAAGGCCCCTCATCCTCTCGCTCCTCATGACCAGAAACATACAACTTAATGTCTTTTAGGATATTTTATAGGTAAACTGTATTAGTTCAAATATGCATCTGCATCTCTCAAAAAGAGAGGCTGTATAAAAAAAATTTCTAGGGCTACAAAAGATTTTTTTCATTAATCTGCGGATTATTTTCTGGATTAATCGATTAACACTTTGCTTCATAATTTATCAAAACAACAACAGTAACAGAAAATATGCATCACAATTTTCCTCCTCCTCCTCCTCTTCCTCCTTGCCTGTTTTGTCTAACCAACAGTCTAAAACACAAAGCAATTATAATCATTTTCATAGCTACAACCAGGAAATGTTTGACATTTTTGTTTTTAAAAGACTATTTAAACCTTTAGTCAATCATCAGAAAAGTTCATGATTAATTTTCTGACAATCAACTAATCGATTAACTGACTAATTCTTTCTAAAGTCTCCTGTCACAGCAGAAGGACAAAAGAAACTTGTGGGCCTATTGCAAGTTATATTTCCAGAGAGCAAAATTTCAAATTGCAAGTTATATTTCCAGAGAGCAAAAAGGTTATTCTGTTTATTTTAATGTCGGCTCCCTTATTTGTTTTAATCAGAATGTAACTGTATCCTGTCAGAGCAGAAATATGTGATTAAACTTTCAGAGGCTCCATCTCTGACCTCTTGGGCCACTGGGTCCATTTTCGGGAAAGCCCATCCATACACACACATAGTACACACACACACACACACTCAGTCACACACATTTTTTTGTGGCAGTCAGAAGATGCAGTGCATTGAAAGTTCAGGTTCTCACCTAAACTGGAAGCTTCATTAGAGCTCACCTGTGAAAAAGATGTGCCTCTTTCACACCCGGGAGAGACAGACAGAGGGGTGGTGAGTCTATACATACATACTGTCAAACTGACCCCCCCCAAAAAGCCTCTGAACAGCAACATATTTAAACATAAAGGTCAATAAAACCTCATGAACTGTTCCATTAAAATATTAAGAATATATCCCTGCAGGGCATTTTATATGCACAACAATCCTTCAACACATTTCATAAACAAACAGCAGCAGTGAGTAAGACTTGCAGGTGTTTGATTTCCTCACCAGCTCCACACTGATGGCGGTGTTCACTCCCCCCGCCTTCTGGAAAGCCCAGGGGAAGTTGAGCAGTCCGGCTCCCAGCGCGGACTTCAGCATGATGAACACCGCGCCGAACGAGCCGAGCCGCGGCGGGTCCGCATGGGACGCGGACCGGGCCAGCAGGCTGATGCTCTCTCGGGCCAGTTCCTCCATGATCCTGGACCAGCTCCGAGACTCACAGCACCGGGAGAGAGAGAGACGCTTCTACTAAAGGGGTTTTCACAACGCAACTAACTTCTCCAAAGTAGTCCAGATGGTCTGTTCATTCTTCTGAGTGTCTTTAGAAGTAAACCTGGTGAGTGGTACCCTAATATATAGCCCACACCCACGCCTCACATGGTCTAATTGGACATTTTGACTATTAAACATTTCACTCTGAGGTGACACATTTGTCACTACAGTGAGTATGTTTGCTTGTGTTCCCCCTCTCTCTTTTTTTTTCTTTCTCTTTTTTAGGTCAGTCTGTCTCTGATATTTATAGCAGGCCTGGGTCTGAGATAAGATGGTAGGCCTACACATATTCCATAAATGAATTAATAAACATGTTAAAAACATTATATAAATTAATGACAGCATGGCTGGATTAAACTGGGGGTCTCCTGGGTAAAAATCTGCTGCTGGGCCACTAATAGTCTACCCGGGGTGCTAAGACAATCATACATTTTCATGACTTTTAACATGAGTTATTTTATAAGTAAGTTCTCCTTTTTTCAATAATAGCATGTGGCACCCAACCTACACACACACAACTCAAAGGCACACACACACACAAGGCACGAACACATAACCAGGGGTCGGATTGGGAACAGAATGGCTGGTGACTGCACCCCCTAGCCCCGGTGCGTCGCCATTTCTGGGCCCCAGTTGGCCACTTTGCCAGGTTGGTATTTCAGCTTGAGAGAGACCACAGACTTTATAATTACAAATGGACGTAGTCTCTGTGACATTACCCATAGGTTTCTAAAAAAGCCACTGTGAAGCTCAGCGTGGCCAGCTCTCTCCGTCCTGACACTGCCGGCTCCTGGCTAATCCAAAAAAGGGCAAATACATGGAGCCGACGCCAGCTGAATGAAACATGGTTACTGAAACAGCCGCATTTCACTTGTAACAAGCAGTTGTGCCCTGAATCATGTATAACTTTAAAATAAATAAATAAATAAATAAATAAAAATTCACCCCCGCGTACAGAAATTAGAAAAGACAATTTTTTGTAAAATGTTTATTTCTGCTGTGAATTTTGGTATTGTAAAAAGGGGTTTTATAGAAATCGACTCACTTCTGGAGCCAGCCTCAAGTGGCCGTCCGAGGAACTGCAGTTTTTGTTTCTTTGTGTTTGCTTCATTTGCCACAGAGGTTGCCACTTGAGTGAGACCAGTGTGTTTTAGTTCTTCCATAGTATTTATATTGGGTGTGCGGTCACTGATATAATGTACAGTATCTCTTCTATTTCCGACTATCATTTATCTGTAGAAAGCATTTCAACAATCAACAACAGATCAAAAGTAGAAACAGTTAGTTCAGTCAGTGAACATTTGGTTTTCAATCATAACATAGACACCCTCTGTCCTTAGACCCTTGATTCAGATGAGGACAACAACAAATAGAAGCTTTAACAGAAAGTTACTGGACTTGCAGCTGACCAGCTGACCAGCTGCAAGTCATCAGAGAGATTGGATTAGACAATTGATTACTCTTAATTTATTTATTTTATGTTTATTTCATGTATTGACAGAATCATATATGATGTGCAGTACAGCTTACAGGGTTGTAGCTTTTGTCTATGTGATAAACTAAAATCCTGGTCATATGGATGGGATAGTACAATCCACTATAAAAGTCATAATCCCAGCCATGTTTTATGGTACACACCATCTGTTATAGAGCATTGGTCAAAATCCCATGAATGTTGTTCTGCATCTCACTGACTTTGAGCTGGCACAAGGAATCTTTCTTTTGCTGTATCTTAAACATTTCAACAGCTGGGCACAGAATACGAGGGCTTTGGGGCACTTTAAAAAGATTTCATAGTGCTGTTGCAGATTTGGACAAATAGAGATTAGAGTGAGCAGGAACAGCAAGGTGTTCTAGGGACAGTTCAAAGACTTAGTTTATCCTCTAGGCGTGTTGTCCTGTTTTAGTAAAGAAATCACCATTATACATTATAACAAAAGGACTTTGAAGTGATGGACCATCAAAAAAAAAGGATTTAAAAAACATATGTGGAGTTTTTACAATTAGCTTTTTTTAATGCAGAAATCATTTATGAAAACAACACTTTTGTAATTTACTTTATTTTATTTTTTATATATAATTATTTTGCCTGATAGTCAGACTGGCATCTGGCTAATAGTAGTTGACTTATCTTCATTAGTTTGTTCTCTTTAATTATCGGATTATTTTAAGAACCTACTGTAAAAACAATTTAAAAGTACTTTCTGAATGAAAATACACACAGTTGATGTTTGCAGATGTTTACAGTAGTACAAGGGCACACTGCTTTTATATTATACTACAGTAACACCTTCAAATGTGTTCATATTTCACACGTAAAATCAGTCCTGGTCAACATAATCTGAGGTTCAGTCAGATTTGAAGCTAACCTTCTCTGTATGTGGTGACCTGCCATGTTCTGTGCAGACTGTCCACAGTGTTGAAAATCAGTCCAAATGGCCAAATCAGGGTTATAATCTGGCTTTTAAACATGGAGCATTTTAAGTAAAAAAGTAGACAAGAGACTTTTTGACTCGCAGTCTGGTTGATTTCAGATCAAAATGTGATTTGGTACCTGAAACAGCAGCAGTTACTGATGCTGCACGATGGGGACCTGACATTTAATCAGCGTAACGCATGAATCTTAAAGAAAAATATAAAGCAGGATGTTAAATTCAACGTGCTGCATTCATTAACCTTTCACCTCTGACAACACGCCAAACAACCAACCAACCATCACTCACTTATTTATCCTTCTTGCTTCGAGGGCACTAAGACTGTTGTCAAGGGTTTCGAGGTGCAACCTGCTACAAAGACACATGAGATTAATCTACTCATGATTCTGCTGTTATGAAACAGCTTAAGAGCATTAACATTACACACACACACACACACACACACACACACACACACAGTCGACACAAAAGCCCATGACTTCAAGAAAAGTAATGGTAGCAATTTAGGGAGAATAACTCTGCATTGTGTATGTCAATATACCTTTAATTTAAGTTTTTGTTGGGTTAAAAAGTGCCACTCCATACTGCTGTGAAAAAATAATAATTCAAATAACCAAAAATCAAAAGATATTACAGTAAATGCGTTGTTAACGTGAAATCCAGTGAATAAAACACAGTGTGTAGTTGCATATCAGAGCTCGCTCAATATCAAAGAAAAGTTATACAACAATAAATAAAATCACAGCAATTGTTAATGTTATAAGGATCAAACGTGGGAAACTTCCCACTACTGACTTTACACTTTATCCTTTTATACTTTTTAGTACTCTGTAATTTTGTGTTGTTGGTTTTTTGTGCTATGTGTCCAATGTGTCCCACACAGAGGATGCATAAAGTCATTCAATGGATTAAAGTCAAATTTTACTGTAAATAGTAGTTCAGAATAGAAAAAGCATCATATAACTGCTTAGAAAACTACTACGGACGTTAAATGTTTTAAAACAAGTGATAAAATGCAACATCATGCACAAAAAAAAAAGAGAGAATGCTTTCATACAGAAATCTAATTTTCTGACATAAAACCTGTCGAACAGGGTGATGAATTAAACTTACAGCACAAACACACTGTTGTGAAAGCCTGTAATAACACTCTCCTCTGAATCGCACCTGATTGGATCACTAGCAGATCTGAACACCTGGCGTTAAAACGTCCCCTAAAACCTCTTTTGTCCTAGAAATCACGTGGTGTTACTGCAGTAGAGATACAAAATAAAGTGTTTACAACAAATATTAGCTTATAACTGTAGGGTCTTATTCTTCTGTCCCTTCATTAACTCCAGTCTGTAAAAGTATGACCGTGTAATAATACATGATGTGAATTTAATCACAAATTAAACACTTGAAATTGTTGTACAATCCAATTTAGTTTAATGCATAAATAAATGCACCAGCTCATCCACATAAGAAACACTGAACCAGATGTTTTGATCCAGTTGTTGAAATCCTTATTTTAGGATCGATATGTATTGTGATGAGCCTGACTTGAAGAGTGTTTACCCTCGTGTGATTGGATCGTAAGGGGGGCCGGACTCTGACGGCCAGCTGTCATTACTCTGATTAAAAGACTTAGCGGGTTAACTAACTCCTGAGCAGAAGTAGCAGGGTGCTGCATAAAGGGAACAACAGTGTGGTAAGGGTGGGGCTGTGCTTGTATGTTTGCCCTTTCAGTGTTTCCTGGTTGGTCTGGTCGGAGGTGGGAGGGCTCTGGGGTGCAGGCACAGAGCTGGGCGGGAGGGTGGTGCGGCTGGCACACATGTCATACAGGTTTCCAGAAAACTGTGTCTTCCTGGACTCTTGTCTTAGAGACTCCCAGACAGCTGCTGCTTCTCCGGGACAGCCGGCCAGAGCTGAGTTGGCACAAACGTGGAACGCGTTCCAGGACCTTCAAGGAACCGAGACATCAGCGTTAAGTGTACATAGAAATGTAACGGCTGCATCATTCACCAGGAAGGTAAGAAAGTAAACTAATACAGTGAATACACCTGAGCAGAGTAATTAACACTCCTAAAAATCTGGTTATTGCTGACATCTTGTGGTTTAACCCTTCATGTTTCTGCAGTGATGTACAGGAGTACTGCAGGACACCATTACATCACAGTTGGGTGTGTTTACGGGTGCAACAAAGCACACTTCAAAAAAACACTTTAAACTTCAAGCCCAACAGAAACAAACAATGCTTTACATCCTGGTGTTCAATTACTCTTTAAACATATAATCTTTAACTTTTAAGCCCTAGTTTTTTTGACAACACCCGTGTACTGGTGATAACAGAAGATAAGTTTTAATAATACTGGTCCCAGAGTCACATTCGGAGGCAGTAAACAAGCTGCAGCTACTCAAGATATTACTGAAACAGAAGAAGAGCATTGTTCATTGCATCATGTTTTTTTAAGTAGTGAGAGAGAATATATGTTCTGCCTGTTGCATCTGCAAACAACACTGATGAGACACAAGAGTCTGAACCAAATAAAGTTGTGGGCCATAAACCAAAAACAGTGAGTAATGAGACTGTCCTGTACGTCTGAGAGGAAGAGTTGGGTCGTAACTCTCTCTCTATGAGCACACATTACATCTGTTGTGAATAATATTATATATATATATATATAATGTTTACATTCACCATCAGTGTGTTAGCATGCTAAAATACAGCTGAAGCTGATGGGTATGTCATTAACTTTACAGGTGTTTAGTCAAAAGAAATTATTTTACTAGAAGTCACTAAAGCAAAAGTCAGGGTGTCACCAAAATGAGAAGGATTCATCCTCTGAAAACCGAGTAAATCCATCCAATAGTTTATAGTTTTAATTTATGGCAGTCGGGACCAAAGTGGTCGCCCAACATCCCTAGAGCCGCCAGCAGGGCTAATACAACTATTCATAAGAGCAGCTTTAAGGATTATAACTTTAACAATTTGGGACCAGCTGTATCAAGACAGACGAGGTGTTACTGGATGGTTACCACGGTGATGGGCAGACACACTGACACACACACACACACACACACACCTGCAGATTGCGTCAATGTCCTGCGTGTTTTGGTCTTTTTGTGTTTCCACCAAACTGTCTCCAAGTGTGAGTAAACACTGAGCAAAACTCTTGTAGATGGACCCACATGAAACTGGAATCGCAGCTCCGAAACACACGGGGATCAAACCTGGTGGAGAGGAAACGACAGGAGAAAAGTCTGAACACTACATTCAGATAATTTTTATCAAAACTGGTGTAAATAAATGAATGTCTATTTGGGGACATTGGGGATGAAAGAGAGAGAGCGACATCAAATCGATTTCATCTTGTGGAGTGAAACACATTGTTTATGTTTACAGAGACATGATCCATCCGGTGCTTAGACGGATCAAACAAATACAGAAATATGTTGTAGTCCATTCATCTGGAGGGATTATACATCCTCGAAGCCAAATTCAATGTAGGACTACAAAGCTATCAGCTGTTTGAGAGCTTTGATCAGCTCATACATAACACATCCTTCTGAGATTGGTTTGAGTTTGACTGGTATATTTAAACACTGATTTGGAGCAAAGGACTTCTGGTGAAAGTAGAATTTGACCGGAGCAGCATACAAGGGCGTGGAGGTGTGTTGTCTTCCTGTGCATGAGACGAATCCAGTTTGTTGTTGTGCCTTGAAGACATCTCTGGTCGTCAGCAGCTATGGGTAAACTGTTACACGGTCAATAGTTCACCACATGAACTCATATGTGACACCAAAATCACAGATTTTAGTCCCGGATTTTGTATCCTGACTGCAGGGACGTTTCGGCCACAAGAGCACCAACGAGGTCCAACACTGATGTTGGGTGATAAGACCTGGTCCCAGTTCATCCTACAGGTGTTGGATGAGGATGAGGGGTTGAATCTCAGGCCCAATCTATTTACAGAAATCAGGCATTTATTTGGAGCTATCAGTAGGCTACAGTGTGCACATCTAGCTTTCAGTTTGTCTTGTGCTTACTTTACATTCTCTTTGCCTTCCCCAGACTGTTGCCACATAGTTGGAAGAATGCTATTTTGAAATATATCACAGTATACTGTAGCAAGTTCAAAATATGAACAACAGCCCCCGGACTTAAAGGGGACAAGGGCGTCCACAGTCTTTCAGCCACATTCAACGTTTTACAACCAGTAGCACCAACCGCACCAAGAGTCAATCATTCATCTTTAAAACCATCTACTCACTAAATATTCATTACTGTAATAATTTAACATATCAGTCGGCCATTTATTTTATCTACTGTATTTATCTTTAACTTTTAGAAGTGATTTTCCCAAATTTTTTCTAAGGTTTACTAAGATCCGGGTCCCATCTATGCCCCAGAGAGAGACTGTCATGCCAAAGTCCAGCTGTGATTCAGCTTTTGCTGCCCTGGTTGTCCTGCATGACAAGTTTATTATTGTGTATGTATGAATGCACATTATTAAAGGCTGCTGTTGTAAAGACTTGTTGGTGTTTTATTCCTTTATTTATTCCTGAATGATGATTCATGATTTTACTGTCCGCAGACCATTTTGTGTTTCTCTTTAGAAAATGTACATGTATGTTAATTTCATCGTCATAAAGTGTTTCCTAAAAATGTTGTGTCTGTGCAGAGTAAATCCCAAAACTCGAAGTATACCTCAAACACAATAGATAGTAGAATTCATGCCAACATGATGTTGTACACAAAATGCACACACACACACACACACACACACACACACACAGGAGGAGAGAGAGACAATCAGAACATGAGGGGACAGTAAGCATTTCATTAAGGTAAGTGCATTTGTAAAACCTTTCCTTTTCAGAATTTCAGAACAGGCGATATGAAATACCCTCAACAGCCATTTGAACTACATCATTCTGACAAACCTGTTGAAATTCAACCTGAACCTCTGACAGATCAGAAACAAACAACAGACACAAACTGCACAACCAGTGAGAGAGTACAAAATGGGACAAGCAAGAGCAAACTCAGCACTTAAAAACTTTTTCCAGAAGACTTAAATACACACACTCAAACAACACACTCAGACAACAATTAAAGAAAGGTCCTTACTGAGGCAGAGAGCGATGGGCAGCAGCATCGTAGCCATTCCTGGTTGGGACTTTTGTCCCACCTCTGAATCAGAGGCTCTGATGTGAAGCTCCCACTGACTGTAAATCCAGAGAGTATAAAGTTGATGCTTTAAAATGTGATGTGTCCTGACGTCCGTTGGGAATTCATCAGATTGCAAAAGTACACCAATGCACAGAGGCACATCCCGGCTGGATTAACAGTGAAAGGGACCGATGCATCACAGAGAGTAAGAGGATGCTCTGTGTGTGTGTGTGTGTGTGTGTGTGTGTGTGTGTGTGTGTGTGTGCGCGCAACCATAGAGGGCTTGGAAGCAGCAGACCAATGACAGCATCACGGCACAGCACACTGGATTAGAGCGTTCTCATTTCCGGTCTTTAGTATTTAGAACATTTATTTGAAAATACAAATAAATTCTATATAGTATAACGGTGATCAGCACCCTCAGGCACCATCTCTGCCTTGTTCATACACATTTACATGCTGCAAAAACATGATTTTACTATTGAACAAGGGGCTTGTCACAAATGATAGTCGAAGGGAACATGAGCAGAAGTGTCAGGAGGATTTTCTATTTTCTATGTGGACAGATGGATGACGTCCCAGAGAGGATAAGAGAATCCAGCTCACCTGGGAGTCCAACGTTGACGCAGAGCGTCCTCTGAGAATAGCAGCAACCCACGTGAGAATCATCTACATGAGGGTCAAAAGGTGTTATTGAAGAGCGCTGTGATGTGTTAAACACTCTTAACTAAAGGATGGACAGCCACAAATTGAGTGATTGTAAAACATCCACCTTATTTACAACTTTCTTTAATTCAGCAACTGTCTTATATCCCCGTTCCTCTTCCTCTTCCTCTTCTTCTTCCGCTGAGCCTCCAAATCCCCTGCTACGCCCCCTCCCCAGATGGCTCACACTCTGTGCATGAGTATGTCCTGATTCATATGTACATACTGACACCGGGGAAATGGTAACCCATTGTTAATCTCCAGCTTAAAACAACCATTAACTGCAGAATAATCTGTTTGTGGCTGAAGCTGCGGCTCGGAATCAATACATCATGGGAGCTACTTTCTGAAAACATCTGTATTAGCTCAGCAGATAGAGGCTGTTTGCACATTATCACCTTCCAGATGTGGGCAGATTGATCAAACTGGATGTAAGGCATCTGTGAAAAACGATGTAATTCCACAGATTTTCAGCGATGTTTGAGCTTTCAGGATTTTACTTGTTACTTGTTACTTGTTACTTGTTACTATGTTGTTGCGAACGTATGCTTAGGATGCCGGGTGTTACACCCCTGGCTTCATACTCCACTGTACTGTTGAGGGCTTTCATAGTTTAGGCCCTTAGTTCCAAACAAGATAAATCTTAATGCTGCATATGATTAGAAATCATCATATTTTGAGATAAGAGTGTGTGTCTAACTTTGTGTTAAATGTTTGGGGGAGGCCCTTTTCTAATTAATCAAAGCGAGCTCTGTAAAGAAATGATTTTCCCAGTTTGATGTGAAATAACTTGACTGATCTGCAGAGAGCTTGACCTCAACCCTTTTCACCACCTTTGAGTTGAACTGGAACATCGACTGTGAGCCGCAGTAGCCAACAGCGCTGATGTTCTCGTGGCTGAATGGGAGGAAATCCCTGCAGCCCGCAGGTGCCAAAATCTTAAAGGAAGACTTCAAAGAAGAGTGGACGCTGTTACTGCAGCAAATTATTGCACGTGGTCTGGAAATGAGATGCTCATCAATCAAATATGGCATCCAGATTCATTTTGAGGGATGAGAACCAGAGGGGCATTTGTGACTCCTCTATGTTGATCCCATGTTTCTACAGTATCCCAGAAGGGACAAACCAACACTCTAGATAGGAGCTGGCCAGGTGTTGTCTTACCTGGTGTTTTCATTACATAAGTAGTTTAAAGTGAACCTGTTCTGACCCTTGAGTTTTCCAGTTAAAGGGTCAGTGTGTAGATTTGGGGGCATCTAGCCATGTAGTTGTACTCGCTTGCTTCATCTTCCATTTAGAGTCAGTGTTTGCTTTGTCCCTTCTGGGCGGCTATATTCAGATGATTATACACTAATGAAAACAAATATATGAATATAATATTATATTTCTGTCCGTAGATCCTCATGTTGCACACTGGACCTTTAATTTTCTTTTTTGAATCCCAAATCCTGTAGGCCACATGTATGACTTTCCCCAGTTGTCTTCTTGGAATTTGCAGTTTTTCTGCTCAAAAAAGAGGTTTCATCTACAGAAATATTCTTTATTTATCCTTATATAATAATAATAATAAACACGATTCATTCAAGTAAAAGAGATGAAAATGTGGATATTTTATGTAGGTACATTATCTGTGCTCCCTAGGGCTGACTATTGTTGGAAATGTTTTGGTTCAATATCTTAAATTATTTTTCCTTAATATGTAAAATTATAACTTTTTTTTATATCATGAACTTTTTTTCAATTAACAAAAGAGGGTAAAGTTTTGTTGCCTAAAGAGCTGTGCAAGAACTTAAAAATAATACAGCAACTGGCAAAATGTAGATTTAGATTTAGTAAATATCTACTCAAAAAGTAAGTAAGAACCAACTCTAAAGTGACCTGAGAGTTTCACTAATTTTATTGTGTAACATAGCAATCAGGACTTGTCGACATGGCTCAAAAAAGCTTCCATGCAGAATCTATGAGGGTTTTACTGTGACAAAGACCACAGTGACCGCAGCAGAGCATCGGAGTCGTCTGCAGGCTGCTGTCTGAGGCGCATGGATTCCCATTACTGCTCTATATTCAGTCAGTGTGAGATAAACACTCACTAAAAGCTTTAGGTGGACAATTACAGAAAGCACATGAAGCATGTTGCATATTTAGATAAATGTTCCTTGTTTAATATTTTCAATATAAAACCAAAACTGTCCGTTTATTGTTATTTTTCCAGCCTATTGTGTTATACCACAAATAATAAACCCTAATGAGATGTTTTATAATGGCACAGATATTATTCTTTTGCTCTCTTTACTTTATCTATGAACCTGTTCTGATGTCAAATACTGGATTTAAGGATCACATGTTACATTGTTTTACCTTAACCTGTTACATATTCCTCCCACAGAACGAGACAATCTGACAGGAGAAGCTATTGTTTGGCCTGAATATAAAGACAGTCGCGGTGAACGGCAGCAGCCATAGAAAGAGGCAGATAGAGTTGTGTAAGTTTGATCGACAGCTCTGGATTAAGGCATTATGCAACACTGTTGGGAGTAAAAAAAAATAAATCCAGATGAGATTAGGATCTGGATCCTCACTCTCTCCAATACTCTCTGTCCATCCATTCATCCGTCTCTCCCTCTTTCTCTGTTTCATGTAACAACATTATCACAATAAGGTGTTACACAGTTAAAACGATGATGGGTTGAGTAAGTGCATTACAGCTTTACATTCACATCGAGAGGTTCGACATTTCAGTGCTTTTAATACAAGGAACAATTAAGCAAATGACCATCATAGCTGCCAACCAACAGAGAGGCAGATAAAGCAAATTAGGCCATATAGACAGGAGCTAAACCTCCTCTCTTCAAGCTTTTATCCCACTGCCATCTAGAGGAGGAAATCATGCTGCAACATCTGTTGTGCCTAAATAAAAAAAAACATTTTACCCACTTGTTGTTTCTGCTGTGAATCTGATCTGCTATCAGCCTGTGAAAAGGGCAAGTAAATACCAATCATGTATACCACACTGTACTGAAACTATAATGCTGAAATGATCAATACAGAATAAATTCACTTTAAGAAACTGTCTTAAATGTGATTTATAAAGTAAAAAATAACAAATGACCTCCTGGCTTTCTAATTTATTAACTGTTAACTAAAAATAATTCATCCAAAGACACTTTTTTTTTTTATCCTCTGGTATCTTGTAATGGACACTTTTCATTATCGTATGGCCTAAACGATTCATTAGTTAATCTGATATTGTAATAAATCCTCACTGAAACATGTACAGGAACATCAGTGCTTGTTTAGTAACATTTACACACTTTACATCACACCAATGATCTTAATAAGGCAACATATTGATCGGGACCCTCTCCTAAGCACCAGGTCACCCTGGAGGTGTGTGCAACAGGGCCGCAGTGTGGATATCGGAGTTCATGTTTCAGTGCCATGACAAGTCTTCAGGAGTGAAGGTTTATATAATACAAATTTTATTACTTTTTCACAACTCAACACAGCTAAAAAATAATAATACTCCTGGTACTTGACAATAGAGCTCGTCACTTTTCTCTCTTCTTTCCTAAAAAATAAGTCCAAACAAGAGCTCCTGACAGATGATTCAGACGCAGATGGGTTGAGCTGAAAACCCTCAACTTGACGGTTAAAAACAATTAAAAAATAAACAGTCTGTTTCTACTTTGTTACTGTGACACTGGACAAAATCAGGTTTCATGAGCGGAGAAATCATTCAGCATGAATCAGCACTATTTCAAAATTAAATTTACTTCAAAATGAGCGCAGAGCATAGCTGTCAGAAATCAGAAATGTATTGAACAGGACAGAGAGATGCAGCCACTGAACGTCTGAAATCATCTGACCATAAATAGGCACATAAAATTCATTCATGAATCGCACTGAGAACAACAAGCAGGTGCGGTTTCACAGAACAACCTCGGGGGCAGACGGACATCTTCCAGTTGCATAAAGTAAAATGTTTTTTTCCTTTGCAATTTCTCTTGTGACTTCCTAATAAAACACATGTAACTTAATGCATACTTCAAGAAACATCCTTTAATAAGATCACACCTTTTGAGTGCCCCCTTCAAGTTTTTAAGGAATTTCTGACAAAGAAAAGTCTGTTTTTGTTGCACAAAATGTCTTCAGCAACAAAAGATAAAAAGGAAACTGAAGGTACCCTTAAAGGCAACTCAGATAAAGTCATGGCAGAGTTTTATTTAATTGACTACCACCATAAGTGTGCCAAGAATAGTGTTTAGTGTATATTGGACAACTTGTTCTGTTCCAACAAACCTCCTAATTTAAGCTGCAGGAAATAAAAACATCTTAAAGAGAAAAACGTTCAATGCAACGAGGCAGTTAAGAGCATCTTCCTCATGTGTCTGCCCATCAGTCTGGTTTTAGGTGTGTAAAGCCAGCCTAACTTGCAAGTCTGTGCAAACTATGAGTCTCTGTTTCTGAATGAATAATAACATGTGTATTATTGGCCTTGTTGTTTGGGGGGTTTGGGCTGCAGGCCAATAGCAGACTGTGCATGTTTCTAGGTAATTAGCAATGAGGTTATTAATATAAGCTACATAAACTAGCCAGCCAACTATTTTTACATCTGGCCTACGAAAAGTCAGTTTATACTTGTTGAAAATAAATTGTCATCGCTCGTAGTTTTATACAAAATAGGGCTGGATCTGCTGTCTTCAAACACCGCGGTGTCCTCTCTACTATGAGTCTCTCTCCGGTTCACCCATCAGACTTTCTTCCGGACGTTAAAAGCCACCGAGTTCCCGTACAGCAGCCGGTCCCGCTCCCGCACCTCCTCCTGCAGCTTGGCCTCGGCCACACGGAGCTGGCGTATGGTCGCCTTCATCTCCTTCATCTTCACCTCCATCAGCGCGATGATGTCCCGCTGCTCGTTCAGTTTCCGCAGCAGCTCCGCGGACGTGGTGCCGGTGGTCAGCGAGTACGAGTGGTCCAGCGGGCTGCTGGTCACACTGACGTACTGCACGGGCGGCTGGTGCACGGTGGACGCGGTTTCGACCGAGGAGTCGTCGGCGGTCAGCTCGTCTGCGCTGACGATCGGCGCGGTGTAACAAGTCCCCTCCGACTGAGCGGGCAGCCGCGCCGTACCCAGGTACTCCCCGTTCTGGCCTATCTGGACCACGGTGATGCTGTCGTCGCTCGCCTCTCCACCGGCGTTGCCCTCGGCTCCTTCGGCCGCGCTGCCCAACACTCCCAGCACGATCCCGGAGGTGGCTGCGGCGGCGGGGGCAGGAACCGCCGCGGACACTTTCCTGCCTCTGCCCCGCCGACTCCTGCGCTCGTTCACCCCCCGCAGCGGGAACAGCGACGGGACTCGGATGCTGTAGGTCTTCCTCCCGCCGGCGAAATGCACGCTGCAGACTCTGTGTCCTGTGGTGGGCTGGAAGGTGCTGAAGCAGCCGCTGACCCCGGCCCGGGAGATGTTCCTCAGCCACAGCTCCCTCAGCGTGGTGTCTTTGGGAAATGTGTAGAAGCGCAGGTCCCGGTCCCGGTGCGAGTTGTTGTAGCAGCCGGGGACACAGCAGGTGAACCCGGGCATGTTTACTCCCGCGCAGAGGCCAAAAGCACGGTCTTCGGATTAAGTTCGGGTTATTTTATTGTTGTTTCTTTATTCTATGCGTTGTTATAAAGCTCAGTGGCCTGCAAGCGGAACTACACGTCCCACAACGCTAACAACTTCCTGTTTATTTTTCACCAAAAGTGAGCCGCTCTTCTTCAGTGCGACGACCGAAAACCACCGACGGTATCCGGACTCAACGCACACGGAGCTCCTGCTTGTGCTCAATCCGACACTGATATTTTATTTTCTGGTGGTAAATGTCTTGTTTTGTTCTTCGCAGTGTTATCAAGCGAGACGTCCTCCGCTGTGAACTAAAAGTCCCAGAATTCCTTGCGCTTCCTGTACGAGTCCGTTACTAGACTAGCGCCCCCCGCTGGTCAGAGTGTGGTACTGCACCGTCGACCGCCTCCGTAGTCCACTGTGCTGTTTACATGATCAAATGTTTATAATACAGGCATAACAGAAAACAGTGGGGGGCATCTAATAGATACAAATGAATCACCTGTTTCTAAAGGAAATGTTTTATATTTATCTGTTTACATTCATTCTGATATTATTAATAAAACTGGTTTATTTTAGGCTCTACACACACTCACACAGGGGTTTCCAATTACCCCAGCCGATTAAAGCTTCAGATGCAATTTAGGTATAGCTAGTGATTTACCTGACAAACTCTATGAAGTAATAAGTCCTGTGTGTGTAGGGTCTTTAAATCCATAATGTCTTAATAAAGATACTGAACACATCTAAACCCAAGTTAGAAATATTCAATGTCCACCCTCAAAAGTGCAATTAAAGATTTAATGATTTATTGTTCAAATTAAGAGTATTACCAATTTTGCTGACATGGGCCCAATATTTACACTATTAGCCTCCACAAGGAATCTATTACTTTTGATACAGAACAGTGTATTTTTAATCTCGGATACTGTATACATAGATTCAATTAAAGACTGATTAAACCTTCTCCTCCAGCATACAGGTACTGGTAGCAAAGCAAAGCAGCAGGTATCAATTATTCATGGAGGATGAAATAGTATGTGTCCATATTCCAGGTGACAGAACTTTTGTTTAATTTGAATCCAGACCAGTAATTTGAACTGGTTTCCTTCCTGTTTTGTCAGATCTAAAACATTACATTGCACAGCCATGTATCTGAGTCTGTGGAAACCACAGGGAGGTAACAGCCCCAAATCTCCCCATGGAGGATGTACTGGTTTGTTGGTTCCTCACTCTTGTCATCTTTCCTAACATCCTCATTCAACCATTACGCCACCTGTCAGACACATTTGGGTAAAATATGCAACTGAGCACTGTAGGTTTGTGGCTGGTTGGCCTTTGTAGGGAAACAATGTTCGTTAAAGTATAATGAGGCCAGGCAATGGAGAGCAAAAAAGTTGGTGCTGTTCAGTCTGACTTCCATTAAAGACCCTGATTCCTCCTGATAGTGTGTCCTGCACACAAGTCAATCATTTTTGCAATGATTTTCCAGTTTTTGTGATTATTACACCTTACAATTTAGGTTTTTTAAGTTTCTGAAAAATGTAGTTTTCTAATGAATATCGTACTTACAATGTAGTTACCTCTGAGTTGTTTGTTCCCTTATTTCAAACATAACAGATATAAATTACTTCAATAATCTTAGAAATTGATAACTGTACAAATAAAAAAAATATATATGAAAAAATAACATTACCCAGCTCTTTTATTACTGTGTTGAATTTCAAAACCATGCAATTATATTTGTTAGGCTTTGGACTGTAAGATATAAGACAATTACCATTTAATTGGCATGTTTAGATCTGTAGAAAACATAACAGCTCTATAGCAGAGTTATTACTTTACTCTGACTGAATGAACTCGGTCTCTTTTTTATATTTCTGATCAGAAGACAATTCAAAAGACTTTTATTAAAATCAATATTGTCAAGCAAAATTGACAACAATGTCAACACAATAAAAAAATAAGAGCAAACCTCATTAACATTTGAGTGTTTTTTCCATATGATGCACATAATAAATGCATTTTACTAAAGTAGATTTCAGATACACTATACATTTAACTAGATATATAATTGTTGATGTTTTAAGTGATACACAATCATCATTCAATAGATCCTCTGAAGAACAAGTTCACTTTCTCTAGCTTATCTGCAGATGTGGAGCTTGAAGCCTTCCTGAAAGCTTTATCCCTTTGACATCTCCACATGCATCAGACACACACAATCCTTACCCTCTTCCTGCTTTATATAACTAATATATATATATATTTTCAAATAGTCTTCGGAAAACAGGTACTTTATATAAGGGGCATTACTGTCGGCTAATCCTAAATATAAACCAGACTGATAAGCCTGTTTAACCTCAGCAGTTGTTGCCAATATTATAAAAAAATAACTTCTAGAAATACCCTAAACTAAAAAAAACTGTTTACATTTTTCGAAGTAGATCTGTGCAGTGTACAGGCTAGCGCACTAGTGATGGGTCGGTCGCGAACGATCCAGCTCAAAGAGCCGGCTCTTTGAAGTGAACGACGAGAGCGATCCAGATTTTTTTCCCGTTTTTTTCCCTGTTTTTTCTGTTAAAGCTGCGTGATTGGTCAAGATGTGTGGTGGCGTCTGTGTATCTACACTGAGCAGGAGGGGGGAGGGAGGGGTTACAGACACACAGGCACAGTGAGCACACAAACAGGTGGGAGGGAGACCTGTGAGAGAGAGAGAGAACTAGGCGCTACATAAACAGAGACTACACACTGGAAGGTGAGGAAAATGAGTGACAGAAAATGTAGTAAAGTTTGGACACATTTTAATGTGATAGACAGTTCACAGGCAGAGTGTAGACTGTGCAAGTTAAACATTTCATATCGAGCAGATTTTTGTCTAATTGACATGGGTCTTTGTTTTCGTATTTTATAATTTATTTTTGTAGCACTCTGTTCCATGTTGAGTATATTAAGTATATATTTGCTCGTGGTGGTACTGTTGGGTCTCTGTAAATCTTATAAGGAGTTCGGTCTAGACCTGCTCTATTTGAAAAGTGTCATGAGATAACTTCTGTTATGAATTGGCACTATACAAATAAAATTGAATTGAATTGGTAAATGGACCTGTACTTGTATAGCGCCTTTCTAGTCTTCTGACCACTCAAAGCGCTTTTACACTACATGCCACATTCACCCTTTCACAAACATTCACACAGTGATGGCAAAGTCCATCGAACAGAAACTAACATTCATACACATTCACACAAAAACACAAAACATTTTGATATAATGCATGTATTTGCATTAGATATTCATTTTACACATAATTTGGTAATAAATTAATTTAAGCAACGAAAAATCTGAGGAGCCACTTGGGAGCCGAAAGAGCCGACTCTTTTTAGTGAGCCGAGCCAAAGGAACCGGTTCTCTAAAAAGAGCCGGAATTCCCATCACTATAGCGCACTGAATCATGGGAAACCCGCTGACCGACCAGAGACCGCACCTGCTCCAGGGGCACACCTATATTAGTTAACGTACACAAGTCATATCATGTCACCTTATTTTATCTGCAGAATAATTTACTTCACGTGTGTTATAAGTCTACGTTGCGTGGAGCCGAAGAACATCTAGAGGACCAAAGTATCCCTTATTGGATCCTCCGTTGGTGACCACTCTCCAGCCTGTAGTGTCTCAGTCCTCCGTTGGTGACCACTCTCCAGCCTGTAGTGTCTCAGTCCTCCGTTGGTGACCACTCTCCAGCCTGTAGTGTCTCAGTCCTCCGTTGGTGACCACTCTCCAGCCTGTAGTGTCTCAGTCCTCCGTTGGTGACCACTCTCCAGCCTGTAGTGTCTCAGTCCTCCGTTGGCGACCACTCTCCAGCCTGTAGTATCTCAGTCCTCCGTTGGCGACCACTCTCCAGCCTGTAGTATCTCAGTCCTCCGTTGGCGACCACTCTCCAGCCTGTAGTATCTCAGTCCTCCGTTGGCGACCACTCTCCAGCCTGTAGTATCTCAGTCCTCCGTTGGCGACCACTCTCCAGCCTGTAGTATCTCAGTCCTCCGTTGGCGACCACTCTCCAGCCTGTAGTATCTCAGTCCTCCGTTGGCGACCACTCTCCAGCCTGTAGTATCTCAGTCCTCCGTTGGCGACCACTCTCCAGCCTGTAGTATCTCAGTCCTCCGTTGGCGACCACTCTCCAGCCTGTAGTATCTCAGTCCTCCGTTGGTGACCACTCTCCAGCCTGTAGTGTCTCAGTCCTCCGTTGGTGACCACTCTCCAGCCTGTAGTGTCTCAGTCCTCCGTTGGTGACCACTCTCCAGCCTGTAGTATCTCAGTCCTCCGTTGGCGACCACTCTCCAGCCTGTAGTATCTCCGGCGCTCCGCTCACTCCCTCCGTTGCTACTGAAGTTACCATTAGCAACTGGGCAGCGCCCGGCGGAGCACCTACAACCGCTGTCGATGTTGTCCTGGTAGATTCAGTAGGTACGTAAAGTTACATTTCCTTACGGGTTGTTTTATGTCACGTTTAAAAGCTCGTTAGATTAGTTAACTCTAACTATAAACTACTGTTAAGTACCTAACGTTACGTTAATGGGGGATTGATGAGTTCGCTTTGCGGCTGTCTGGCCCGGCTAGCTGAACGTGCTAGCTAACAATATCACTATTAGTTAGCTTAGTTTGCAGTGTGAACCTTAAGCTAACCAGCATATATTAGTTGAAGCAGTGGCCACTTCCCGCTAACGTTACTTTATGGTTTCGTAACAATGATGGCTAATGTTCAACCACCATTGATCGCGACAGCGACACTTTGGTGTGGCATGGCTTTGTTATCTGACCATCCGACAGCAACACAGCACGGCTAGGTTGCTTTACACTGTGTGTGTGTGTGTGTGTGTGTGTGTGTGTGTGTGTGTGTGTGTGTGTGTGAGAGAGAGAGAGATATTCAACTGCTGTGAGTACATGTATGTTTGTTTGGCTCACGGTGTCTGAGCCCTGAAGGGAAGCAGGGTGGAAAAAGAGAGTATTTTTAGGTTACATAGGTAATGCAGGTGCACAGGCTGTGGCTCTACAGTGTCAGCCACTACAACGCTAATGTGAACGTCAGATACATACACATTATTCATAACCTCATTAGAGCTCATCCCACCCTCATTCTCTAAAATAAATAATACTGTGGGCCGGTGCTCCCAACACACAAGCAAACTGTGGTCTAAGAATTACATGGATGACTTAAATCCACACAACAGTTGCAGGTCCTGATAGTTAGATTAGGTAAATGTAGTGTGGGAAGGGCCTCAGGGGAGTTGAGCCACACACCATTTCATATTTAACTTACTAACCAAGTCAAGGATGAATGCTATCTATTGTGATTAGATAAATTGTTGATAAATTCAGCTGTTTTGTGGGCAGGTTTTTGTACATAAATGCCACAAACTGATTGTTTAACCTGGATACGGTCGAACAACACACAGACATGAATTACACTTGCTTCAGAGGTAGAGATGACGTTGACTTTTGGTGGGTGTGGAACATCTGAGGAATGGCATGTTAACTATGTAGCAGGACACAATGCAAGTAGCTGTCACAGACTGCTGATAAGAAAAACTAGTCTAGACCTCCACTGGACATGTTAGTCCTGTTTGTTGGTACAGTCAGTAGAGCTGGGAGATAAATGGATAATGTAGATATTGTGCTATGAGACAAGTTGGTGTCTCTGGTTTTGGTTATTGTAACATTTTGGTAAATTAAATGCCTTAATGTCTGGTCTTAAATCCTGATTACAGTAAAGTGATTTTCTGAACTTGTTTAACTGCTTTTGCTGAATGAACAATGCATGGTCATTATTGCACACGTTACGTTTAAGTATTTCATGGAAATAGCCTAACATTTTGTCCATGCCACCTGGCTTCATTACTCTTCTTTTATTTTTACAGGTACAATAAGCTCTTCTGTATTTCCAGAGCTGTAAAGACCGTGACAGACAAGTGAATCGTAGGCTGTTGGGATGTTTGTGAGGCTGGCCATGGTTAATACGTAAGGTCGCAGTGAGTGGCACTGCCATGTTGCCAGGAGTCGGTGTTTTTGGCACGGGGAGCACAGCCCGAGTGCTGGTCCCATTGTTGAAAGCTGAAGGCTTTGAGGTCCATGCACTCTGGGGGCGAAGTGAAGAGGAAGCGTGCTGCTTGGCAAAGGAGCTTGGCATCCCATTTCACACCAGCCGATCTGATGACGTCCTGCTGCACCAAGATGTTGACCTCGTCTGCATCTATATTCCACCCTCAATGACGAGGCAGATTGCTGTCAAAGCACTGGGTAAGCAGAGCCTACATACATGCAGTCACTTCATCCCAAGCCATAAAACATACAGCATTACTGTAAAAATATATTCTTTTATTTTACATAACAAATTTATTTGAATGATAACTCTCAAATAAGATCAGTTTTCTTCCTAAACACCAGGTTCAGGTCTCGCAGTCCAGTTTTCACTTTATTTGCATCTGAGTCACAAATTGCTAATGTGGACTGACCCAGTTGGGAGTGGCGGATCGGCTCTGGAACATATTTGAAATGTTTGGGCCTGTAATGACAGTACTCCCCAAATGATGCATATACTGAAAATGGCTGCATTCTTTGGTAACATATTTCTCAGGGTTTATGCTTGATATGTGATTAACGGTGATCATAGCCATGGCCACAAGGAACGTACTAATTTGAGAGGGGAAAACCCAAAACAAAAATCTTGAAATTCCCCACATCTCACATCTGTTAGAAACACACCGAAGCAAACACAATTAACAGATTGCCGTTATCAGAGGAGAGCAGATCTATTAAGTTAACTTACTGTATCTGATGGAATTCCTGAGTGTTGACCTCAGCTTCCTGTTTTAGTTGTAACTTCCTGAGTGTGTCCCCACCAAAGGACTTATCCACTGGGCTACTTCCAAGGGGTATTGAAGGCCGTCCATCTCCATATATAAAAACTATGTACACTCTCTGCGTTATCACATGTGGAGAAAGTTCACTTTTTGTTTATTCATACCAAACTCTCGGAGCTGGGCAGTAATGCCATCTAAGGCAATCAACTCCACGGTGGGCCTGAGCACTGAGAGACCACCCTACACCTTCATGTCATATTTAATACACACACTAGCTAAAGCAAATACAGTCCAGGTTTCCTACACATCCTGGAATACAACAAATATATAAAATAAATTTTTTCATGCGTTTTAGAGGCATTTAATAGATTAGGCTGCTGATTTCTATTGCTCTATTCTGAGAGCTGTTTCTAAAATGTTGTCTACCCTCATTGATACAAATGGAAATAGTATGCAAAATATAAACTGTGTAAAACCTTGTTTCATAATTAAATGCAAATTAAGAACCATAGTGAGTGAACACGATGCTCACCACCTTCACCAGCAACATAAATGATTAATTCAAAGGAAATCAATTGTTGAACCTTTTTTTGTTGTTGCAATACAAGACAGGCAAACATCATAGAAGAGATTGTATCTTTAAAATTTAAAATTCCAGTTTTCATTGTTCACCTCAAAATTATTGATCAGTTTTATCTAAATAAAATAACCCCCATCTTTCCCTCCCTCTCTCTCTCTCTGTCTCTGCAGGTATAGGTAAGAATGTTGTGTGTGAGAAAGCTGCAACAGCTGTGGATTCATTTAAGATGGTGACTGCAGCCAGATACTACCCCCAGCTGCTCAGCATTATGGGTAACACCCTGCGCTTCCTGCCAGCTTTTGTTGCAATGCGGCAGCTGCTGGTGGAGGGATATGTTGGCGAAATGCAGGTGTGCGATGTTCGAGTTTATGGCCCCAGCCTCCTGGATCAGTCGTACGGCTGGACATGTGAGGAGCTGATGGGAGGAGGCGGTCTGCACACTGTTGGCTCTGCCATCATTGACCTTTTAAGTTACCTAACCGGTGCACGAGCCCATCGTGTTCATGGCTTGCTGCGGACCTTTGTACAACAAAATGGCTTGATCCGAGGCATCCGCCGTGTCACCAGTGACGACTTTTGTTTCTTCCAAATGTTGATGGGGGGAACTGGGTCGAGCTCTGGTGGCGTGTGCTGCACTGTGACCCTGAATTTCAACATGCCAGGGTCATTTGTGCATGAGGTAATGATAGTTGGATCCACTGGGAGACTAGTTGCCAGAGGGACAGAACTGTATGGTCAGCGCAATGGGAGTAAAGGTGAGGAGCTGTTGCTAGGCGACAGTGGGTGGGTGGGACCAGAGGTGAAAGAAATGCCCCTGCCTCACCTGCAGGGGCTGAGCTCCATGGTGAAGGCACTGAGACAGTCTTTTCAGGCTCACGAGGAGCGCAGGTCGTGGGCACGAGGACCGGTTGCCATGGCACCAACATTTGAGGATGGTCTGTATGTGCAGACAGTGGTCGAGGCAGTGAAACGGTCCAGCTGTAGTGGAGAATGGGAGTGTGTTGAGATCATGAGTCAAGAGCCTGATCCGAACCACAACCTGTGTGAGGCCCTGCAGAGAAATAAGAACTAAATATATTTATACACCCAGTGCAACTACTACATGTGTCTGACGAAACTGGGCTCTGAATGTGTTTCCTTTTAAATCTGCTGCGGAGGCAGTTTACATCACTATGACTACTTTTTGCTTTTTCACATTTTGAGGAGAATATTTTGGTTAAGGAAACATTACTGTGTTGTGGATGTTTGTACACTGAACTTGTTAACCACAGCTCCATTATTCTGATTCTCAACAGAAAACATTATAGTAGCTCTATATTAAGTTTAAGTTGGTCAAAATCTACCTTTGTCCCATTGACACGTTTATTACCTATACCATGCCAAAAAGAAGACACAGTACTTATTCTCACTGAAGCTTGAAGTCAACACTGCAAGTTTGCAAATAAGGTTGATATACGTCACCACACCCACGTCAAATATTGGCAAAGTCAAAAAACTTGTTTTCAATGGATGTCTGACCATTGCCTTTATTCTCACCTGTAGAAGCTTATCTGGATACATTTTCTGTATTTTAAGACAAATACAGGTTGTTGTATTTTACTGATAATCAGAGCTAGATCAATCATCTTTGTGATTGAACAAGAGCACAGCTCTTCTTGAGGTATGCCAGAGCATTTTCAAATATTTCTTCTTTTAATGTTTTTGTTTTTTTTGAAGATTCAGGCCAGAAAAGGTGATAGATCAATAAATTGTTGACAAGGTATCAGCACTATCAAAACAAAGTGCATAAGCATAATACTTTCTTCTAGTTTTGGGTCTTGAATTGTTGAGAATCACAAGTTGTTTTTTTGTTTTTTTACTGTATCGTAAATGATCACTTATCACTGTAAGTGTACAGTCTAACTGAGAAAAAATGTAATCTCTGTTGTTCATAACATTAAGATGTTGATGTTAATTTATACCCAACCCCAATAGCACCTTAATCTGAAAGAAAGTGTTTGCCTCAGACAAAGCATGAGGATGATTTGACTAACAAAATACTTTGACTTTCAGTGTGGTGACTGACAGAAACGATGGTTCATTGGAGCCCGATCTCTGTTTCAGATTGAAAATAATGGAGCTGTGCAGAGTTTAGTTTTAGTCTTTAAGTGTTCGAATGTGTAATAATAAGCATACATTTAAAAAGTGGAAGAAATTGCAAGAGGGGCTTGTAGGTTTTTATGTTACGGCATGCTATGACAAACATAAGATACCAGGGATTGAGTAAAATAAGCTATGTAGAAAATAGAGTAATAAAGTCTAATTTGTAACAACGCCCCTCAAAGTCCCCAAATGTCAAGGTGATACTTCTGCTTATCTTCACTCTTTTGTTTGAGTATCACTTTTACACTGTAGGCTAGAAAAGGGAAGCTTCCTTCTTCACAGACAGCCACTGTGGTGAGCTAGAATTCATGTATGAATTTCAGTGGTGACACATTTTAAAGTGGGGAAAATTGTATGTTCATCATCATCAAATATACTACTACCAAATAAATACACAACTTCAATAAGCTTCAAAGAGAGTGAATAGTAATATATTGGGTAAACATTGGCTTATGGACATATAGGACAGAGGTGTAATGGATTAGACTTCAGAAGGATGTTTGGTACCTGTTTACCTCTGTGAAAACGTGTCACCAATAGTAATGAATATAACCTTTTGTAACTGACTGTGAAGAAGGAAATTACCCATTTTTAACAGCCACCTGTGAAGCACAGGGAGATGCTGAAAGGGTTGATTTTAGGTGGAGTATCACATTAAGTCTTACATTAGCAGGAACAGGCTTGTGTCCTAGAAATTACAGATTAGTGACCTTTTATTGTTAAACTAATAAAGTTTTAGATACAAAGCCTGAGGGTATTTGACAACTAAATGAGTTTAAAATGTGTGTAAAAGGTTTGTTTACATGTGCTAACCATTGAAGTAATTTTATGTTTTTTATAAGATTTTTTTTCATGCAATCTATGCATTTAAAATTAGTAGAGGGCCACCATCATCCTGAAACTTTACTGATCTTTTCATTGAGTAGAACCACTGGATTGTGTGATAGTATAAATGTGTGCCTCTAAAAAGCTCAGACCAAGAGAAAGAAGTGTTAAACAGTTTACGGTTGTTGTAGTCACTCACTGCATCTCATTACTGCTTAATATCTTAAATAATGCTCCTAATGCAAAGACAGGAGGCGTTTAAGACCGAAGCAGTTTACTGGTTTGATTTGGTCTGTTCCCTTCTTAGACCCACGCAGGATCTGCAGATAAGGATACATACACATTACATGCTTACCTCACGCTATCCCAACAGTGCTTTACAAAAACAATACATCAAGTTTACATTAAGTGTCTTTATAAAACTCATCACATTTGCTTGCAGGAAGCTCCATAACCCGCTACTATTAAAATACATTCCAACTGAGTTTTCACCTTCTTGTTAACAGATGGTTTTTTTTGCACTGATAACTGATAAAATGCCACATATTTAATATGCAGTGTGATATTTGTACCAGCCAACTCACTGCAAAAAGAATTTAACATTTGTCTGTATAAGTAAGACTTTTTGTATTTATTTATGTCTTGGTGTGGAGAAAGTTTTCCATTGTTTTTTTTTTCTGTTCAGTGTTTGTGTTTTTTCAGCCTGTCTGTGAATTTCTGTTTAAAGCTGTAATATTTAAAGTGTTGTTTTAATTGACAATATGGCTTTTTGAGCACAATGTGTTGCATTTATGTTGGGAAGCTGTTCTGTTAATCTGCCTGACAGACAATTCCTTTAATAAATACAGTTGTATTAATTCAGTGTCTTTGGTTGGACTTCAGTTTATAGATCACCACTCAAAGGTGATTGTGTTATAAGTTATGGTTGAAGGAAGTTAAACAGCTGTTAGTCTGCCCCTGATATGATATGGGTTAAAGAATATAAACACCTGAAAGGTTAGGTAATGCTGCACCGCTCACTCACAGGATTAGATTGATTTTGTTAATTTATATAGTATCTATCTATATAATTTTATTTTTCCTCTACTATTGTGTAACCTTAAGTAATTGTAATTTATGCATATACTGCTTATAATAAATAAAACTGGTTGCAGATAAGTTACAACCTCTTAAGTGACAACAGTCACACATGTCCCAGCCTACCCTAAGGTAGTGTAAATCAGAATGTCACACAATTACACTCACTGATGGTAAAACAGCAGCTGTTCTGCCACACAGCATTATTTTTTTAATTAATTGTAGCCATTTTGCGACACAATCAAGTAGAGACCTAATTGATTAACGTTATATCCTAGTATCGATCTAAGTTAATTTACTACGACGTGCCAGCCATGAAACTAATGCGCACTGTTGCCATGGCGATAGAACAGTATCTCGATCGTTGATTGGCCGCTTGTCTTAGTTATGACTTTATGTCCAAAACTGGCTAAATTATGTCCCAAAGTGGTCGTGGTGCAACCGGTTTAAGTAGCTGGTTTAGTTACAAACTAACTACTAATTACTAAAGGTATCTAGTGTCGAGTTTACACCATTTACTAAAGAGAAAACCGAGAATACAACCCAGTCCTGATGTTACACACGCCGGTAGGTGGCGGTGTGCCCCTATACCCGCTGGTCTTCGGTCCTTTATTAAACCAGAGAAGAAGAAGAACAACAACGTAAACACAGCTAACATCCATTGACTGTATATGCTAACATCTAACGCTAATGATGCTAATTGCTACCAGCCAAACTAAAAACCCAATAGTTTAAAAAATAAGAAAGAAATATTAAAAAATAAATAAAATAAAAAAACAATAGCGAGTATTGTAAGTTAAGGGTAGAGTATGTCAGTGGTAGCTAGCAGGCAGAGTATGAGTATCCCGTGATAAAGCTAATAATAAAACTACTGTGGCTCCGACCGATAAAAACAACATGGTCCGTAAAAGAAGCGTAGCCTGGGGCTTTTTTAACACCGTGGACGCAGAGTCGGTGCAGTGTCTGCTCTGCCGGGGTCTGGTCAGACATGGTCAGGGTAACAAGGGCACCACCACGAACATGCTGAGACATCTTCGTGTCAAACACCCCGCCGAGTTCGTCAAAAAAATCAAGGGTCGTTTACCTGAAACTTCCTCCATCGATAACGGTGCCCAAGACATGGAGGCGGACAGTGAACAGTTCTGCTCCGGTATGGATACTAAATCATATGCACCTGTTTTCACTGCAGATATTTATTTGACTTGTCATAGTAATAAAACAGAGTAATTAACCAACCCAGACATCATTACTGCTGCTACTGAGACATATTAGTTACAGTGAACCTGGTACACATGAGCATCGTTTAAACGCCCCGTGGCTGCCATTTTACTTTCAGATATAACCGAATTATGTGTTTTTTGCATTTTATCTCCAGAGTCAACCATGATACCACAGGATAGGTTAGGTTATAACAATCAATAACATATTCATCATCATAAACTGCTCAGGTGAATAGTCTGAAAACATCAAACTATCTGAAAGTGTCACATCAGGCTCTGAGAACATGTGATTTGTGTTTTATTAATGAATTATTTAACATCTTTCTGATAAGTTAAACACTGACCAATTCATCAGTTATTTACTGCCATAATTACACCTTTTGTCTTCCTCTTATTTAGTGGAAGTGGCGCTGGAGGATGAGACGTCTGAAACCCTCACCACCGGGTATGAAGATGACGTGACTTCTAGTATAAATGGCATTGTGGAAGCTGCACAAGAAGGTCCAGCAGATAAAATAATGCATGAAGAGGAGAGTGATGACCGCCCTGTGAGATCCAGACAGAACAGACGGAGCTTGATTTGGAGGCACTATGAGCGCCTGGACAGTTTGGCTGCTGTTCGTTGCCGCATTTGCATGAAGAAGATAAAGTGCTTTGAAGGCGGCAGCACCAGTAACCTACATCGGCACATGTCAAAGAGACACCCAGGGGTGTTCTCTCAGCTGGTGGCCAATGGAAAGAACCCACCACGATCCCGCTCATCACAGGGCTCAAATGTTAATGGTGACACATCGACACCACCAGAGACTGTTGAGGTGACAGAGGAGATACCTTTTCCAGGTAATGTTTCTGTGGACCACTTGTTGTTACTGTTTGTAATCTTGCTGAAGTAAAACAAATATGCAGAATTTTGATTTAAATCAATTATCAAAAGAAGTAGGCATGATTATGAATCTGACCAGAGGATTGATGCCAGCTTTAAGTACTTACAGTTTTCAATACTAATTTCTGTTAGTATCAAAAAGTATTGGCGTTAGATACCCAGCCCTGGTTTTATCAAATAAACATTGGTTTTAGAATATCAGCAATGTTTGCATCACCATGGCTGGAGTTTCATCATACAGTTAAAATAAGGTTATATAATTCTGCCTGTAAATAAAACATTATTTAAGTACTTAGGTACTCAACCTACCAAGTACTTCTGCTGTCACTTGATCTTCTCTCTAATTTAAAGAAAGCACTTTGGTGTCACTGTATGAGACTAAATATGTGGTCTTTTCCTCCCTCGTTCTTAAAGGTGTGCTGAAAGTTTCAAGAGCGTCTGATGGAGAAAAGGGTGTGTTTAGGAGGGAGCTGGAGCTGATAGAAGCTCTGAGGAGAGCACAGAGGGAGGAGGCTCGGGCTCTGGAGTATCAGAGGGAGCTGCTTGAGAAGCTGCGTGCAGTGAATGCCAGGGAGGCGGCTGCAGAGAGGGAGCAGATTGAGTCATTGAGGAAAGCACAGCTGGAGGAAGCCAAAGACTTGAGTAGACAGAAAGAAGAGCTGGAGATGGAAAAGGAAGAGCTGCAGAAGAAATGGGAAGAGCTTCAGCAGGAAAGAGAAGAACTCTTGATTTCCAGAGAGGAAGCCTCCTGATTCATGTTGCTTTAAATGCTTTGGGACTAATTCTAAGACATGAGGATTTAAAAGTGTAAACTCCCTTTTAGTAAAATATATTTTGCAAAAAATCAGTGGATATTTGATTTTGTTCCTGATATAGCCGTGTTGCTCTGCTTTATGGCATTTTAACATTTCTTCTGCCCATTCTGGTCATGGTGTGATACCCGACATCACTCTGGAGTTAAATGAATAGAAATGTGATGCCGGACAAACCTCTCCGTCTCCACCCTGCTTCCACTCATAGCTACAAAAAGCTATTTTGATATGTATATATAGTAGGCAGAGATTGTGTGTGTGTGTGTGTGTATGTGTGTGTGTTGCTTCTTGTTCTTCACGTCCTGAAGAAGAGGATTAGCTGCATAAATAACTGTCATATGTTTGTCTTATTCAAATGTTCGAATAGAGATGGATAAACACCAGAGCATCTACCTTGTAGCTACAACATGTTAGACGTGAACGTAGATTTTTTTCTATTCTATTTTAATTACTACAAGGGCTTGAAATGATCAGCCGAACTAATTTGAAATTTAAATGTTTGTCCTTTTGTTTTTTTCTACCACAATACATCATGTTGTCACTACCAAGTGGTGTGATTCTGTTATGAAATTTAATTTACCCTGAGACTTGAATTGAGTCTCTTTTTCATGGTCATTTTATTTAAATCTGCAGAAACTGATTGAGGGAGAACTCTTATTTACAATGACACAAAAAATAAGGGCTTGCAGGTTGCAATAAAGAAAGAATAAGAATACATGTAGAGACTTGAAAATTCACTATAAGAGAGAATTTGTATAACCTCACTTAACATAGCAGGTAATACATTAAAACATTTATGTGTAAGATACCTTGACATACTCTTCTTTATTAAATGAATAAATCACTAACGTTTCAAGACCCTAATCAGGGAGTTCATAATTTATAGCAAGGTAGTTGTTGGACTTTTCTTAAATTGGTAAAAGCTTCCGATGTGATGGTGAGGTCAGATATATGATCATTAATTGGGATATTGTGCCAGAGAATACAAATCACTGGTTGATTTACTGGATCACCACTAGCAGTAAGGTTTTTGTAGCGTTTTGTG
This sequence comes from Dicentrarchus labrax, assembly GCF_905237075.1. Classification (NCBI taxonomy): domain Eukaryota; kingdom Metazoa; phylum Chordata; class Actinopteri; family Moronidae; genus Dicentrarchus; species Dicentrarchus labrax. The sequence goes on along the minus strand of NW_026136719.1, from coordinate 18,571,393 downwards.
GTTTGGTTGAATTTACTCTTTAAAATAAGTTCACTCCTATCTAGTGCCTATGAAAGACTTCTGTTTCCATCCCAGGATTAGAGGGTCCAGAAAGCGCATGCGTACGATTAAAGTGTTTTGAAACCCAGAGTGTGCCTTCTCAGGTTGTGCGTCTGCGCTACCGCCGGTTTATGTTACAAATGGTCAGGTACAATGCTGCAGTCGTGTTAGGTGTAACGTCCACCCAATTTTAAGACCAGGAGACGGCAAGTTCTCCCTGTAGTCCATGTGTAGTCCACCTGATCCTGCCAACAGGTCGCCGCCTGACAGACTGAACCCAGGGAGCAGCCGCAGCGTGGTGACGTGGTCTCCTGCGTCTGTCGGAAGATGGCTGACAGCGGAGCCGTGGCGGTGAAGAGATGCGACTCTGGCTCAGTGTCCTCAGTGAGTATGGAGACCATCTCGGCCCTGACGGAGCTGGAGGACCTGGAGAGGGTTTACCAGCAGCTCTCCGTGCAGGAGGTTCGTATAAACGACCGGTAGTTTGCCATTGGCTCTCACTGTCGTCATCCACGTACACTTCCGGGACGCCGCTGCCCCAAAACACTACCTCGGGAGAGAGCTGCAGTCTGATCGATTATGGCCAAATTAACAATAAATGATTCAACTGAAGGTTCGTCCTTTTAAGTTAGACTAGAGCTGGTGTTTGCTAGCTTCTAGGCAACCCGTAAGACAGGGGGTAACATTAGTATCTGAGTGTCCAGGGTTCAACAAACATCTAAATAACACATCATCAAGTGTTTGTAATTTAAGGTCGCAGAATTGGTTCTGATTAAAGGGATTTTACATGCATAGTGACAGCTAGTTGGTATTTAATGGAGTATCCTGAAGGTGTCCTGCAGCCACCAGGGACCATGCATCTCATGTTTACATATCATCTCTCAGCTCTGTAGCATTAACAATATTTGTTTGGAGACTTTTAAAAGATATGGCTGACTGATTGACAAGTATATGTGGGGAGATGCTCACACTGTTGGTATCAGGAGAACAACTGATCAAACAAATTAAGAAATTTGACAACTTATGGGCCATTTGTGCAAAGTAAATGACCATTACTAATCTTTATGATGTTTTAAGTCACAACAAACAAGTAATCCTGAAATTCTTGATACACCGTAGCTCAACCTGGACCCATCGTCAGTGATCATCAGAAAAAGCTTAATAAATAGAGCAAGTAACAAACTATGGCTCTAAAAGCCAGAATTTACAAAGACGTGTACTTATATAATGGTTAATGTTAATGGAATTAGGTTATTGACTCTCTTAAAACTACTTACACACCACATCTTCTACTATTTCCTTAATCAGACATCTAATATATTTGGTTTCTTCTGTGAAAATGTGAAAATATAGTATGTGTGTATTGTGTATAAGATGCTGACACCAAAATAAAAGTGATATTCTTGTTGCTCATTAGATGTTTGGTTTTCTCCTCTGCAGAAAGAAGTGGAGACTGAGCTGGACAGACTGGTGGGGCAGGAGGGGACCATTCACACAAAGATGTTGGCACTGCAGAGGATGGGGTACGGTTTGTATAGATTAATCTGTTACTCTAACAAGCATGAATAATACATACAGTGGGAGCAATAATTATTTGATCCCTTGCTGATTTTGTAGGTTTGCCCACTTACAAAGAATGGAACTGTGTATAGTTTTAATCATAGGTAAATTTAACATTGAGAGACAGAATATAAAAACAAAAAAAATCCAGAATAACAACATCATGAGAATTTTATAAATTTATTATCATATTTTTGCATGAAATATGTATTTGATCCCCTACCAACCAGCAATAATTCTGGCTCCCACAGACCAGTTAGTTTTCCATTGGGAAGCACTCCTAATCTCAACTTATTACCCAAAACACCTGTGTCGTAACATCGTTATGTAGCTGTATAAAAGACACCTGTCCACACAATCAATCACATTCCAACGTTTCCACCATGGGCAAGACAAAGGAGCTGTCTAAGGACATCAGGGACAAAATTGTAGGCCTGCACAAGGCTGGGCTGGGCTACAAGAAAATAAGCAAGCAGCTTGGTGAGAAGTTAACAACTGTTGGAGCAATTATTAGAAAATGGAAGAAACACTCCCTCGGTCTGGGCCTCCAAAACATACGGCCAAGGCAACAAAGGAGTGGCTCTAAAAGAAGCATATTAAGGTCCTGGAGTGGCCTAGCCAGTCTCCAGACCTAAATCCCAAAGAAAGTCTGTGGAGGGAGCTGAAGCTTCGAGTTGCCAATCGAGGATGCCAAGGATTTGGAGAGAATCTGCAAAGAGGAGTGGACCGAAATCCCTCCCAAGATCTGTGCAAACCTGGTGGAAAACTACAACAAACGTCTGACCTCTGTGCTTGCCAACAAAGGTTTCTCCACCAAGTATTAAGTCCTATTGTTCTATGGATCAAATACTTATTTCATGAGAAAATATGATAATAAATATATAAAATTTGTACGATGTTGTTATTCTGGATTTTTTTTATTTTTATATTCTGTCTCTCAATGTTAAATTTACCTATGATTAAAATTATACACAGTTCCATTCTTTGTAAGTGGGCAAACCTACAAAATCATCAAGGGATCAAATAATTATTGCTCCCACTGTAATGACATATAATGTAAAAAAAAAAAAAAAAGAACAGCAGTACAACAAATAAATCCTTTTTATTCATAAAAAGATATTAAAAAAATATGATAAAGGGGTCCATAATAAGTCAAATGTTAAAACTACTGCTGTGCAGATATAGACTCCATCTCTTCATGAACTGTCCCTTTGAAGAGTGAAGCAGGCAGGTCAAGTATTCAAGAGTAAAACACTTACACTTACTACACACTAAAACACTGACTATCTTATGCCAGTTCATCATTTATCCACAACATAAAAATATTGTTGCTTATAGAATGGACATCATACAGTCTGCCAGAGATAGTATTAACAATTGTATTTTCACACTGATGATCCAGGAGCAAAGAACGTGGGTTCAGGATTAGTGTAGTTTCAAAAGCACCTGAAGATCCTCATTTATTTGAGCTCCAACCACAAGTCTGTGTTCTTAAAACTGTATTTGTGCTCTATAGGCCCAATCTACAGCTGATCGGAGGAGACGCCAGTCAGCTGTCAGGCATGATCACATTTACCTGTAGCCTGGCTGAAAACGTCAGCCGCAAAGTCAGACAGCTGGACCTGGCGAAGGTAAATGCACACGCTTATTACATCTATCATAAACCACAGTTTTATTAACCTTTTCATTCATAGAAGAGAGTTGACTTTGGGTTTCATTTGTTCATATTGTAGTCATATGCATGTTGAAAAAAAACCTTAATAGGTTGTATTTATTACACAAATGTTGAACTGGATCACATACACTGATCTCGTAGTATATATCTTATTTTACCTTTGTAGACACGGCTGTATAACGTCATCCAACGCGCTGACGATATCCTGGATCTGAAGTTCTGCACAGACGGTGTGCAGACAGCTCTACGTAACGAAGATTATGAACAGGCTGCTGCCCACATCCATCGCTACCTCTCTCTGGACCAGTCGGTTATTGAGCTGAGCAGGCAGGGAGAAGAAAGTACGACCCCTCCAGTTCTCTGTCATAGTGCATTGCTCAGTATGCAGTCTTACACTGCAGCAAATAAGTTATTGCTATTGTCTTATTTGATTGTTTTGTGTGTTTTTGCATGATTTTGACATTTAATTTCTTAGGGTTGTAGTTCATCCAAAAGATTTTTTTTATTTTTCTACCTGCACTCGTGGTAGTAGTATAAATCAGCTGCAACATACATACTTTACACGTCTAAGCTTGTGCTGTAACACTGTCAATGCCTCATATCTACACAGGCAGTGCTGTGGATGCCAGTCTGGTAATGCTGCAGGAGGCAGAGCAGAAACTGAAGGTCATCGTTGCTGAGAAACTGGATGAAGCTGTAGCCGCAGTCGACCTCGCACAAGTAGAAAGGTTTTTCAAGATCTTCCCTCTGTTGGGCCTCCACCAGCAGGGCCTCGCCCGTTTCGGTCAATATCTCTGCAGTCAGGTCAGTTTCGGTCCCTGTTTGTGTGTTTTTGTGCCTGAGTATATCTCAAAAATGTAAATGAACTTTGAGTGGAAAGATAGGGCATGAACTAGCAGTCAGTGTGTTTATGGTGCAGATCCAGAGATTTCTTTTAACTGATTTTTTTTTTTACATTTTAACAACATTATTGTTATTTTCTGTGCTGCACTTGAATAAAATACTTAATTGAATGCCACAATGTGTAAGATTCAGGATCTAGAGGCAGCTTTCCTGTTGAAATAACGGATTTAGGGAATTGTGCAGCCTTGGAGGTACAGACTTTATATTTATGTTAGTAAAACATTTGCACTCCTTATTGTTCGTTGCTTGTAAATTCTATTAAAAACTATTAAATTCCTGATTCTTATCCTGATGTTGCACTCACTGTATTTGGTATAATAATATATAGTTAAATGACAACGGCCTCAAACAAAAAGAGAAGGCACTGTGAGTTGATCTGATGTGAGATTATCATTATGGATGTCTTTGGTTAGAAATATTCACAAATGTGTTACGTTTTGTTTTTTTCTGCCTCTTTCACACACAGCTTGCTTCCAAAGCTGAGGAGAATCTGGTCTTGGCTACAGGAGGAGACCTGGGCGAGAAGAGAGCCCCGCTGGTGTTTGCAGACACTCTGACGCTGCTGCTGGAAGGTGAGAAAACAGGCCCGATACTCTGCCTGCGTACGTGTTCCATTGTTTGCTCGGAGTGGCCTCCACTAATGTCTTGGTGTGTGTTTACAGGTATTGCTCGCGTCGTTGAGACTCATCAGCCTATTGTAGAGACGTATTACGGTCCGGGCCACCTATACACGCTCATAACTCACCTGCAGCAGGAATGCGACCAACAGGCGCAGAAAATAGTGGACAAGTTCATCCAGCAAAGAGGATACCACAACAAGGTGTACATGACGTCTGAGCTTCATGATGTGATCGTTTTTACTGCATACCTGTATACACTGTGAACTCATTCCCCTCCTGTAGTTTCAGATTGTCCAGAGTAGCATGATGAAGAGCGTCCCGGGGGAGACGATCGAGCCCAGGTATTTCTCTCAGCAACATCCTGCTCCTCCTTTTGTTTGTATTGTTTTTGCCTAAAACATCTGTCTTCCGTAAACAGGGAGCTGGACCCTGTACTGACAGAAGTTACCCTGATGAACGCAAGGGCGGAGCTCTACCTGCGCTTTCTACGCCGTCGCATGCTGGCCGACTTTGAAGTTGGGGATGCTCAGAGCGTGACCCAGGGTAGGTTTATATGACGTAACATGTGGTGATGCACACACAGATGCCTTCTTTGAGACGTGGAGCTAAAAATCTATCTGTCTAAAATATTAATGATTTTTCTTTCTTCAATTTTTGAACAGAGCATCAGCAGAATGTGGAGAAGCTTCTGAAACACTGCTTGCTGAGCAGGACGATGCAGGAGCTGATTGGCTACTATATTCCAATGGAAGAGTACTACATGAGAGAGTCTGTCAACAAGGTACATTTGATTCATACAGTAGTTTTATATTTGACTAAGAGGGGAACAGTTTGACACATTACACCGTTTACAGGTATTGGGGAGAAATACTGCATCAGTATAACACATTTTGTGACTCCAGTGGGAGCTGTGTCTCAAGTGAAGTCAGTTGAGTCAGTGTCAGTTGCAGCTGAAGACTACAAATCTAAAAATAAATAATAAAATCTGGGTTAGAAAGATGTGAGCTTACTGAAATGTCTGTAGCTTGCCTCTCATCTCTGCTTGAGGCTACATTTGCGAGCAAAATGGAGGTGAATCCCTGACTGAACTGTCAGCAGGCAATATATATATATATATATATACTGTACTCTAAAGTACAGTATTACAGTATATATATATATATATATATATGTATACCGTACTTTAGAGTACAGTATCAAACCTTAAGCACCAGGAGTCTGTCGCACATCAATTATGGGTTATTTGATCACAAATGTATTCTTCAGATTCAGATGTGACAACAAGAATGCGCTGCAGGGTTACTTATTTGCATTTTATTTATTTATGACACATACTTAATGTATGCAGCTGTGACCTTTTTAAGGTTTTATGCAGCAGAATGTACACACAGTACTACAGTACTATTACTGTGCACTGTGCAGTACAGATTGGCTTTACTATAGGAATTTTCCCTCATGGCACATCAATCATTAATGATCTGTGTCTCTGTCAAGAGTCTATGCATATTGGAGATTTTAGTTGGTTATTTATCACAAATCTTTTACAGTAAAATTAAATTTGATGAGAAAAACACAAATGCTATGATGTTTTAGAGGCTTAATGCAAATATATGTTTCTATTAAATAAGTTTAGATGTTTTTCAGGTAGTTGTTTTCCACTGTTACTTCCATGTTCACTCATCAGAACACATTGTATTCACTTTAAATAAACAATAATAATTATAATAAACTCCTCCTCAGGCTGTTACTATGGATACATATGAAAAGGGTCAGCTGACCTCCAGCATGGTTGACGACTGTTTCTACATTGTGAAGAAGTGCATCAGTAGAGCTTTATCCAGCTCCAGCATCGACTGCCTCTGTGCCATGATCAACCATGCTAACTCTGTGCTGGAGTCTGACTTCAGGTTCTCACTCGTTCACTTTCCAGTTGACATATTCAATACTTTTATATATATCTTTTTTTTTTATTGAACATGTTTTCACGTCTCATGCATGTATGTATGTGCCCCTTCCTGCCTTGTCTCTCTTCATCGGTCAGGGAGGTGTTGTATAACAAGCTGCGGCAGGGCTTCCCGGCTACGACGCTTCAGGACATCCAGCGTGGAGTCAGCAGTGCGGTCAGTCTGATGCAGAGCAGCTTACAGCAGGGCAAGTTCAACACACTGGGCATCGAGAGCGCTGAACACGCCAAGGCTGCATTTCTGGTAATAGACTAACACACACACGTACACACACATCCCCTCCTCACTCTGAGTATCTTCAAAATTGTTGGCCAGACTGATAAAGTCTTTTGTTTAATGCTTGTTTAAAAACGAGCAGCATTGATAAGTGAGGAATCAAATGCATGAATAAGTTCTAATTTAACTGAGGTAAGTAGTGCTTTAATTTTTAAAATGGCTCTTAGCTGAAGTGAGCACTACTTCAAAATCCTTTTAAACTGTTTGTCAAAAGGTAAACTGAAATCAAGAAACACTTAATGGGTTTATAACAACCGGTTGGACCTTGACAGAATAGGACTGAAGCATATCGGCAGTAAAGATCCTTCATTTACGCTCTTTTCTTTTTGTCTCAGGTGACTCTGAATAACGTAGAGGTGTGCAGTGAGAATATCACAACTTTAAAGAGGAACCTTGAGGTAAGTGTCACACCCGTGCTCATCTCTTCGAAATCATACTCTCATTGATAATTTACCTCATTGCTGTGAAATGTACTTTTGTTTGTGTCCCTTCACAGAATGACTGCTCCAAGTTGTTTAATCAGGGCGCTGGCTCCGGCGATCAAGCCAAGATTGAAAGCTGTTTGTCCGACCTCGTCAACACATCCGCCAAGTTCAAGGATCTCTTACAGGTTGGAGACAGACACACACACACACACACACACACACACACACACACACACATTGATCAGTGCCTGAGAGTTGAGAATTTGCAGTAGGTGCAGGGAATAATTCTGCGTTTTTAAAGGATTATAATATTTTTCCTAAATAAATGCAATCTGAAGAAGTTAGCTGCTCGAATCACTGGTGTCTCATCATCTTAAAGAGGAAGAATGAAAACCTCCTGCTACAATTTATATAGCAAGGCAATACGAGATATGTATTTTATTCAGTTTAATTTTATTTGTATAGCACCAGATCATAACAACAGTTACCTCAGGATAAAATAGAGCAGGTCTAGACTGTACTCCAACAGTTCCCATAGTAAGCAAGCGACAGTGGCAAGGAAATACTTCCTTTTAAGAGGCAGAAACCTCGAGCAGACATCAGCTGTAGATGGGCGGCCGTCTGCCTCGGCTGGTTGGGGTGAGAGAGAGAGAGAGAGAGAGAGAGAGAGAGAGAGAGAGAGAGAGAGGGGGCAGGGGGGGAGAGAGAGGGCGGGTTGTATCATGTATCCAAGGTCTTGTAAATGTGTGAAAATTAGACCCAGCTGTGGTTTAAAGCTTCATACTCTGACGTGATTTTATTTCACAGGAGGGTCTGACTGAGTTAAACACAACAGCCATAAAGCCTCAGGTCAAACCGTGGATCAGCAGCTTCCTGTCCATTTCACACAACATAGAGGAGGTAATTGTATCAGAGTAGTGAACAGAAATAAATTTGGAGGTCATGAAACATGTGGCTGTAACTGCTGGTGTTCCCCACAGGAGGAGTTTAATGATTATGAAGCTAATGATCCCTGGGTGCAGCAGCTCATCGTTAACTTGGAGCAGCTCATGGCAGAGTTCAAGGTATCTTGTCTGCGCAACATTTCAGCTCTGACTCCAAATATGTATGAATTCCTCCTTCCTATTTTTTTTTTTTAAAATGTCTCTCTGCCTCCTCACCAGACAGCCCTCTCTCCCGTTATCTACGACACGCTGACCAGCCTGATGACCAGTTTGATATCGATTGAAATGGAGAAGACCGTCCTCAAATGCTCATTCAGCAGGGTGAGGAGCCAGGGCTCTGCCACAAGGTGGTGTCGAGCACCCTGCGCATCACGTCATAACACATCACTGACACACATGTGGTGTAAAGCCTTAAGCAATGATTTATTAATGGGTCCAGAAAGGCCTGCAGGAGAGGGTGCTTCCTCTTTGCACGACAGCATCTTACTATTTTGAGCAGTGTGTTTACAAGAAGCCTCTAAATGAACGCTTTTACTTTGTACATCACATCCACTGTATCTGATATTTTTGTGTCGTAGCTCGGAGGGCTGCAGTTCGATAAAGAGCTTCGGTCTCTTGTGGCGTACCTCACCACTGTGACCACCTGGACCATCAGGGATAAGTTTGCTCGTCTCACACAAATGGCCACCATCCTCAACCTGGAGCGGGTAATTTAGATCATTTTATACACACATACACAGAATATACAGTATATAAAAGCTATTTTTTAAAATTATTATTATTATCATTATTATTATTATTCATTTAATTTTTTAATTACTTGAGTATTTCCATTTAATGCTACCTTAGACATCTACTTCACTACATTTTAGTAGGAAATATGTGATCTAACAGCTTCACAGATTAAGATTTTTTAAACAAAAAAATTATGATTTTATAAAATATGATACATTTGTGTGCATAAAATAACTAGGGACAAGATATAAACAAGTTAAATTAACTCCACCTTGACCAACTACATCAGTAAAATGGGGCAGTGGCTTTTGGGACTATAGATGATAACCATGAAATCACAAGGTCCTCATTTTAATTTGTTGAAAACTGCCCCAAAAACAAAATGACTACAGTAAAATGATGATTATACATTAATGCGCCAATAATAATAGTTTATATAAAACACCCACAGCGGTAAGTTCCTGCATTATGATTACTTTAGATACTTTAAACTACATTTTACTAAAATAAATACTTTCACTGTATGATATTGCTAATTTTACATAATTAATATAAACATTACCTGACACAGTTTGGACATTTCTAATTTATATTTACTGTAGACTACAAAACAATAATACAGATGAGCAGAGAGAAATGACAGGATAAACAATTATAAACTGAAATAGCTATAAGCTTTAAAGGAATTAAGTAAAGGATCTGAATACCTTTTCCTGGTTTACACAGGCTCACATGTACCTTTTTTGTGCTGCAGGTAACTGAGATCTTGGATTACTGGGGCCCAAACTCGGGGCCCCTGACATGGCGGCTGACCCCGGCGGAGGTGCGTCAGGTTCTAGCACTACGTATCGACTTCAGAAGTGAAGATATCAAGAGGCTGCGACTGTAATTCAGGAACCAAGTGTGCTGATTATCACCGATTGCCATGCAGTACCCACCTTGTGATGCTTTTCACTAAAGAGCTCTGCACAATCCAGGTTTAATCCATGTGTCTGTAAATGGATGCAGGGAGGGCACGGGCAAATGGTTGGGGATTTCTTTCTCTCTGTCTGAAACAAAAAATACTCGTTGCTTATTCTGGAGTCTGGTTTTCAGCCTTCTGCTCCACACCTGGCTGATGTGAGTCTGTATCAGAGTCTCAGCTTTTAGAGGTTTGTGGTTATTTGATATGAGTGATCTGTAAAAATATGAGAATATTGCCTTGTGTGTAATTAAAAAGTGTAACCGTGTCACTCTGGGAGTTCCAATCTTTTAACCTGTAACTGGCTCTGAGAAACGAGGGCACACTGGGACTGAGGAGCAGAGCTCTGCGGCTGTCAGTGAAACAGAGCAGTAATGAACATCGTACCCATTAAACTGACAGAAGCAGGTCAGACAGCTGATCCAGCCTAGTCATTCAATATATGAATAGCTCCTTGTCTGTGATGATGGAACACTTTTAACCTAATAAATTGAGAGCCGCTGCGCAACGCCTCTGATCCCTGCCATCCGCCACATTTCACGAAGTGCTGCCCTATTGCCATGCGAGACCTGTTCCCAATCTTTTATACATATTTCTGACACTAAATACAAAGCTGTGTTCACCAGGCAATGAAGCATTAAAAGTGGTCCATTCTCATAATGTTCAGCCTAATTTCCTGGTCTAACCTTAATTCTCTGCACAGATTAAAGCAGGTCAGTGTGTGTTTAAACTTTTGCTGAGAGGACAGCGCAGCGATGGTGCAGTTTGTTATCCAACCTTCTTCAGTGTAATCAGACTCAGACCACGAATGCAGGAATAGTTAGGAAAAGTGTGGCTTTAATGTAAACACAACATTCGATTGGCTCAGCACAAACATTCCACATGAGAGCAACCAATAAACTACCAAATAGGATGGGGTGCAGCACAAAAACATTCACAGTAAAAAAAAATCTGGTATAATCATAATATATATACAGTACGGTGCTTTTAAGGTGAAAATGGAGATAGGATATGGGGACTGATATGTGATAGATAAGAGTATACAGGGATGGGAAGATGAATTTCTGGGTGCACAGGTGAAAATGGAGAGCTGTACCTTTTCTCTGTGAAAAGAGAAATGTGACAGATGGGGGGGGTGGAGGAGGGGGGAGGGGGATAATGGTTCCCTGTTTACTGATCAGGGGCGAAGAGGGTTCGAAAAACCCCCGACTCCCCAGACAGAGGCTGCCTCAAATTATATTGTTCTCCTCGTGCAGTCTTCTATTTCTACACAGATTCACATCGAAGGGTAAAGCACCACACAGAGAACAAGATGTCATTGGAGGGCTGCTTTCTACCCTCTGAACCGTAGACAGGTATCGGTGTTCCCCCAGTTTTTTCATGTCAGGAAATAAATATGTGGCACGGGATTTCAGGAGGTAGGAGGAGGCATGTAGGGCATGAGGCTTAAATAAATAAATCGTTCGATGATAATAAAATGTTATATATGTTACTTAAATAATATTAGTTGATAGTATGAACATGATCTATGATTTCTGATCCTAATCCCCTATCTGTCGTCAGATGGTTGGCACCGATATGACGTTGTTTTTTTAGATATCATTGGCTGATAGGCATTTCCTCACGGTACAAGAGGCCAATGGCAATGGGCAGCCACTCTGAACAGAAGAATCCTCTCTTTCATTATGTATTAAAAAGCAAAAGAGAAAACAGAGAGTGGAACAGACCTGCAGGCTACTCAGTCATGTGTGGGTCTGAAGGAGAGGGGAGCTTTGTCCCGTCTGAAAGTTAAAATAGCCTCCTTCCCAACCATGACCCTCAGCCACGAGTACAGCACCTCCCCAACAACATCATCATCTCCACCTTCATACACACAGCAGCTCTTCAAACGGAGCACAACAGGCTATATTCAGTACAGATACAAATGCCTCGAGACTCGCACATAAAAATGTCACATAAAAGATGGGACAATATTCCACGCTGTGGTTAAAAATGACATTGCACACTCCTCGCGTTGCATTTCTGGGCTTTGCAAAACAAGGCTCCGGCTGAATATACCCCTGGTACTGCCGCTTCTGACCTTACCAGTTGTTGACACGGTCATCAACAAAACATGAAACATTCAGCTCAAAAACACATTTTTATAAGACAAAACTGGGGTTGTATACAGAAATCAAAATAAGAGGAAGGGAACAAATCATGGCAATAAATCCAGTGTGGTGTCTGACGGCAGCTCTTTGGGTCCATTTGGACGTGTAGAATTACATATTTATGTGTTTAAGTATCATCAAAATTATCATTATTAACACCTCATACTCTCCATGACAACCTCTGTGCTTGGCCAGGCCTCAGTATAAGCCACACCCTCTAAGGTTGTTTGCAATAATGATGTCAGTGACGGCATCAAACACTACCTGGATGTTTCCCGTGTCTGTGGCACAGGTCAGGTGACAGTAGATCTCTTTATTGGGAGAGCGGTTCTTACTCTCAAACTGAACCTGAATATATGCAGTAGCATCGTCGTAAGTATTAGCACCTGGTGACAAGAGGAGGAAACAGAAAGACAGCATAAGGGACCAACGTTCATCGGCTTTGCTCGTGAAGCAGCTCTGCTGCGAAGGTGAAAGTGAGGGACTCACCTGTGTATTCTGGAAAACAGATCGTCAGCGGGGACTTCTTGATCTTCTCAGCAAACAGATCCTTCTTGTTGAGGAAGAGGATGATGGAGGTGTCGATGAAGAACTTGTTGTTACAGATGGAGTCAAAGAGCATGAGCGACTCATGCATGCGGTTCTGCAGGAAGCATCAATGTGTGGTTAGTGTTACAGTGAGGAGAGTGTCTGGTTTACAGTAATTTAAAGTTATTATAATAATAATTTATAGTTTGACCACTTGCTGAATGTGTAACTGTAACTAAATATTGAGTTATCTTATCTAAACAAAGAGGAACATAACAAATAAACATTTAAAAGATTAATGTTAACCCAGGAAACCGGCTTAAAGTACTGTAACAATCAGTTTATTAGAAGTCACAGTGGTAGTTTCACTGTCTGTCCTGGAAGAGGGATCCCTTGTGATTGCTTCTCTCCCCCTTTTTAGCTGTTACATGAAGTTTTCCTTCATTGGATAGAGGTTGTTGTATAGATTATGTTTGAAAGTGAATTTATATCTGTTGGCACTGTCAGACTGTGGCTATCCAGATAAAGACCATTAAGAAGTTTTTTTTGGCATTTTGCCTTTAATAGTAGGTAGCAGTAGAGGCGCAGATGTGAATTAAAGAGGGACAAAGGCCCAATGTGAGGATATCAATTCAACAGAGGAACTCGGCCAGACTTGAACAGCTGATGTTGCAGTTGTATCATACGTGTCTCAACCACTTGGCCACCAGGATATTGGCTTTTAGCAACAGTGAAAGCCCCACTGTGAGTTGTGCACCAGAGGGAGTTGGACTGAATTAACTGAGTCACACTTACAGTTGTTTCATCTTCATGGAGCACCTGGTCGTATCCGCTCAGAGCAACGCAGAAGATAATGGCTGTCACATCTTCAAAGCAGTGGATCCACTTCTTCCTCTCTGACCTCTGACCTCCCACATCAAACAGCCTGGACAAAAGTGTGCAAGAAGTCAGTTCAGACACAAAGATTTAATCCCTGAAACATAATCTCAACACAGGGGCTCGTGAGCTCTGACGCTGCAGCGGCTCCACGTACACTACCTGAAATGAAGGTTTTTGAAGGTGAAGTGGGTTTCGACAATGCCAGTGGTCTTCACTCGGGTTCTCAGGATGTCCTGCTCTGTGGGCTGATAATCTGCTGCCCCAATCCGGTCTAGACTGTCCAGGTAGCTGATGACAAGAGAATGTGGAATTAGACGATTTTGTTACACAACCTTGATAAATAAATTATCTTGATTCCTTGATTTAAAGTCCTTTTTAGCTCCACTCACTATTGAGCAGAGTCGTTGAGTTGGTATTCTCGGGCACGGCTGAAGCACTCCTGAGTCCCGGCATCGGACCATACACGCTTCATAGCGGTAAGAAGCTCTGCAGAGTACGGCTCTGTGTCCTCCATACGACTGACCACATCGCAAACCAGCTTAGCATCCGCCTGGACACAACATAGTTCATAAGATCAGGGAAAGAGGGACACAATTATATCAGTATATTTGTGGTTTATCACCTGTTGTAATGGATATTTTTAACTATTACAAACTGTACACCGTCGTTTTCTTTCAATTAACACTATAAAGCAATTAAAATGTTTGATTAAAGTGACAGTTTGATCTGAGCATCTTCTGATCATTGTTAAATTCTTCTGTCCAACCCAGTCCTGCTTTGGCTCTGTCACGTTTCACCCCCATATATTTCAAGCGTGTATCAGTTTCTCCGCAGTCTGTAGGTGATATATAAGACCAACTTTTCTATCCTTGTCTCCAAACTCGATGCCCAGGGAGTCCATGGCTCGGAGGATGGCTGCCAAGCTCTGGATGGTGTTGCTGTAGACCACAGGCTTATACTGCTTCACGTCATCCCCAGAAAAGCCATCTTCATGGATAATCCTGCATGCGCACACAGATATTAGACACAAGCATAGACCAAACAGAAGAAATCACAATGTCTTTTCACAATAAAAGGTCTACTGTGTATGTGTGGCTTATATTCTTATATTCCTCTCTTCCTCCTTCCTACCATCTCTGCCTACAATGCGTCTTTAAGTGTGTCGGTGTATAATGGGGATGGGCATTGATCACATTCTCAGTCTGTGATCTGTAATTGGTCAGTAATGTGATATCTAAGCCATTCATAATTTATAATGGGCAATGGAGTGGAATCAGAGCACTAATCAATCACACTACACAGGACTCTACTGTTACATTTAGTACGACACTGTTAAACTCCTCATAATCTGGTCAACATTAAATTATCCGCCCTGACCTCACATACACTGAACCTATAAAATACCACTCATAACTTCCTGAATCTGACCTGCAGTCCACATTTAAATTTCTGCCGCTTCTTCGCCTCCTTTGTGATCAATGATTGATGTGTGATGAGGAGAATTAATAAGGGATGATGGTTTTTAACCTACATTCATCTCATCAGTGCACATTGTGAAAAGATGTTTTATAACGGAGCGACCACCTCCAAAGAAACAGTTTTATGAAATAAAATATTAACCTTTAGGGGAAAAGAACAGAGGGGCAGTTTCACATAGCAAAGGCCAATAAATAATTTATAGGTGCAACTAACATCATTTCTTTTATTATTATTGAATTTACTGATTAATCATCTACAAATAATCAGAAAATACTGACAAATACATGTTTTAATTCTCCATAGCACAAAGTGACGTCTTCCTACGTCTTGTTTTGTTTGATCAACATATAAAACATTTATATATGTCGATGGTCCAACAGATATTACATTTACTATCATTAAATATAAGACAAAGAAACAAACACAATCCTCACATTAAAGAAGCAAATGTTTGACATTTTTGCTAATAGAAATGACTAAAGTGATTATTCAATCATCAGTTGCCGATCAATTTTCTGTCAATAATCTACTGGATGAATGAATCCTTTCACCTCTAAAATAATTGAGATAATACTGTTCATGTGTGAGATGTGTCAGGATGTTGGTGTTTTACCACCTCTGATAAGCATTTTCTCAGGGAGGTGTTTTAAATGAATATACAGGTTAGGCTGCAAATAACAATTACCTTCATTATTGATTAATCTGCAGATAATATCACAGAGAACAAAGAACATCAGTAAATATTCACATTTAATTAAGTCTGAACTAATACATTTTGGACACCTTTGCTTTAAAAATAGGGGAAAATTGTTTGAGGTCCATATACAGTGTGTGCGATTGATGAGAACTTAACTGACCAAAAACAGATTAAAGATCTTAAGTTTATGTTACACATTAATGAGGTTTCATTCATATAATCCAAATCTACTTCATTGTGTGCATCATCTTATTTATAGGACTTATTATTGGTTACATTTTCTGACCATTTAAAGGTTTTTTGATTTCTCTCTCTCTCTCTCTCTCACACACACACACACACACACACACACACTTGAAACTCCAGCTGTAGTTTGATTCTCATTGTCAACATGAAACTACCACAGCCAGGCCCTGGATCACACAATATAAAAGACACTCTCAAATCATTTTACTAACCTGCACAGCATGTGATGATGTTCAAGTGGACTAAATCACAGCAGTGCGTGCTAAATGTACCCTCTGATACCTAAACTTTATGACCCACAGTGTGTGTAGTAAAACCCATCCGGCTGCTGCCTGCCTGCCCCGGCTAAAACAAACCCTGAAAAGTGTTTGTAAACACTATTTGGCCCCAGTGTCTTGTGTTCAGGGCAGAGCAGCGAGTTGTGGACAGGCAGAAAACCACAGGGAGGGTAATGAGGTGAAGGGAAGAAGAGGAAGCAGGGCAGGGAGGCAGGGAGGGAGAGAGAGGGAAGGAAGGGAGGGAGGGAGGGTGCAGTCAGTGCATTGCAGGCCGGGATGCGCTGAGCAGGACGGAGGCAGAGAGAGAGAGAGAGAGAGAGAGAGAGAGAGAGAGAGAGAGAGAGTGCTACCCACAAAAACTGGTAGAGATGTTTTCACAAGACAAAATATACAATGGACTGTGCCTTTTTCCGGACTGAAACATCTAGAAACTTAACTAAGAGGGTTAGAGAAAACAACAACAGTGATTTAAAACATCAAAGAGTGATTTAGCTTAGACAGGGGACGGTTTAGATGCGGTTTTAGAAGCCATATTTCTGCGTAAATCCGCTTTATAGGCAAAGTACTCCCGGCGATATCGGGCACTTAAAGCCATTAAGATTAAAAGCAGAGGTATTCACTAATGGAGCTGTAGTGACCTCAATGTAATTCACACACACACACACACGCCCGCGCGGGCGCGCACACACACCCGCACACGCGCGCGCACACGCACAGAGAACAACACCCACATATCCCCAGTCGCACACTCCCTGTAGTCAAGTACAACCCTCGTTAACTACATTTCAGCACCCGGGCAGTGAACAGCACCCTGGGACGCACCGGTGCGGCCTCGGCAGCCTCACTGTCGGTCTGCAGGAGGTGCTCGAGTCACCGGCACTCCTCCGGGGCTACGGCCTCTCGAAACATGGCGGCTCAACCTGCCTTAGCACAGATAGGGGAGGCGCAATCTCGGGCCTTTTGCTCTGGCTGTGCCGAGGAGGGTTAAAACGAGACAAAAAAGAGACACTTACTTCATCTGTTTGACGATGGTGCTTTTGCCGGACTCTCCGCCGCCTGTAAAGAACGGAGGGCAGAGTGAGAGCCGGCAGTGAAATCAGTACCACGGAGAGCACCTCCGCCCCATGCAGTTCCCTTAACCACAAGCAAACCGAGCCGTGCCGCGCCGAGGCGCAGCAGCCCCGCGGCCGGAGAGGCTCTTCTCTTACCGAGCAGAAGCAGTTTGACGTCCTTGGCGGCGGTCATCCCGTCCTCTTTCAGGTTTTTCTCGATGGCCTTGCTCCGGTCCAGAGCTGCGCGCTCCTCGGCGCTCAGTGTACATCCCATGTTTCCAGGCGAATGAGCAATCCCGTCGTCTCTCCGGTCCGCCCTGTCCCCTCTCACCGACTCTCAATCAGTGCGTTGTCTCTCGCTCGAGCTCTCCTCCCGCGCGGTCTGCTACAGCATTAGGCCCGGATTGAGGGCAGAACAGAGCCGGGATCCCGAAACGGTCTTTTCTCCGTGACTCTGTATGCGCCTCTCTCGCTCCGTCTCCTCTCTCAGAGGGGATTGGGGGGTGGGGTCGTTGTGCTCGAGCCTGCGGGGTTGGGGTTGTTGTTAGGTGGAGAGGGGGGGCCTCGAGCTCTCTCTATCTCTCTCTCTCGCGCGCGCTCTCTCTCTCTACAGGGCGGCGCTGGTGGTGATGATGACAGCGAGCGCGAGCGATTTCATCGTATCTTTTCACTAAGGCAGGCAGGAGGGGCGCGAGAGGAGGAAGAGGAGGGAAGCAGGGCTGGCTGCGCGAGACTCACCTAACGCGGACAATCTCGCTTACGTCAGAGCAGCTTTAATCACGTCCTATGAAAAAGATTATTCACATGAAAGAGCCGTTTAAATGGCAAATGTTGGCCTCTTGTCTCTTGGTATTAGTGGAAATTGTGCTGTTGTTGGGAAAATTAAAACACCGCAACACCACCGGTATTATTTTTATCTACAAGGGTTTCAACAAATAGGCCTGAAACACACAGGAGGCACGGTGGTAGACGAAGAGAACATGCATGGTTTCGGTTTTTAAATTAGCCTACAAAAAATATATAATCAGCTGTGGAAGAGTCTATTTAACAAATAAAAAACAGCGAGGTATTCTTAAGTAAAAGCTACTGTGTTAATAAACACCATTACAAGTTAAGGTCCAGCATTCAAAATGGAACTTCAGTAAAACTGTATGAGCAGTAGGTCCAAATGTACTGGAGGTATCAAAAGTAAAAGTAGGCTACTCACTGTTGGGTAGATTACCTGCCAACATTTGTGTTTTATAAGCTCATCATAGGTTCTGAAAAGAAACAATTAACTTTAGATGTTAAATTCATGTAGTGGAGTAAAAGGATAAAGTGGAATAAAATGGAAATACCAAAGTATAAGTGCCTCAAAAATGTACAAATAAAAGTCCTGCATTCAAAATCTTATTGAAATATAAGTACAAAAGTGTTACAAGCGCAATAAGTAGTATTACATTAAGTATAAGTATTATAAGTGCAGCAGACTGGCCCCAGTTAGAGTAATTTAATTGTTTACTGCTGAGCAGTTTAATCTGTACCAGTGTTATCATATTTTATAAAAATGTTTTATGTGTAAAATCTTATAATCTGCAAAGTAACTAGGAACTATAGCAGTCAAATAAATGTAAATGAGTAAAAAGTACAATATTTCCTTCTGAAATGTAGTAAAATAGACAAGTAAAGTAGGAGAAAATGGAAACACTGGAGTGCAGTACTTAAATAAATGTACTTAATCACTCTCCACGTGTGCAGATTATAAACAAATGTGTAATCCAAGACAGTTACAGCCAGGGCCATAGACAGGACACAGAGGTCACACCAAATTCACCCAGCAAAACCCCACCCACCAACAAATTATGGGCCAACTCTACAATAATTCTTTAAAAATCACAATATGTCTTAGTCTTCAATAATATGAGCTTTAAAAACCCAACATGTGCATGTATTTGTGTCTAACTCCTCTTTATGTCATAAACAAGTTACAGAGATATTAGACGGCATAACCTCTTCAGTGATAGTTCTGGGCCTGGCTACGGCAGACATAAAGAGGGATGTATGTGTGTTTATCATAATAACTTATAAAACTGTGTATGTCAACGTTGGGGGATGTGGCCAAACCATATAGCAGTAATAAATGTGTGTGATAAAAGCTTCTAATCCACACATCACATCTGGATGGATGGTCAAGTGGAGTAAAAAAGGGGGGTTGGGGCTTTTATAGTGGACCCTGAATGAAAACCAGCAGAGGAGCTCAACCTGAAGAGAGTCCATCCATCAGTAAATGTCCTCTTTGACAGCCAAGCTGAGATAAAACCTCTGCACACGTCTCAGCTGCAATCTCCACCTCTCTGCCCCGAAGCTCCCACAACGTGACACATGCAGGCACATACACATTCAGCTACAACATCAGTAATCAGCACTGTTTAATCATATGAGCATGTGCACGTGTGTGTGTGTGTGTGTGAGTGACAGCCAGTGATGGTAGGGAGGGAGGGAGGGAGGATTAACACTAAATTATACCTGAGGGAATTTTGACAAAATTATGTTTTCAGTTTTAATTACACTAATGCATCAAACAAAACATGAGGACTTCTATTTTTTTTTTTACAACAATTTAATTTGTATGAACCCATTTTATAGAATAAAAAAAAAATCAAAAACCGTCAGTTGTGCACTCATTAGCAACAACAACAGGTTCCATCTGCAAATTGACTTATAAAGCAGAAATAAAAGAGGTACATGATGGAAACAGTTTAAACAGTGCATCAAACCCAAAACAGCATACTTTTTTAAAACAGTGAAGACAGATAATTCCATCTAAATGAAAACAATCAATAACACTAATAATTGAAAAGCAAATATGATATGAATCAATTCACACACACATGCTAGCATGTGTTCACACAACCTGTCAGAAAAAAACACACTCACGCACACACACACACACACACACACACACACACACACACACACACACACAGACTCACACAGAGGAATGATTTTGATCGTCAATCAGGGACAAACATACTGTATATAAAAGCAGGCAGGACAAAGTCAACTGCTCCTCAAGTAGAGAGGACCTGTCCCCCTCAGTTTTCACGACTCGTATGCAGAACAGAAGCACACAGAGTTACTCTCGTGGCTGTATGTCCAGAATATTTTCAGCCAGGCTGGTGAGTTTGCAGTCCTCCAGTGCTTTGACCAGCCGGCTCAGCTTGGCTGCTCTCCCCTCCGCCTGGATGAAGCGGCTGAGCAGCTGATAGGCTTGCTCATACAGCCCTTCTCTCTCGTACTCGTAGGCCAGGTTGTCTATGGCCGGACCCTTCAGCGCCCGGCAGCTCTTCCCCAGGGCCCTCCCTACATGCTTCCACTGACGGCCCACTCCGTTGGAAAAGCTCTGAACATCTGCCTGTGTCAGCATTCGGTCCTCTGACGGGCCAAAGGATAAAGAATGAGGGGGAAAAAAACAATGTAAAGTGTACTTAATGGTGATTACATAAACCTTTTATTATAAACATATATGTGTAAACAGTAAACATTTCCCAGAATAACTTCAACTTGTCGTGCACCGTGACCTTACAGGACATCAACAGGATTGTTTTTACGTTAGGCCTTTAAAGCATTAAAGCAGCACTGATTAATTTCTTTGGCCACTTGGGGACAGTGATACAAGCTGTAAACACAGCATTTACATGTTATCACATATAAAGTTGTTATGGAGAACATGTTAGCAACAGTTGCTATTTACACACCCAGCAGACACCTGAGACACCCAGACTCCACCTGAGTCCAACATTCACTCTTCTTTTAGCGGTGTTTTGGTCCCCAACAACTCCTGAGGGAAATATCTTGCTCTTTAGCTGCTAAATGCTAGCTAGTTGTTAGCTTTGTCTGTTTGCCGTTTTGGTGCTGGGGAGGTAAGGTACAGTGGATTGCTGAAAACAACGCTGATGAGAACAGTGGAAATGAACTAAAACAGTAAATCTGTGGGACATAAGACCAAAACAATGAGCTGAAACGTGCTGAAATGCTGCGAAGAGATGAAACATGTAGAGCTGGGTGATGATTCTCTGTCGGGGTTGTCACTACAGTCGGCACTTTTCACATTATCTGTAGTCATTTAATTTATCGTTGGTACAAAATTATTGATTAGTGCAGGTTGGCTGTTAATGTGTGTGAATAAATACTGAACACTCAGGTGTTGTGGTGTTTTTAATAAAGACATAATGACCAAAGTGTTTGTCTGCTCTTTGCTGTTTAAAAATCTGCTTAAATCTTTCGGTAAATATCACTGGTGGCATATTTTCCCAATTCCCCTTGTCCCACCACAAGCACCAACATCAATTTAAAATTCTCAGGAGAGAAAGTTAATGTGAGCTTGAGTATTTCAATTATTGGGCAGCTCTGTTTTGTTTCAGCATCGCTCTGAAGTGAAGTGAACACCTGCTTGACACTGAGCAACTGGAAAATGTAGGTTGTGCATATGCTGCTGGCTGCACAACAAACTGCCCTGTAGGGATAATAAAGCTGTCCTTGATCATAGCTTGACACTTAAAGCAATTGCTTTAAGTAAAATCAGCAGGTTTTACTGACAGTTGCTATTATATACTAGCAGCTACATTCGACTCTAGAGAGTTTACACGTAAGGTGACCAATGGAGCGTCTGATATTAAAAGAGATTAGTGCCACCTAAAAATTAATTTTAAATTGCATAGATTTGAACTTGACATGTATAAACTGAATGAATACATTTACAGAGATTATAGTCCAATTGGTAAATTAATTTCTTTATATCAAATTTGGTTTACCTACTAGATTTCATACTTCAGATTGAACCTGAAACCAGAGCAGCTTGGGCTGTTTGGAGGAAGCACTCTGGGAACAGTAGTCCCCCATTACCCAGATACAGTGTGCCTGAATCTAAATTTAGATTAACTGAAATCAAATCTTAAATTAACTCAATTAGAAAATCAAATTAACTTTCAAGACATTGTTGGGCCTCATCAGTTAATGTTTATTTAACAGTTCAATATGAGGTTGACAAATTTAAATCAGTGCAATCCAAATACATTATCTGCTAGCACTAATCTCTCCCCATAGACTGACTATCAATTTATAAAAGGTTGGATTAGAGACAGCAGACAAACCGTACTGAATTCACATGTTAAAATCCAACACTAACAGCAAAGTTGGATATTGTGAAAAAGATAACATCAATCTGGCAGCTTTTCGCATTAAAAAAAAAGTAGTTTTTTGACTGCAAACCAACAAATCTAAGATACAGAGGCTTCTAAACAGGGCTCACATACACCAACAAGAAAGAGCGTTCAAAACAATACAACCTCTAGTACAACTATACAGCAATGACACAATTGTAAAAAATAAATGCAGGCTGATACAAGCAAGTTACTTATCTCAACTTCACTTTAACACATGGTTGAACTGAAATGAATGGCTGCCTGGAAGATTGCAAATCAATTAAAAATCTTATGGTAAGCTCTCACCACCAATCTAATACAACTGAATATATTCAGAAATAATCTGAAAATAAGTCTCTCTATATAATATAAATGCTATTTTCATCTCCATTGTGACCTCTTTTGGCCATAAGTCTGCCACCAAATCTGGAAAAGGACACACAACTTAAGTAGAATTGGTCATCTGGACTCACCAAACACTCTGTTCTGAAACCTGAAGCAGTTGCTGGGGACAGTAGACTCCTCCTGTGTGATGGTAGTCGACTGTGGGGCAGGACCGAGAGCCTGAGTCTGCAGCTTCTGCTCCAGATCATCAATCTCCTCATCGCGGAGGCGCTCCGGCTGACATAAAATGACAAAGATTGCCTAAATTGAATAAAATGAACATGAACTCGCCCACCGAGAGCAACAATAATTACTGTTTAATGTGTGAGGGTACATCTGCCTCCCACAGGACTTCGGTTTTTATGTGGTTATACTGCTCCTTCCCTCCTCTGTTATTCTCCTTCTGAGCACTTTGTTCATCATTTCACACACTGACTCTGGATCTTACTTACATACTACATATTAATTGTTACAATATGTACTATAAACTACTATGTTATTATAGTTAGTATACAAAAAAACATTCTAAACCAACAGTAAATAATATAATACTGTGTCAGATGTCATTAAAATGCAACTTCAGTTGCCAGTTACACTTTACAAAGAGGATGCAAAGTGTTACACTTTTTTTGTTTGTTTTTAAGATCTTTCTGGGGATGTCGCATCACCATCTATTAATTATTTTATTAATTTTGCCAGTATGAGCTGTGTGACTGGTGTTGTGTTAAGAAGGGAAAATATTCAGCCAAACAAACTGGAATAATAAAGCAATAAAAGTATTTCTGTTGAAATATATTTTTGTGGTACTGGGATATTAATGCTAAATATTATTTTCACAACTGGTATTGGTTTTTAAACTGCTTGCTTGGCAAAGAGCTTAATGCAGCTGCACAGGTCGTAATAAATCGACTGAGAGAGATAACAACTCCTCAATGAACTTATTTCTTTGATCAAATTGAAAAGGTTAACTGTCACTCACTCACTAGAGATTGGTTAGGGTGAAGAAATCACCCAAGTACCAACTATTTAAAATTTTAAATGCTGAAGCTCCACCTGAAATCGCCACAGGAAAGACTTCTATAATACCTGTGACCGGTGGATGTGCTGTAGGCAAAGTTCCAGCTTCTCCAGATAGAGATCCAGGATGTGTGTGCTGGCCTTGAGTTGGGTTTCCACCGTGAGCTCTTGGGGAAGAGTAAGAAGCCGGCAGGCGTGTTGGGAGAGGGACTGACGCACGGCTCCAGAGCTGTAGCTCTCGAGGAACTGCCGACATGCTTCCACGTCCACAAACTTCACCTCCACCCCCAGAAAGGGATCGGCATCGTGGACCTTAAGTATCTCATAACCACCCAGACCTCCGGCAGAATCTGATCATGGAAAATACTCATTAATAAACGGGAAGTCAAGAATATAAGATAAAAAAAGGAAATAAGGAATTAAAATAAATAAGTGTCTTGATAGATGTGTCTTTTATCTTAATCACACATGACTTATAGATTCCAACTAGAGCGCTCACCTATGAGAGTCAGTTTGATGACTTTGAAAACAATGAACTTTCCTTCCTGCTGGTCTTTGTAGAGAGAGAGCAGGTTCACACCAGGCGAGAGCGACTGCAGAAACATGACCGCACATCCTGTCCATGGCCCACGATCCAGAGTTTTGTCTGCCATTCTCTAAAAAAATATATGAGACATACAGCACATGGTTTCACTGATGAGCAGACAACATCAAAAGGTCTGATGTGCAGAGCCTACAAAGAAACTTATAAAGAAATGATAGAGTGATGCGTTTCTGTGTTGCTGTAAAATATTCTGGGAGAATCATAGCTCCATTTTCTTTGGGTATGTTTTATTTCATAACATAAAACATAAAAACACTGAAAGAAAAACATCTTCTAGATTTCGTTGCCTTAAAAGAGAAATCAGGATGCTTTCCACTCCATAAAATGCCCTAATAGCCTAAATCTACCAGGGATTTAAGGGTTCCTCCATTCAAAGGTCAGATCGGCAAAACATTGATGTCTGTGGATTATCATTCACAGTGTGTATTTGAATATCTGGAGTTGGCTTCTTCAGCCTTGTCTCTTTTTTGTTTCTATTTGATTGTTTCCAGCAGTCAGTGAACCGCTGAGTGGACTGAAAATTTAATTTATTTTTCTCTGTGTATATTCGTAACATCTGTGCGACTGGTGCACAGTCCAACTGCACTTCTCCTCTGTAAAGTGGGATTAATCAATAGAACTGACTTAATATAAGTGACTGCTTTTTGTGTACCTCTGTAAAATAAATGAAAAGGCTTTTTGACAAAGGCCATTATTACATAATACTACATCCATTTCAGATGATGATATCATGAGACCTAAATAATATTAAAACCCACATAGAGCAACACTGCCAAAGGATTAGGGATGTAGCAATTCACTATATTAATAATTACATTAAATACTTATACAGTTGTGTGACAAATACAACACAAATACGTAGTAAATGTTATTATGCCATTCAACTACGGTTGATCTTTAAGTAGTTTAACGTGTCAGACCCAGGTAGAGTGGTTTCTATGGGGCATACATACAACATACATAGGATGGGAAACACTCGTCGTTTTCAATCAAAATTGCCAAATATTCAATGGTTTGGCTTCTTAAATGTGAGGATTTGCTGTTTTCTATCATTGTAAATAAAATATCTTTGGTCTGTTGGTTGAACCAAACCATCTATTTCAAGACATTTAGATCTGTTAAACTGATTTTATTCCCCCATCATTTCACTGCAGCCCTACAATATTTTAAAAAGGCATGTGTGTTGATGTTGTCTCAGTTACACAAACACTGTTTTGAATTGTTCACCAGACTCTAAACTTAATGAAATGTTTGATATACCTTTCCTTCATCTGAGGCAGGTAATACAATTTAAAATCACTTGAGCATAACAAATAATTGCCTCTCTAATTTAACTGCCTGGACCAGTGACAGCCCTGGTTTGTGTGTCCTCACTCCACTCTACCCTTTTTTACCCCAACCTCCTTTTGAAACCCTCATTACATAAAAACATGTTTAATCTCAGTCCTCCCCTCCCCCAGTCCAGCCCCTAACTCCTGTTCTCTGAATGAATCACTGAAGCCCTAACTCACTCTTGGTGTTGTCTCCATGCAGAGGATGCAGAGCGCTCTGCATAGAGAGAGCATCCTCTGAGCTGGATTATATGCATGTCCTCATGTTGCACTAATACACAGTATGCTTGGCTAGTGGGTCTACAGGAATCTCCACAACTTAGCCTGTATGTAATTATATGCTATCCTATCTACTGGTACTCTGGAAGTACACTGTGAGATTTGTTGTACCAGCTGTACGAGGATTAAGTGATCATCAGGAGCTTAAAATATATCATTTAGCTTTTGCTGCCAAAAGGCAACCTCTAGTATTCCCTGGACAGTTCATCTGGCATTTAGGTGAAAGAAATATTTGATTCACACGATGTGGTTCCACAAATTGGTAACGGAAAGTTTCTGTCTGTTTTGTTCTGTTGTCTTTAGTGCTTTATAGCTCAACATGTAAACTAAACAGACCCGTAGATGACGGCCTGAAACCCATGTGCCACTAAACGTAACACATTGTAAGGCTCCCACTAGTGATTGTTTTGAGTGTCAATTAATCGGTTGATGATTTTTTTTTTATCTTTTAGTCTGAAAATTTCATCATAATTTCGATTCAGTTTTGTCCGACCACCAGTCTAAAACCCAAAAACCCTTTTGCTTGATAAACGACCTAAATTATTCATCTGTCATCAAAATTGTTTGTATTGTCCTTCGTATGATATCTATTCAATCTAGAGAAAGGTAAATACAGACGTATCTTGGGGGGGAAACAAAATATGTTGTGTTTACAGTAAACCTCAAAGAAACAAAACAGGTCAAACATGTCATTTTTTTAATTAACACACTTCTTGTCCGTACGTGTACTAAATATAAAAGCACTGCACACCCACACAGGTATTACCAGTTATGCTGAGTAATTAGATCTCAGCTCATGCCGTGCTCATTATATAACTCCAATGTATATAATATAAACTGTCTGAAAACCAAACAAACACGGATGCTTCACGTCCAACGTTCAGTGTAACTAAAACATACATTAAATGAATATAGTGCTATACTGTCAGTGCGCAGTAATGTAACTCTCACAATACCAACTCTGTAATCACGTGAATGTCTTGAGATGTCCTGTAAATGTGAACGTTTGCCAGTCATTAACATGGGAGCCAGATTAGTTGGATGAAGCTATTCTGGGTAATACAGGACATCAGCAAACTCCATGTACTGCAGTGATAGTGGTGCAAGTTTGTTGTACCCTGTGAGGGACGGGTCAGTCAAGCATGGTCTGTACAGTACATGCCCTCAGTCCTGAGTCTAATCAGGCAGAATTATTGAAAACACCTGTGTAGGAGCACCATGGGTGTGTACGGCCTTAAAGGATAGGTTCACAGGTTACATATAAAGAGTGGGTTGGTGTTATCATTCCTTACAAGAAACATCTGCCTCAAGGCCATTGAAAGCATCACAGTGTTATTTGACCAACTCACGGACAAGGGAAGTGACAACGAATTATAATAAGGAGCCTAAATTACTTGTATTAGTGATTGTAGCGTGCTGAAATAATTTATCAATTAATCAACCAACTGAAAAATTATCAACAAAAATGTAAAATTACAAACATTTGTTGGAAGTTTTTGCAAAAATTTATTTGCAGATGCCTCTTATTGGCTTTAGTTTAACTTTAGACTGATTTTTTTTTACATAGACTGAGTAGGGCCGCACAATTAATTGATTTTATTTGATAAAGGTAAATGTGTACGGTAAACTAGAAGTACTGTAGTGAGGTTTTTTGTTGCCCTACTGTTTGGTACAGCAACCCAAACAATGTCACATCATCAATCATTTCCAACTAATTATAAATCATACTTAAATATCTGTGAGAATAATCACAATATAATGTTTTTTACCACATCATGCAGCTCTAAGAATGAGTACCCAACGAGAGGAACAATTACAGTGAATATTAATGATTTTATACATACAGAAAACAAGTGAACTTATACTTTAAAGGACAACAGCTTTTGTAAAACGACTCATACTTTGGCATTAGGACACTGTGTCTAGCGACCTTTCCAAAAACCAATACAATTATTACTGAAACAGATTTTGCAGTATTTCTGGAGATCAGAAGTTTTTATGGTAACACAGCAGAGAACAAAATACAGTACTATAATTGCACATTATTTTAATCACGGCTGTGTACATTGCGATATCTTAGATACTATAACCAGGGTGATATATTGAGATTGATATTGTCTTCCACCTCTGATTTTAATTGTGATACATGTTTGGTTTTTAAACTTTAATCCGCTGGCCTGGCAGAAGAAGTGGTTGCTAGGCGACCCAGACGTACAGGTACAGGGGGGTTTTCGGTTAGACCACATGAAGATAGCTATAACGTTAGTTACCTGCCACAGGTGTGAACCAGTGTTTTACAGCAGCTTTACAGTGTGAGTCGACCAGCCGGCGACAGGAACCGCCCGCTGTATAGATACCAGCTTTATAGGACTAACATAAAGACATAAAGTTCGTGTTAGTGAACCTCACGTAGAGTAGACACAACTGCCGTAAAACTTCGGCCCCGGTGCGACAAAACAGACTGCTTTAGTGTTTACTGGACAGCTAAGAAACACCGCAGCAGCAAGACACGGTGTCTAACTCATCATTGTTTTGATTCCCTGTAAAGTAATCCTTGGTTAAAGTCGGTACAAACTTACCTTAAAACTTTGTGATATTGTTCGGTGACGCTTCCTCCTGCGGGATCACACCCACTGACACGGTAATAACTTCCTGGCCTCCCATTGGCTGAGCAGAACTCGAAGAGCGCTCTGATTGGTGGAAATCAACACGCCGCCTGGGGAAAAAAATATGACAGGAAGGAAGTGTTTTTTTTTTTTTAAATGTAGGAATCCATATGTAGGGCATACGCATGAGTTACATACCTTTTAAAATGAACATTTCCCTGTTATGACTCCTTACGATGAAGGGAGGTGAAGCTGGTGGGAGTTAAAATAATCAAGGAAGTGTTTGTTGGCGACAAACTGTCTGGGTGAAGTGACCAAAGCACGCATTATAACAGGAATGGACTAAATCAGTTGTACTATAATGGCGACATTAAGCTGTCAATGTCAACCCCTGCATCGATTATTTCTCATTTCCTGCGAGAGACCTACAAGCCCTGTGTTTCTGTACTGTTACTGTGGTTATATAAATGGTTTCTGTTCGTGTTAACAGATGTTAAAGTTGCTCAAAAACCCACCAAAAGGCAAAGCAGGTTAGTATCCTGTCTACTAACATTATGTTTTATGTACTGCTAGATAAGGCATGGACAGACCGTGTACAAGAAAATTGAGAAGTCAATTGATCAATTAGTCGATCGATACAACCTTTGGCGGTTCCAGATGGTCAGAACCATTCATTTATCCTCCATTTTATATCATTATAAAGTAAAATATCACTGAGTTCTGCACTGTAGGACAGACAAAACAAGCAATTTACCTTGAGTGATCGACATTTTTTACTCTTCTACATATAACTGAGTAAAAGACTAATCAATAATATAAATAATGATCAGTTATAGTAGCTACATTTCTGCATGCATTCTTCAAACTTTAGAGAATTACAAATAAGCTGCCATGGAGGGGTTTCTCTTCTAAAAATATGTTGGAATAATGAATGTATCCTGTATTTGTTGGAAGAATTGATTATAAATAGATATTCAATAAAATGGATTCTGGGATGGGGTCTCATCCTGTCTTTTCTCCTGTCTTATCACAAACTTAGGGCTTCAATAAAAATGACACAGCCAGTTGTACAATTTGTAATTTTCATGAAATGAACACGCACAAAAAGGGAGCTTTCTAATGTAACAATGTCTAACAACCAAAGGGTTGGTGGTTCAATCCCTAGTTCCTTCTGTTCATATTCAAAGTGTCCGTTAGCAAAACACAGAACCCCAACTAGTTTAGGTCAGCATCTATGAATGTGTACACCACTGATCCATGTCGATGTCTCTGTGCACAACACTGGAAGATGAACCAAAGATGTCAAGAAACCCACACAACCGATATATATACATACAGATACTGTATATTTATTCATAGTACACAAAAGAGAAGTCATACAACGCTCTGCTGGTAGAATTATTAGTAGAATCCGAAGAGCTCTTGTGGTTGACATGTTTGACAAATTTGAGAGTTTCTTTGTCTCTGTACACGAGGGCGAGGGAATTGTCCTCTGGATACACCGTCAGCAGCTGTGATGACGAGGAAACCAAAGCAGTAATGATGATGATCAATGATTGATCGCTCACACATGTACAATTACACTTCATACTGTAATCAACTCTCACCTCCTCGTCCTCCTCATTAGCAACATAACACGTGAAGCCTCCAAAATCTGACTGCCAGTCTATGAAAGACAATTCAAGTGTTGAAACATTCACAATATTGATTGATGTTCATACTGTGTGTGTGTGTGTGTGTGTGTGTGTGTGTGTGTGTGTGTGTGTGTGTGTGTGTGTGTGTGTGTGTGTGTGCGTGGACTCACCAGGGCTGCAAAAAGGCAAAACAAGGTCCAGAGCATATTCTGCCCGCGCTGCTTCTCCATCATGCAACAGAGTGTAGCAGCCATGAGACCATCGACGCAGTTCACCACAACATACAGGTGTGCTCAGCTCTAAACAACAAACAAACAAACAAACAAAGGTCAATCACACACACACACACACACACACACACACACACACACACAGCTGTGCAGACTGAAGAACCTGACAAACACCTTTCTCTCTGCTTGTATTCACTGATTGTGATTCGGTTGAAGATCCCGTGGCTTCTCCGTCTACTACGTCCTCTTGCTCCTTTTTCTCCTCCTTCTCTTCATCTTTCTCTTCATCATCCTCATCAGCAGGACACAGGTAGTGCAATCGAAGGCCGGTGAAGTTGGAGAGAAGCAGGAAGAAGGCCTCTGAACGAAGGAGCTCCCAACATGCACTCACACACTGAGGCAGAGTGTCCAGAGAAGCCACTTCATAGCACCTGAGTCACAAAAATACAGTGGAGGTAATCACATTATCTCCAGCAAATATAAACATAACATCACTCTTGTGTTAAATGATCTGTGAAACCTGTCCTACCTCTTATTGGGCGGACCCCTCTTTGTCCACTGAATCTGAGCGAGTCGCAGGGCTTCACTCACCTCCCTGAACTTCTCCTCCTGAGGACAGACACACAGTCAGCCAACAGGAACCAGTGGAAACGTGCCAGGAAGAAGAAAATGAGGAAAGAAGTTACCTTGAGAAAATCTTTGAGCTGAATTTCAGAGCTGTCCTCAAACTCCTCCTGGATCTGCTCTTGATAGGATATGTCCAGGTAGACTGGATTGACCCACTCCAGAAGCAACGTTTCCTGTGGTAAACACAACAACCACATATCAGCAGGAACGTAGGCTGTCCATTGTTTGACATTTTTGGAAATGCACTTGCTGAAAGTTAATGAGAAGATCAATACCACCATGTGAACCAGAAATATGTTGTTTCTTTCCTTTTGGTTTTTGTAGATTAAATAAACATGTCAATTAGTGATGCTTAGAAAAACCTTTTGTACATGTTTGAACAAACTCACGTCTCTTGGTAAGTGTGGGCTCCGTTGGACGGGGGCCTCTGTGTGGCGAGGAGGACGCTCCAGAGACGGCCCGTGAAACCAGCCACTCAGAGACAGACGACACTTGTCCTCCGTCAAAACCTCGGACACCTGGACATAACACATGTTATCGATATGAAATCACAGGTACAACATCGATGAAAAGGCCGGAGCGGTTCATCTTACTTGGTGAAAGGAGACTGGAGAAACTTCAAAGAGGACAAGGGTGTTCAAAGAAGGTACGAGTGACTTCACTATGCTCTGCGGTTGGAAATTACCTGATGACAAAGACAAAGATTATATAAGATTTCTGTTGTTTAAACGAAGAGAAGTACACACACACAAACTGGGATACTCACTGTCAGTTGTGTAAAGATCGAGGGTTCCTCCATCGCTGCTTTGCCAGGGAGGCACGAGATACAGGATGAAAGCAACGCGCCTCCCCTCCAATTCATCATCATGACACAAGAGAACATCTAGACAGAAGAGAGAACAGTACATATATTTAAAAAAAGGAAAAATGTACAGCAGAGTAGTCATCGCATATCTGATCAAAAGAGCCTAAAAATATAACAGTACTTCCTGTAAGACGTTAAAACAAAGCTTACCTGTGTATTCATATCTGGCACAAGAAATATCCACTGTGGGCTCCAGTTCAACTCCCAACACTCCCCCGAGCCAGGAACGGAAACGCCCAAACAGTGCTGCCCTGAAAACAGCGACATTAATGTGAAATGCATTTCATTCACTACTGACAATGACAATAATGCTAGACCTTTAACCTTGTATAAGCCTCACCATGCAGACAGATTGTTTCGACTGCTCAAACCTACCATGACATTTTGTTGCAACATAAATAATAGATGATCACAAGAGGAGGCCGGTATGGTGCATCTAATTATGGTATTTATTCTCCTGGGCTGTATTTCTTCAGTAGGTGTAGCACAGCATAATCACAAACGTATTTAGAAGAAATTATATGTTTGTTACTGTAAATACTGCTTTCCATAATTGCAAAAAAATGTCCATTATTTCTAAATAAAGCAGAAGGTTTGTGCATTATTTTGCTATCTGGGTAATGTATGAGTCTCAAAGGTGTCGTCTTGGATTCAGATTTGACATCAAGCTCGTTTTGGTCTGGTTTTATACATCGACATCAGAATTTTTATTGGACTTGGTTCAAACACTGAACCTCTTGGCAGTGTCTGGCAGCTCTCCCTGCTCAATAATTCTACAGTAACAGTATTGTTTCAGGTCATTTGTTTGAAAGCCCCAACATTTACACTGCTGTAATGACTCACAGTGTACCAGTGAGTACCAGACTGAATAAGAAACAGTTTCCACTTTCACCTTCTGCTCACAGGTGATTAACTGCAGCTGGATCCATTTTCCAGTACAGCCAGTGCTGTACAGTCCCACTGTGCCAAATGTTAAGGCTACCTTTCAGAGTCAACAGCACTAAATGAAGGAAACATGCTAATTAGGAGGCAGCTATAATCTCTGGCTCCACCTGGTGGAGCTGATAACTAAACCCCAAAATGTCTCACTACCACTGGGGACACGTCTGCATTTCAAGCCTTGCCATTTCCATACTGCTGACGTAAAACATTTATTTTAACCAACTTAACAATGCAGACGTTGAGGATAAATACTGATTAATCTATGTGTCTAAGTGTGTCTTTGTTGAATATTTTTAGAATATGCTGTGTGTGGCAACTTTAGAAGGTTTTAGATGGGAAAACTAAGCTTAGACGTCACAAGTAGCACAGAATGCCATCGCTGGATTTATAGCGCTGAGATCAGCAGTGACTAAAAAATAGTAGTTGTCCTGTCTTTGAGTTTTTCTCTCATGATGAGATACCAGTAAGGTTAAAGTGGTTTAAAGGTAAGAATACTGTATCTCAAAATGGACCATCAAATGTGCTTAAAATCTGTGCATTTCATTTTGTCAGGTGAAAAAAAGGAGCAACAAAATCACAATGAATAACCTGGCTTTAGAGAAAGAAAAGGTCATTCTGTCAGGTAATAAATATTGATCACAAAGGATTACCAGAAAATAAAAATGTGCTTTAAAGCTATAATATGTAACATTTCAGCATTAAACACTACAACTATGTTATATTATTTTGTTAAATTGTGTACTAACATTATTCTAAATGTTTTCAACAATATTCTTAAGTTATCAGAGAATCTCACTCCACTGGTCCCACGCTACTCCAAAAGGTCTAACTTTGTCTTTTATAATTGTTTTGATGAGTGAGACCCCATAGCCGCGAATATAACATATTCTATGTTTATGTTTTTGGAGGTTCAGTACTGGCTCTTAAGTCAGCAACTTGCTCCAGATGAGTGTGTAAAACTGTGTGTGTGTAGATTGATGGATTGAGTCTACCAAATTAATGTAATGTGATTTTTATCCGTACTTTTTACCCACCGGACAGAATGAGATAACTCACTTCACAGTACTTTAATTCCACTTGTAACTCATGCTGGGTGAGCAGCTCAGATTGTCAGAACACCGGCTATTATCCACACTTCACCTCTCTCTACATCTGTCCTATTTTATTCAATAACTCGGCTGCAAAAGACACTCACACCGACGTGTATTGGGTCTGGTATACTCAGCACATAAACACAAGAACACAAGCTAGCTTTCTACCTCAGTCCTGCAATATGTTGCTCCGTTCTCTTCTTCAGGTCATCTGACTGTATAGGAACAATAACAAAGTAAGATAATAACAAGACAACAGCACAAACCCACTGGGATAAATCTGTGAGAAGATCAGTCTGATCAGACAACCTGTTTAAATTTGTACAGATCGTTGGACTTCTCGTGGAAGTTGAGCCCCAGCAGCTCTCTCTGCAGGTTCTCCACGAAGGTCTCGCTGCCGAGGAAGTTCCTGATGATGCAGTGAGGGAAAGGGTGGCAGTCCAGCTCCAGATCCCCTGCACACGAACAGCAAAAGATTGTGTGTCTGCATGAGATATTGACAAAGAGCTTGTGCAAAGGCTCTGCGGAACAAACCAAGCACCAGAGTTTCAGGGCTGCTACAGCCACAAAACTGAAACAAGCTCCGAACAACAAACGTGAAATATTATTTGGACCTGATGAACAAGAGTGGCTGGTTCAAATGTAATAACAATAATAATAATAATAATATGTTCGACTCATATCCAGTGGTTGGGCAATATGACAATTTCTACTGAGAGAGGATATAAAATGTCAACCATCAGAGGATAATCTGTTAGATAATCGTACATGATGCTGCAAATCAACAACTTTATTACAATAATGGTCCAAACAACAGAAAGTCCATAAACAGATTCATAATTGATTTTTCACAAGAATCACTACATCATGATATAAATATTGTGATATAAAATTACACACATTGTAAGAGAGGACTGTATAGATAAAATAGTGACTGAACAACTGTCACTATTAATAGATGTTACTCTATAATGTGATACACATACAATCTCTGTCTGATAAGATTTAACTGTTCAATTACTATCAATAACTATCTATACTGTAGATTGGCAGATTAATAGAGTAGAAACCTTCATTCTTACACATCCTCTCACTAAGCTGTCAATAATCAATAAACTAATAGATATAAGATAATAATCAGTCGGGTTTTCTACTTCTTCAAGAAGAAATCAGTGATGTGTCTCATATTTCCTTTTATGTGTTATTATTATTATTATTATTATTATGCTGTTTTACAAACCCTGGAGCTGGTTCCTACAGACCTGCTCTGTGACGGATCAGTGTGTGAGTGTGTGTGTGTGTGTGTGTGTGCTGTCCACTAACCCTGGCTGTAGTGAGTCCTCTGGCTCCATGCCTCCCTCACAGCTCTCTTCAGCTGCTCGTCTTCTACAACTGAAGTAAGTTCAGCTGTTTCTACACAATTCTTCTTCTTCCTCTTCTTCTCTGTGACTCTGCTCTCGTCCGGTCGTCGTTTTGACGCCATTGTACAAACGATCCGGGGTGAAACCGGACGAAGGTGCAGTTTTATAAAGAGCTTTATTCACTTTAGTAACGTGAGTTGGTGTGAAATGGCCCGTGTGTCGCGGGTAAATGACGTCCTCTGAAGGGGTCTAATAACTTTACCCTGAGTGGAGACTGTCAGGCAGCATCGGAAACTTCCTTCCTGGGTTGAAATTAAAGGTTTAGGATTGGATTGGACTGGACGGGTACATTTAATTTAGTATTTTGAAGAAAACCCTCTTTAAGAGGAATGGGACGTTACATATGTATTTTCTTGGTTTTTGAGGCAACCAAGTCATAAAATATAAGATATAAAAGATATAATTCCTCCAGTAGGTGTTTTTTTATGAACTTTTTGTCATATTTGCTGAGACTTTCACTTCATATTGTCAGTATAACACTAAGTCTCCTCTGGCTCATTGTAGTGCTTCTATTGGCACAAATAAAAACAACCAATCAGAGCAACAATAAGCTATTTTTTTTTATAAAAGTGACCTACTGCAGCTTTAATGAGAATGGATAACACCTATAACAGCATGTTTCTGAAAAATGATGTTGTGACATGGTTGTAGCAAGAGACCATCAATCTTCTGTCCTGTCACTATGATAGATGTAACAATTGAAGTATGTTGTTGGTCAAGTGTCTTTGATTAGGTACTTACTATGTGATCGCGACACAGCACACGTCTAACCTTAATCTACACATAACCAAGAGACTGATGAAGCTTATGAGGTAAGGCTTCAGGGCAAAGTCAGTCAGTCATTCACTGTGTGAGACCAATTCTTCTGTCCAACACCTGAGTGCTGGCTGTACAACAAGTCTATTATCTATTAAGATTTCAGCCTCATCAGCTCCAGTACTGATTCATGCTGAAATATTCTGGTTTTCACATTCACTTGATGGATATTTGATCACCTTGTTTGGATCGGATTAAGGCAATATGTCAGCCTGCAACTTCTAGGTTTCTTTTACCAAATGTACAACAAGAAATAAAAACAGTGACCTTATAAAACTGAAGCATTTAACATTGGTACTTTCTGTTCCAAACATTGGTGTATCTCGGTGTTGAATTAAATCATCAGTAAACTGAAGAAAAGCCAAATAAACATTTAAAATCACTTCCCAAAGAGTTTTCTCTCTACAACTTAATAAGTATCAGTCAGCCACTCACTTTGCTCTTTGTATTTTATAAAAACATACTCAAAAGGACTGCTTTATTAAAAAGAAAAAAACAAAACACACAGCATTGTTACAGGTTAAAACACAGGAAACTCAATGATGTATTTTGTTTAATCAAACATTGGCCTCCTTTGAGAGGACATAAAACCAGATTCTTATCACGCTGGAATACAGACTTGTATACTACAAAAACTAGCAGTTTCTCAAGATTAAAAAAAAGACACATGACATTTTCATTTTCTTCTAACAGTATAAACACCCCTGTGGAACTGTCAATATACACGACATGACAAGATTTTTGTTTTGTGAAAGTTGATCTGAAGATGAGACGTATTTTTTCCCCCCACATTGTCTCTCATCTTCACTCAGACGGGGCTGCACTCACAGAGACAGCCAGATGTACTTCTGGTCATTCAAGTTAGTTATAAATGAAGTTGAACCTATAAAAGAAAAACAGTCATTATTACAAATTCAGTTTACAAGTTTCACAGCAATGCAGTTGCAATTTTTGTCTTTTCCAGTTTAATTTTAAAATGTAAAAACACTTTAAATGTTCTTTTAAAATGGTAAACTAGACACTAGTGGACAATTTAATCTACAGCTGGTGCCAAAAAAGGTAGGCAAGAAAAAGACTGCAAGCAAGTAAACAATACCAGATTTAAACTATTCCAAATATTGACTTTGACTTTTATGAGAAAGGAATGTTTGTATATGTATTTCTTTGCTATAAATAAAGTCTTAACTTAAAAAATCTCTGCACACCTGATTGCACGTCTGGTGCAACGTAACTTGAATAAAACTCTTGAACACTGACTTGCATATTGGTGGTTTATATCAGAGTTTTTTTCTTTTTTATTTAAGTCCAGTTCTGTCTTCAATCTTTATCTGCAAACTACTGTAGTATTCACACATATGCATCCTTGTTCCTGGCTTGCATAACCAGGCTGTGGTGCAGGTTTAGGTACTGAATTTGCGTCAGTGTTTTGGTCAAACACTTCAACAGGATGGATATCTAAAACGGCTCTTCAAACCCGAGCAGTAGTCTTTGTACTCTTTGTGCGACCCTGCAGCCCACAGCTGAAGCTTAGACATGCCAACAACTGAGTGCTTTCACTGTGTTAACTGGTGCTGATCACTGGCTTGTAACATTACAAACATGAAAGATAGAGAAAGACAATACCTGCTCAATAGTTGTGGTAGACTGGAAATTATTGGTCCATATCCAGGAGCGTTGTCATATAGTTCAAACAACGGTGCTGCCACCAGTTTATAGTTTTTGGGGACAGCAAACAGCGCTGTGGAGACATGAATTACAGGTTTCAAAACCAGAAGCAATGTTACTCCTCCTCCTCTTCTTTCAACAGGATTTATACCTCTGTCTACCATTTGTTCTCTATTAAACTTCAATGCTAAAATACAATAATGTCACAAGTTGCAATATGCTGACCTTTTTCCTGCAACTGAACCAGGAATAGCTTCTTATGCTCCTTAGGTTTGGTGATGTGAGCTGGAATATATGGATACTGCAAAACAAATGACTTAGAATCAGTTCACATTAGTATGCACAGATATAAACGACATTATGACTAATTGACTACAGAGACTTCATCCTGGGATCCAGAGTGCATGTTTCAATCTGGATAAACATCCTCCCATTGACAAGCAGTGAGTCATTTCCCTGCATTAGTAATGTTGTTAGGTTAGCAAAGTGAAAGTATCTTGGAAATTATAACCAAAAGAAAGAAACTGACTATTTGTGTGTTTGTGGACATATTTCAAACCAGAGACTGTGGAAAAAATTTCCATATTTATCTCAAATAAGATATCTGAACAAAAATATCCAGTAGAAATGTTCCTTTAGTTAATTCAATCTTCAGACCCTCTTATTATCCCGCTGGTCTTTGTGAACTAACCTGTGGAGGCTCAAAGTTGGGGCGCCACCAGTTGCCGATACAGTCGTCAATCACCCAGTCCTGCTTCACGCCGTCCTGCCGTCCGAGGATCTAAAGTCCAAATAAAAGTTAACATACATATAAAGTCCACAATCACCATAGCACCAAGGAGCTTATACTGTGCTGTGACGTAGCTACCTCGGTCATCAGGCGTTTCAGGCCCTCCACCTCATCTTCTCCAGGACTCAACTCCCCCCCAGGCCTGCAGGAGAGATGCAAGGATTCAGCCGACTGTTCATACAGGACCCTCTGAGGTCCATACAGGTTGGACTGGTTTATACCGTTTATACCCTCGGAGCTTTAACTACTTACAGTTTGAAGAAAGTGGTGCCCAGCTGCAGAAGTAACACATGAGGTAGCCTGTGTTCATGGACAATTAGAACGCCCTCCACGGTCCTCCGCATTCCCATCTTATCAAACTCTTCCCGCATCCGCTGAAAGCGGGCGGCCACTGAGCTGTCCTTCTCATACAGAGGCTCCTTGGTGCCAAATGTATAGTTGGTAAGAGGATATCTGAAGTAAAAATACGCACATGAAACACTGTTAAATACATACTTACATGCTATAGAAACTAAAGATGTGGTAATTATCAGTAGAATTATAAGACTGCAACAGAAAATGAAATTGATTAAACCATCTATTGTTTTTCTTTGGATTAACTTATTGTTTAGAAAACCTATAATATGGAATAAAATGTGCAATGACAATAAAGTTGAATCTAATCTAAAATAGATTTTTCCAGAGCCCAAAGTGACTTCTTCAAAATGCTTCTGTTGTCCAACAAAAACAAGAGAAAACAAGCAAATCCTCACATTTGAGACTAAAATTAATGACTTATTTATTAATTAATAATTGATTATCAAAATTACTGAAGATCAATTGAGTGCACATCTAAATGCTGCACTGCAAGTTTCAAAATCAAGAGAAAAATTAACTGTTCATTATTTACTCGATTAATCAGTGCAATATAATACAAACAATAAAAAACGCATATCACAACTTCCTGAGCTAAACTTGCTCGTTTTGTCCGGCCAACAGTGAAAAGGCCAAATATAATTAGTTTAACATTACAGAGGACAAAGGAAATCGGATATATTCTCCTTTGAGAAGCTGAAACCAGTAAAATGTTGGCATTTTAGCTTAAAAACGAATAAACAATGAAAATAGTGGACAGTTTTTCCGTCGATCAACCCGTTTCAGCTCCACACTTGAACAATGGTTAGTTGCAGCCGGAACTAAAATCCAACAACACAATTTTCTTAAACAATGTGAGTGTTAATAAAACAAAGAAAGCGTCTTACTGACTACAAGCTTTACATAAACAACATGATATTTCTATCAAACAACCCTCTCCTACTTCAAAACTACCACAAACACATTGAAGCCTAAAACATGGCCACAGCAGCAGAGACGTGGAGGCATTGTGTCAAACACACTGTTACACACACACACAATAATAATAATAATAATAATAATAATAAGATCAGTATCCAGCAGGCAGCAAACACAACATGTTAACTCAGCTCAACGTTAGCTACAAAGTTTTTGGAAATTTGATTGTCGGTGTACGTTAACTAACCGGAACATTTTTTGACACAGATACCAGCAGCGTGGTGTGAACTCACAGGTTGATGGTCCTCTCCAGAGTGAGCGGTTTAGCGGGCCCGCTCATGTATTTGTTCCCAAACTGAACGGCACCACCGCGCGGCCAGCCGGCAGACGAGCGACTGGGAGGCACGACCGACATCTCTACCGTGTGCACGACGAGGCTAAAATCCTCCTGCAAAAAATCTACCTCAGCTGGTAGTTGGGTTATATAAATTGCTAAAGTAATTATGTGGATAGTCCACAACAATTTCTTTCTACCGTCGTTTCCTTTGGGCCTTCTCTTCCGGGTGAGGGTGGTTTTCTGGGCGAGATTCCCGACAGCGAGCCCTGGTGGTGTGGAGGATGAACAGCAGTGGTGTACTTCTTACTGTATGTTGTTGTACACAGACAATTATTGCTGTTTATCTGTGGTACATGGAAATGAAGGTTGTTGTTTTTTTTTATCAACCAGACCTGATACTGTAAACTATCCTATAGTGTGTGTGTGTGTGTGTGTGTGTGTGTGTGTGTGTGTGTGTGTGTGTGTGTGTGTGTGTGTGTGTGTGTGTGTGGGTGTGTGTTTAGTGGCGGACTGCTTTCTCAATCCAGTTCCACCAACAGACTGGCCATAAGACTGTACAACAACTCTTAGTCTACCTCCATTTGCACTGCTTACTGTTTTACACTGTTTACTGGGGCTACTGTGTTATAAGTCAATTTTATTTTTAATTTGAATGTATGTTTAATGTATGTAATGTGCTATTATGCTACTGGATACTTGAATTTCCCTCTGGATAAATAAAGTATCTATCTATCTATCTATCTATCTATCTATCTATCTATCTATCTATCTATCTATCTATCTATCTATCTATCTCTCTCTATCTGTCTATCTATCTATCTATATTATAAGATCTGTCTGCCTCTAAGGAAGGACTGATGCCCTATTTTGTGAGGTATAAAGGAAGAATCAAGGTTTTATAGCTAACTAAAACTAAACTAAAAACATAATAGGTGTTATAAACATTTTAGTCAACAGAAATAAAAGTAAAACTAACTGAAACAATATTGTGTACATACAAAAATAAAATAAAAATATATAGAAAATGTCTTTAGTTGTAGTCTTTTAATTTGGTCAAATTTGTCAACACAAACACAAGAATGAGGAGTCATTGGAGAATGTTTATTGAGGGACGTCTACATGACTGTGAGTCAATGTCTGTATTATTATACTTATTCTGAAAATCTTAAATCTTGCCCCTCACAAATACCCCACATATAATAATAATAATAATAATAATAATAATAAACCACTACTTATTACTGAAACTAATAAAAACTAAACATTTTGAAATTAAAAAAAAACTAAACTGAAAGGATCGAACTCTGGAAACTAAAGAAATAAAACTAAATTTTAAAAAAACAAATGAAAAATACCAACTCTCATTTATCGTCTCAAGGTCAACTATTAGCTGACTTTTCTCCAGGTCTTTCAAAAACATCTCACAGTCTTCCTCTGCAGATGGACTCAATGGACTAAATGTGACACTAAAGGCCAGAGACAATGATATAAGAGCCCCTGTGATAACAACTGCATATCCATGGCAACTGAAGAGCCCATACACTTTAGGAACAACTAGTAAGTGTCCCTTGAGTTACGATTCTCTTGTCAAAAAGCATAAATGTGTTAGAAATAATGTATTCACACACAAACAGCAGGAATGACTCATTCAATTCAATATTCCATTTAATAGTCATAACTATGTCTCTTATCCATCTATTGTAAACATGGTGTATTTTACCACAGTAGTTGTCTTATGGTACATAATCATACGTGCAATGCAAAAATTCAAACATAAGTTAAAAAAGGACAAAGACACTGCTGGATTTGTTGATTACATCACACCAAGGGGATCTCAGTTCTTTGGTCCAGTGGCCCACCCTTTGTGGTGTGCTGCTTTAATGTGGTGGTCCCTGTAGGAAGTGCCATGGATCATCTGCCCCCCTTTACCCTTTACTGTGGCCTCTCCTACCCCGTCACAGTAGTTGGTCCCGTGTTTATGAATTTGTTGATTTTTGAATTACTTCACACCCTCTGACTTGGTTTCTTCTGGTTTTTGACTTGTCACCCCCTCATCGCTATACAGCTCACCCTCTTTCCCTGATGCAGGTTCAGCCACTCCCCCTTCTGTTTTCACTGCGTCTTCTTCAGGTTTCACACTTTCCTCCTGCACTTCTTTCCTCATCAAGTCGCTGCTGACCAGAGCTGGTTTCCCCTTTTCATTCTCGCTCTCATTCCCGACATCGATGACTTTCTTGCTCTCATCTGTCTCAGCCTGCTTGCTCTTTTGAACCGTATCAAGCTCCTCGTCTGCTGTTGAGAGAAGAAAATCACAGTAATTACAAATACTTGCCTTCATGCAAGCACACATTACATACTCCATACTACTTAAAACTTACCTGCGCTCTTCTCTGCAAGCTCTATGCTGGATCTTTCTTCGGGAGGTGTCTGTACATCGTTATCTTGGCCTGGACTATCATTGTAGGGCGCTGGACTGGTCAAATGGTGAGAAGCAGCACTTGAGTTATCGGTAACAGGGAGGCCAGAGCTAGTTGGTGTGAGGGTAGTGCTGATATTGTTAGTGTCGGGGGGGTCTGAGTCAGTCGGGAGAGGGGAGCTAATTGCAGCTGCGTTTGCTGAACTGGGGGTGGAAGTGGTGTCTGCACGGTTTAAACTGGTGGTGGTGGTAGTGGTGTCTGTAGGGTTTGTCTCACTGGAAGAAGTGGAGGGAACAGAGATATCAGCAGGGCTAGGGATGGCTGAGTGAGTAATGATGGAAGTAGAGTCCATGCAGTCGGTGGATGTTGGGCTTGTAGTGGCGGTGGTGGTGGAAGAGGTGGAGCTGGTGGGAGGAAGGGCAGAAGAGGCCGGAGAGGAGGAAGAGGTAATGGGGGCGTCAGGGGCATCAGGGGGTGGAGATGTTGTTTTAGTGACTGATGAAACTAAGGTTAGAGAACTGGCAGAGGTAACTGAAGTGGAATCATCACTAGCTTCAGTAACTGAATTGGTGGTAGTAGACATATCTGATACGCTGGTGGAGGGTAAAGAAGCTGCGGTGGTGAGAGAAATAGCTGCATCACCACCTGCAGCAGGAGCAGCATCAACTGAGAGAATGCCATTCGGCTCTGGGAGAGTCGATGAAGTTGACAGATTTGTTGATGTTGTGGAAACCGGGCTTTCATTGCTGGGAGCAGCAACGGTTTCTGAGATGGTAATGGAAGGCGTAGTTATCGTTGAGCTGGAAGTGACAGAGAGGCTTGGAGTAATGGAAGTGGAAGTAACTGAGACAGTGGCGGGGGGCTCTGTGGGTGTAGTGGTGCTCGTAAGGGTTGTCAGAAAGGTAGTGGTGGGTTGTTCAGTGGTAGTGGCGTTAGTTTCGCTGATAGAAGGTGTGTTGTCGAGCTCTGTAACATTCGTGGGTGTTGTAGCTGCTGCAGCGGGGTTAACAGAGTCAGTGCATATATCTGTGTCAGAGGGCAGTACAGTACTTGAAGGGGAAATTGTAA
This sequence comes from Dicentrarchus labrax, assembly GCF_905237075.1. Taxonomy (NCBI): domain Eukaryota; kingdom Metazoa; phylum Chordata; class Actinopteri; family Moronidae; genus Dicentrarchus; species Dicentrarchus labrax. Next base: position 18,527,403 of record NW_026136719.1, on the reverse strand, counting down.
AATCGGTTGAGTCAGGGACTGAGTTTGAGATTGTTGGTACAGAAGGGGTGGTGGTGTCAGTGAGGGCAGGAGCAGCCGGGGTAGATGGAGCTGCAGTTGGACTCGATTTAGTGGGCGTGTTTGTCTCCCCTTCCTGTATTTGGGCTAGCTCGTTCTCAGGTGTGTTGCGGCCAGATGTTGTCGGGGGTGGACCCGGCTTGAGAACTGGCTTTGGAAGCAAAGCAGGTTTCCCAGCTGACTCATGTGCTGACACACTTGGGCGAATTTGATGCCTTGTGTCTATGAAAAGAAAAATAAAATGATGCAAATGATTTAGCCTGTGATACTGGACATGAGAGAGTGAATGTGTGTGTGTGTGTGTTTTACCTGATGACGCAGACATCGTTCGAGGTTTTGTGAAAGTAGGTGGTGGCTCAGGTTTACTGTCAATGATAGTACCTGAGGCACAAAGATCATTTACATCTTATTTTACCAGAGGAATTAATTCACTATTATGTCCCTATAATGGATAGAGAACAGTCTTATCAGCCCAAAGAGCTATTAAATCCTTATAATGGAGAAAATGATCCATGTCAAAAAGCCTCTTCTTCTGATACAAATTCCTGAACTTCAAAGATTAATTTTGCTTCATTAACACTAAGCTAGAGCAGAGAGAGTTTGATCATATCAAACATCAAATAGATAAAAGGACATACCTTCAGATTCTGCTTTTTTCATCTCTCCCTCCTGATTCTACAAGAATAAAACAGGTATTTAAACACATGTGAAGACTCCTACAGTAACTAAATTCACCAGACATCCACATTCACATACCTGGGTCTCTCCTGGCTGGGCTTTGGAAACTCCAATGCGTTGGAGCATGAGATGGAGTTTCTGTTCAAAGCTATGTTGGCCTTCGAATTGCTTCTGAAATCAGGAACAGCAGATTAATGAGGGCTCTTCAAAACGTATCTACTGATATCTAAATGTATGTATGAATTAAACTCTACCAGCACTGACCTTTGCAGTGTTTCTGGCATTAGTAGTCCCTGCTGCTGATCCAGACAGCAAAATGAGAGACTGGGACTTCCCCTCTCTGAGAGCTCGGCGGGGAGGCACCGCTTCTCCCCTCAGTGGCGGAGCACCAGAAACAGGTGTCTCCTGAACAGCTGACTCTCCAGTAAGAGCGCTGGGATGTTCCTTCGCTTTCTCCTTTTCATTTTCCTTGTCATGTTCCTTCACTCGGTCCTTTTCCTTTTCTTTCTCGGCTCTGGCGACCTCCCTGAGCGGGCGGATGAAATCAGCGATAGAGGCCTTTTTGGGACGTCCCTCTTGGCTCGGTTCTGACTTCAGGCCTCGTCTCTTTTTGAGAGTAAAGAAATCACCGAGCTTCCTCCTGAGTGTTTTTGTCGGGGGTGGACAAGGGACAGCGCTGGCAGGAGCCACTTCGTGCACTGTGATAGATTCCTCATCTTGCTTTTTTCTATATGAGGGATCATATATCAAATCAATACAGTGTGTCTTTAGTATAAGTTTATCAAAGCAGTGTGTCAGGATCTAGATCCAAATATTAAGGAACTATAAAGTTGCTTATTTGGCAGCGGGTGATACTCACAGTGTATCAGTAGGAAGTACTCTCTTAGTAAAGAACTCTTCAACTCCTTCATCCACCCTCCCCATGAGCTCAAGTACTTCATTGTCACTTTCAATTATTGTCTCCTAATTACCAAACACATGCACAGAAAGCACAAACATTTTACACCAAAGATCAAACAAACTGATGTTGAAGAGAAACTTGAATCACACGTAACTTTACATTACATAAGCCTCACCTCGGAAAAACCCACACACTCTGGCACTAGTGTTTCTTCTGCCTCTATAGGTATATTTTGGTTTGAATCTCTCATCCAGTCATGCTACAAACCAGTCTCCTGGGAGTCAGTTGCTCAGTAACGTACAATGGGGGGGCGTCACTGGATTTAACATGCAGAATGAAAGCAGGATAACTCATTTTGCCAATGTAGGTAATGTGATATCGAAATTGCAGCTGTACAGCGTTGCATCATCCTGATCATATTAACATCTGTGCCCACAAGTAGCAATAAAAGCCAGGAGGTTGACTGCAGAACACAAATTTAGCAGAAGTCACCGTTACATGATCTGCTGTCAGGGGAATTTCGTGAATTTTGTCTCCCTGGCCATTGGCTCCAAGGGAGTGACTATATGCCTACAGCCTAATAGCTCTGTGACAACATGATCAGCTCAGTGGAAAATGGAGATGATCACTAGATGTTGATACAATCCTGTGGAAAAAATACAAATGCCACAAGCTTTTTTTTAAAAGAGAGAGCAAGAGAAGACATTCAGTCTAATACCAAGTGTGGCTTCTCCAAACAGCCGGTGACCAGTACAATGGGACTGCCTTATTCAAGCAGGGACCAGGCATCTTTTACAGCACTCCCCCTCTGTCCTTCCCTTCCCCCTGCCTCTCCCCTCTGTACCCTATTACATCTCTCCTCTCTCCCTCCCTTCCATTTTCTCTCCTCACACACACACACACACACACACACACCACCTTTTCCCTCACACTCCATTTTTACAAAACCTCTCTGATCCTCCTTCACAGTACCTGCGGTCTGTTGGGACGATAGTTCAGTTTTTGTCGGTGAGGTCTCGGTCTGCTCTGGGTGTAGTGCCTGAGCGCTGGTCCGCCCAATGGCAGCTCCATTGGGGAGACACGGCACGCTGTTGCCGTGGAGCTCTGTTGCCGTGGCTCTGTTGCTGAGGCACCGTTGCTAAGAGCACGAGCACCAGCAGTATGTAATGCCTCCACTGAGGTAGGAGGGGCCAGGCTGGCGAGACTGACAGATTTGACAACAGAACCTCGCCTTTCTCTGCTCCCCCCCCCTCCCCTCTGAGAGGAGAACCATGAGAAAAAGATGATGATAAAATAAGAAGAGGCAGAGAGAGAGAGAGGAATAAAGTGACCACGCTCACATTTGTTTCATCCATGCATCCCAGCCTTTGACAAGTGCATATATATGAATATACTGCAATGGAAATAGCTGAAATGAACAAAATGTTCTATTGGTTATGTAATAAATTAATAATTTATTTTATATGCGGAAAAGATGCTCTGAAATGCTGAAAGTGACAGGCTGGGCTGGTAGATTCTTTGATATTCTTTGAGTGTACAAATACACACCCTGGTATTCCTATAAATTTCCAAGCAACGTGTCTCACCAATACTAGAGGAGACTGTCCTAAATAGCCTTGAGAGGGTTGTCAGAGACCTTGATAATGAACCATATGACCTGCTCAGAAACTGAAAAATAAGTCACAGGCACCGGCAAACCAAGCACCAATTTCTATGTATCTTTTCTCTGAGGGCTTTTGTTGCAAAGTTTATGGGAATTGTGTTTCCTGGTTAAATATTTGATATTCAAACCAGGAAAGCTGATGGTTCGAAGCACTTTATTTTCAGTTCTTTATGTAGTATTTACATATTTCAAGGAAACGCTGTTAGGACTGTTAGGAGGTTGTTATGAGCGGTTAACTCTCAACACAACATAACAACCTACAAAACTTTCCACTTATGAACACAACCCAGGTTTTCCATGTGGAGTAACATGACATCAGCTAATTTAGCACTAGGGTGGAGAAGAATATATCCACAGTAGGTTATTGATACCAAAAGCAAAAATGTTTATGGTTATGAATGTAATTCTCAAGTTCGATCACACTGGTTTTATGAAGCTTGTCTTTTATGTTAATTAAATCTTGCCTATGCTTGTAAAGATGCTCATGTATCCCAGTGAATTGTGTTTTTGTTGACCGATAAGATGACAAAAGGTTAAATAAAACTGTAAGATAGGGGAATGATGTGCAACAAAAGTGCCCAACCAGACTTGAACCAGTGGTGGTTCATGGTCAATCTGGTGAAATGTTGATACTTATCTTTTAGATCATGAGGACATTTTTGTTAATATATGATAAATTCATTCAGAGCCAGTCTTTTTGTTTTGTTTGCCTGTACAGTGCTTTAATTGTTATTGTTTTATCTACAGTATATGTGCGTTACGATGTGTCATGTCAGTGTATTGTGATGAGTATTGTCACCATGTAAACTGTGTGGACCCCAGGAAGAATAGCGAATGTTATACAGAAGCTAATTGGGATCTTAATAAACAAACAAATAAACAAACAAACAAACCTGTGTCCCACATTGTTTCAGTTTTGTGTAGCTTTTTCCTAATTAAACATGTTTAACAATGTTACCAAACAGTAAATCTGGGACCAGGAAGTGTCATAAAAAAGTGTCCAGAAGTCTAATGTGGCTGTTTGGACAGATTATACTCCAGTTTTCTGCAGTTTGGCAACCCAACATCACTAATACAGTTGATTATTTGGATATAAAAATCTCACCTTCAATCTACACAGTGACACAATTGATGCAATCACGACTATCTGTGTGTAGTGAGGCCCGCCCTACACCTACAACACCCATACTGCCCTCTTGTGACTGCTTTTATCAACTACTTTGAGTCACAAAATGTTCCTTGTAGCCTCTTTTCAACAATGGCTAGAACTGGTTGGAGGACCGGAAGTCAATCTCGGGCCAAAGTAATCTGCACCTCTCATCAGAAACCTAATCAATAATCACTCAGTTCTATCGATCACCCTCGACATGATTGAGGACGCCACGCCCACGCCTGAATTCAAATCTGGCGCCCATCACCCCCAGCCGCGGCTCGACCACTCCCCTTTACTCCCCTGGGAGCTCGGGTTGCGCAGGCGCGTTAGCTCTTGAGGGCCGCCATTTTGTGTAAGGCCCACTCTTCCAAAGCGGGAGAAAATTATTAGTCCGGCGCTCAACACGTACGGACGGCCACAGCGGGATTGAAGGGAGCGACCACAGACACAGAGCATCCAAGTGAATATAACGAGGGAGAGAAGCAGTCGGGAGTAAGTGAAGCTGTTACTTTGCCTCCAAACACGGAAACGTTTTTGTAGGAGCCGTCGTCGGCCTCTAGGTGTCACGGTAGGGCTTACCGGGCAGGCGGCTGGCGGGGGGTGTTTGTCTCCCTCTATCGTTGTCCAAAATGCACTAAATCCGTCTATAAACTCTAACTACCGGTCACAGTTGAGCGTTTTGGTGCTATGTGGCTGATATTTTGTGGTATTTGCAGAGGGATGGCGGTATTTCTGAGTATTTCTGTTTTAAGTTAGTTCAGGCCTGTCGTCCATCTTATCGTGCCCTTTGTTTCCTGTTTTCAGACGTACTCGCGCCTCCCGAGTTAACTAACACGAGTTGGATGTTTTAAGTAGTTTGTTTTCGTTTTAACCGTGTGTAATATTGCACTGCTAGACTGTGAACTACAAACAACATGTTATAGATTAGGTGTTCTTAAAACTGTCGACCGACGGACGATATTATTGATTGATCGACTGATTGTGAAAGCTAAAAATGGCAAACACAGGCAACTCATCAATATCTAGTCAGCACAGGAAGCCCTTCACGGCCACTTTGCAAAAGTTTCCCTCACTTTCAGGATATACTATAGTGGTATAATGTATGATAAACTCACACGGGTTGCTTCTTCACAGCACACTGTTCACACACTAATCTCCAGGTACTACTTTATCTGACTCGTACTCAGCGCTACCCTGGCTTTCTCTGATGTGTACCGAGATATTTTATATAAAACTCACTGTAAACCAGGCTAATTGTACTCCTGTTGGTGCATCGCGGGACATAGATATTATAGATAAATGCTGTGGTGGAGCGACATTATCTGTTTGGCTTGAATATAACATTAAAAAGTACAATAAAGTTTGACCCAGTTTTCTACTACTGCAACCAGCAATCACTTGTTTGAACTTTTTATGCTACTACGTATACGGACAGGTAAATTAAAGATTTGATCATTCATACTGTAAGGACTTGTAGTTGGAGGGTTTATTAGATCCACACTAATTGTAAGGGATGCAAAAATAGTTGATTAGGTCAATAAATGCAAAACTAATCACTCAAAATGACAAAAACACCCTGGGCCTTTCTGGGATTTTAGAAACACCTACAGTGGATAGGACTACTACCATCCCATCAGGGGTGAAAGGAAGTGCAGTCTAATTTGTTGAGCTCATTACATTTTAAAAACCCAACTACTCAATTTCCTGGTTAATCAGGATCATCCCCTGCAGCAGGCAGTCCACATTGTCTGTGGAGATGTATGTTTGTGTTGAGCATTTTTGGTAGTTTGGTAATTGTCTTGACCCCTGTTGTATTGGGGTGGCAGCTGTTTCAACATAGGATGTCTCAAAAACACAGCAAATAATGACTTGATGCTACAGGGGGCATGTGAGGACAAACAAGGGGAGTTTGTAAGATTAATAATTCATTGGTTTACCATACCCCACTTTTAACGTGGGCAAGAAAACGCCCCATGCAGGTCCACCATAAACATGTTTACAGTAAAACAAAGGCTAAGGCCTATCGACAGTTTAGAATCATTGATACATTTGTACCCAAATGTTGTCACAGCGTGAAACATTTTCAAGAGCTGGTTCAGAAATGAGTTCATATATAATTGAGTTAAGCAAAAATGTCCTGGCAAGTGATCTTGAGGCGGTGAATAAAATTAATACATACACACATTTTCAGCTGTGTATTTTTGTTCTTAAAACTGAATTTTCCCCCACGTGTGTTCTTCTCAGTTTTTGATAAATGTCTTTTCTATTAAGGACGTTGGTTGACCTGTCGCCATGGAGGGCGAGGTTGTTTCCATAGAGACCACTGCAGCTGATGGAAAGCTCCTGCCAGAAGGCGGAGAGGCCTTGATGCAAGGGGCACCCATTGCCCAACAGGGGGAGGTGACTGGTAACATGGAGATGATGGTGATGGACGCTCTCGACCCGACTCTGCTGCAAATGAAGACGGAGGTGTTGGAGGGTGGTGGCACAGTGACAGTTACTGGTGGAGATGAGGGTCAAATCATCACACTCCAGGTTTGTTTAAAACACGGGTTGAGCAAATGTTTGAAGTAAAATGGCTGTGTTGAAGAAAAGGGAAAAAAAAAAAACATTTTCTCACTTTAAGATCAAGTTGAAAAAGTTTTTTTTTTCCTCTCCCTCCATGTAGGTGGTGAATATGGAGGAGCAGACAGGAGCTGCATTAGGTCTTGGTCAACTTCAGCTGGTGCAGGTACCTGTCACAACAGCAACTGTAGAGGGGCTTCAGGCCACCTATGTTGATGCGTCATCAGCTAACAAGGATGCAGAGCCGGTTATCTGTCACACTCTTCCCTTACCCGAAGGCTTTCAGGTGAGTAACGACTCTGGGCTTTTTTTAGTCATGTCCTCCACTTGGCATACTCTGTTAGCTCCTTTTGTCAAGAAGAGTCTGATCACAATAGGATGATTTGTAATGTTTTCTTTTTAGGTGGTAAAAGTGGGCGCCAATGGTGAGGTAGAGACTGTAGAGCAGGAGGAGCTCCAGGCAGCCCACGAAGAGCTACAAGGGACGAGGGCAGAGGAAGAAGAGGAACCAGACATGGAGCCCCCTGTGTCTCAGCAAGAAGACCCAGAATGGTCCAAGGACCCAGACTACCAGCCCATCACCGCTTTGCGCAAAGGAAAGAAAGGAGGAAAGAAGAGCCGCCTGCGCTACGGGGAGGGCGATCGTGACATGGATGTTTCTGTGTACGACTTTGAAGAAGAACAACAGGAGGGGCTGCTGTCGGAGGTTAATGCTGAGAAGGTTGTGGGCAACATGAAGCCACCAAAGCCCACCAAGATCAAGAAAAAAGGTTAGACTTTTTTCCTGCCTCCTAGACATGATGGTGAAGGGGACACATTTTTGGCCATGTGAAGTTCCTCTTTACAATCCTAAAAGGCGATTTTAAATGAATACATATGTCCCCTTTTTGTGTCTAGGTGTAAAGAAGACTTTCCAGTGTGAGCTGTGTAGCTACACCTGCCCAAGGCGCTCCAACCTGGACCGACACATGAAGAGCCACACAGATGAGAGACCACATAAATGTCACTTGTGTGGTCGGGCCTTTAGAACAGTCACACTGCTGAGAAACCATCTCAATACACACACAGGTAATGCAGAATTCATACTTAATGATTTTAAACCATTTTGGTATAGTTTGTAATATGACACAGAATATTATACCTCTGTGGTGATCCTCCATTGTCACTTCCTTCCATTTCTTTAGGCACTCGGCCGCATAAATGCACAGATTGTGACATGGCGTTTGTGACCAGTGGTGAGTTGGTGCGTCACCGTCGCTACAAACACACACACGAGAAGCCCTTCAAGTGCTCCATGTGCGACTACTGCAGTGTCGAGGTAAGTAATCAAATCTCACAATCTGTAATTCTCCCTATACACACTTTGGGGTATGTTCTTATTTTAATGCCTCTGTCTGTCTTTTTCTAGGTTAGCAAGCTGAAAAGACACATCCGGTCTCATACAGGGGAGCGTCCCTTCCAGTGCAGTCTGTGCAGCTATGCTAGCAGAGACACGTACAAGCTGAAGAGACACATGAGGACACATTCAGGTAACATACTTGCATCATCTATTGGCCGAAAGATGGTTAACCCTAATTTTTAGAACAGTACCTTGATAAATTCTCTCCTCCTTTTTTGATGCAGGTGAAAAGCCGTACGAGTGCTACATCTGCCATGCCCGTTTCACACAGAGCGGCACCATGAAGATGCATATTCTGCAGAAACACACAGAGAACGTGGCAAAGTTCCACTGCCCACACTGTGATACTGTCATTGCACGGAAGAGTGACCTTGGTAAGTTGGGTTATTGCCACTTTTAATTTGTCATTAAAGTGATCAGAGGGAGCAGAAGAAGCCTTTTTATGATACAAGAGCTGTGAAGGCTGGTTTTAATGTGGGTGTGTAGAGCCCAAGACCCTGAAGTATGTCCATGTAGATGATTGTAAGAGAAATCATGTGTCATCACATCATGTAAACGTTGTGTACACTTGCTATTCCCTGCTATTGGTATATTTTTATATGTAAACATGATCATTAAAGAGAGTGAATAATCTGTATGTATTGAATTGGAAGGCTTTGGCAGTTTTTTAAATCTTTATCCATACATTAGGCCAAATCTGATTTATCAAGCTGATGTTCATGTCTTTGTTGTTTTCTATTCCAGGTGTTCACTTGAGGAAGCAGCACTCGTTTATTGAGAAGGGAAAGAAATGTCGTTACTGTGATGCTGTGTTTCACGAGCGATATGCTCTGATCCAACACCAGAAGACCCACAAAAATGAGAAGCGTTTCAAGTGTGAACAGTGTGACTACTGCTGCAGACAGGTGTGTGTCAGAGGAATATGAAGAATGCGTGTGGTGTTCATTTATTTATTTTCATGCTAAATTGTATATTTTTGTCTGACCTAGGAACGCCACATGATAATGCACAAGCGTACACACACTGGGGAGAAGCCGTTCGCCTGCAGCCAGTGTGAGAAAACATTCCGGCAGAAGCAGCTTCTGGACATGCACTTCAAGCGCTACCATGATCCCAACTTTGTCCCCACTGCCTTTGTCTGCAGCAAGTGTAACAAGACCTTCACCCGCAGGGTAGGACTGAGTTTTACCACACACATCATTTTTTATGACTTTGCATCTGTAACAGTGGTTGCAGTCTTCACTGCTTATGTTAGTCTGTCCAGACATGGTTATTAACTTGGTTTGTAATATGTCTGCGCTCCACAGAACACTATGCTGCGTCATACCGATAACTGCACGGGTGAAGTTGTGGATGACGAAGAAAATGGAACTCCCACACCCAAAAAGGGCCGCCGGGGCAGGAAGAGGAAGATGCAGGCCAGAAATGATGATGAGGACACAGGTATTGTGCACATACGCTTTATGTCTGTGTTTACTCAAATCTGTTTGACACCACAATATACAATTTGATCAAAATGGGTCAAAAGAGCCCATTTATCATTTAACCATCTGTAAAAAGTTTGGGTTGAAACCAATTTGTTCTAATAGCTTCTAAAGGACAATTTATACTTTTGTGTTCACTGTACGCTGTAAGTATGCCATAGTACCATATGCACTTCTGTAAAAATGTAACCAGGTCAAGGTGACAGACTGTGATTGGTCCATTTGGAGGCATACTCATCCGTGTTTCTCAGAGTTAGACAAGCACAGAAAATTCCCTCCATCTGCCTCAATCGGTTCCGTAGTCATAAACACCATCTCCTCCTACGGCTTCTCTTTTCTGTGTTTTCATTAGTTTTAGTAAAAGCAGCATTTATTAGCTCCAGCTCCAAATCAGCCTCAATATGTTCAGCAGGATATTGACTTGGTCTACAGGAATCCTTACAGCCCATACGACATAATTCAGTATGGTTACTGAAGATTGTACAGGATCATTAGAGGTTAGCACATAAAACCAAACCTCTTAGCAATTCAGCAGTCAGACAGACATTTAACTAGCAACACTGAAAAATAACATGCTGCTCATTTTAATCGGTATGGGATTGAAACCTAGATTCACTGTACTTTATTTTTTTCATCAGTTTTTCCTGTAGAATTTAATTGTCACTTGGTAGTTGAACACATTTTGTATTGTAGAATACAGTATCTACATTATGTGTGTCATATACATTGTACATATTGTAGTGGTGGTTATTATATTGAGTCAGATTGTCAGCAAATATGCCTGTGTCAATATCTGCTTTATGTCCCTACTTTATGTGCAGAGGCTGAACTGGACGAGGCAGGGGAGGAAGAGGAGTTAAGTGAGATTGAGGTAGAACAGGCCCCACCAGTCATCCCTATCCCAGCCCCTGTGGAGCCGCCAGTCAAGAGGAAACGTGGACGCCCTCCAAAGAGCAAACCAGACAGTAAGTGACAGACTACAAATCTTTTGGCTCTTTCTGGGTCAGTAGACTCAATAGCTCTAATGGATTGCTAAACTGATCACAACTACATAGCTAAAACGTCAAGTCCTTTTTAAAAATGGTTTTAACTGTGTGAAAAGCATATTTCAGTCTGATGGCACCAGAATCTGACCTGAAACTCTCTTAGCAGCGGCTGCTATCATCCGTGTGGAGGACGAGTTGACCGGAGAGGTGGATGACATAATTGTGAAGAAGGAAGTTGGAGCCGAACAAGATGACCAGGAGGACGGCAACGATGATGGAACAGAGGAGGTGGTGGTCGGTGGAGGGACGTCGACCATTCAGATGGAGGAGTTGTCCCAGGAAGAGGGGACGGCACAGGAGGCCCCGCCTAACGGGGATCTGACCCCTGAGATGATCCTCAGCATGATGGACCGGTGATGGATGTGAGGGCTGAACCTGTAAACACACGCAATCACACCTTCATTTTAATTCTTGGAGTTTAGGATTACAAACACTTAAATCCTAAACAGAAACATCACTGTTGTAATTTAAGATTTGCTTTTTAATCCTGTATTGATAAAGACTTGGATGAGTGAAAACAATTTTTAATAAGAATTTGCCTACCAAAAAAAATGCATATTTCAGTACTTTGGAGTTGGGGTGGCTGTAATTGACCGGAGCATCTTTAGCCTTTTCATTGTTGCCTGTAGTGTTCAGTAGCTCTGTTTATATGGTAGAAAACAGCATCATTACATTATCTACACAACAAAATCTCTTCTGGAAAATAGTCCACTAAATGTTTATAACATCATAGGGCACCTCTTCCGTAAATCAAGACTGTATGTAATTTTACGACATGTGGGCGAACGTTTTTGATCTCTTTTTCTTAAGCCTTTTGTTTTTATGTTTAACTTCTTGTTATACACCTGTGTGTCATTGGGTTAAAGTTGTACGTAGATAGTAGTGGACTCATTATGTGGTTTGTTTGTGTTTTTTGTGGCCATTATTCCAATCAATGTTCAATATCCTCACTGAAGAGCTTCATGTGCCTCTCAGTCTGGACAGAAAACTGCTAGGCTCAAGTTAAAGGTCACATCAGAAACTAAGGGGCAACTTTAAGGGAAGATGATACTGCCATTAATCACAGCCACTTCAAGATAAGAAAAATGAAATATTTTGAATATTTTTATTTTTTGGTTTCTTTTTCTGTGGTTAGTGAATCCCTTTTTAAGCCTATAATAGTTTTGAAAAAGATTAATAGACTGCTTATCTTATGCTTCTTTCTTGCTACTGTAACACCCCATAGATAATGCTTATGTACTAAACATTGTCACTGATGAGTTCAAGGAAAGAACGTTGTTTTGCTCCCTTGTGTAGCCATTCCACTTTGGGTTAATGTTTTCCTTTTTGTACCATTGGCAATGCAATGCTACGTAGCAGCTTGAATTATATTTTAATAACTATGTGGCAGACGAGACCGGATGTATGACTGTACAACCAATAAAAAAAAAAGTAGACATTGAGATTGACTTTTTAGGTTTCTGCAGCTGTAATAATCTAAATCATGGATATTTAAAATCTGTCAGGTTTGGCTGAGAAGTTAACATGTGTTAGTGGTACAGTTGCAGCAAAAGAGATGATGACTTGAATCATTGTAATCAAACTTAGCTGAGAAACACCTGAGTGCTAACACAGAAATGTCCGTGTATTTTGCTTGCAAATATATTTTATTAAATGGACGACTTGATATCAAGATCTTCACTCATTTGTATGTCACTGCTGGGCTTGTCTACCATTGTACTGGATGTCTCAACTACTGTTTTTCACACTGATATTCTTCAGGTATGTGTTATTTGAATGACTTTTTCAGCCATTTATTTTCATTGATCTTTAACTGGGATTTGACTAAACTCACAAATTAAACCTTTCACCTCAAGTCCATGAGTCAGAGTCCAGCTTTATCAGACTCTTATGCAAAGTACAAACTAGGCCGAACTACCTCCACTGACACTTTCTGCATTCAAAAATTAATTATCTCAAATTTGACTGATACCAACAGGAAATGTAAAAATATGATGAACAGTATGATGTAAAAATACTGACCAACTTCTTTTCACGTGACATGTCACATGAATTTGCATCATGTGAGGAGAGCATGTTGACGCCAATTAAAAATGCCCTCACTGGTATCCCAGTATACTTGTTCTATTGTTTCTGTTCTCAGCAATAAAACAGCTGCACTGTGCTTCAATGGGTAGAGAGAAGATGGGTTATCTGCCTCAAATCATTATTAAAGACATATTTAGTTGAACAAGTTGCTTGTTGATTTAAAAAACCCTTTGCATCGGCTATCAGGCAGTAGAGACAGCAGCTTCACACTTGTAGCAGCCCTAATTATTTGCTTTGGATGACACTATACACAAGGTATCGGCATTACAGAGAATCCTCACATTACACGTGGCTAGATGTATGTGGATTTCCAGTGTTTTCTCTGTAAGGTAAGATCTCCATCATCAGGCGTTAACACTGTGAAGTAGCTGGCTCCATGTGTTTTCTGTTTATCCTGGCATTTTGAGTCTAGTGGTTTCTGAGGTTTGGGAAACTCCTAGTCATGTAATAGTTGCCAGTTGGGGTCGCCAAAGCTTCACAGTGGGTCATAAGGCCTTCTTGATTTTACTGCGTGCTAGAAAACATAAAAAATACACACAGTAGGACTATATCTCAGCATTTGGTTCACTTCTGTGAAGAAATGTAAATTGTCTGAAAGAACAAAAAATGTGAGGGACAAGAAAACACTGAATTTGTAAAAAAAAAAAAAAAAAAAAAGAAGCCTATTAAGTATGTATGATTATTAAAATGGTCAAAAGAATACATAATACAGACAGAAATTTATAAAAAAGTTCCCTGTACAGGAAACAATCTGCTTTAATGTTAAATTCATCCTAATCACTGCTTTTACACAAACTTCTTACAGTTACTGGGTTCACTATTATTGTATAACTGTACAGCTTTGAATATAATGTGAAATAAAGTAAATGTAACTTAAGCAGGGGTCGTCAGTTCACTACTAAATGATGTAAAAGGGGTCCCTTGAGGGAAAAGGTTGGGATTGGAAACCATTGTTATGAGTCGGTGCTAAAGCTACTTGTTAGCTGACTTAACGTCGGTGATGTGCGCGGCTTTAAAATGGACCGCTGACTTCAAAACTTTAAAAAGTTCGGTAATATTAGTAAAGTTAACTCTAACAAATGATAGTGGAAGGAGGACTTTACCAACACTAAACTGATACAAGTGTTAGTCGATAAAGGTATTCCCATATAACTTCTGTGTCGGATAAATAACGTTACTATAAAACGAGCAGTGTAGTCTCAACCGGCGGTGGGCAGTTATAGACCGTTAATGACCGTTAGTTCACTGTAGTTAATCTGTTGGACTGACAGCGACACTCTCGGTGTTGCCAGATGCAACGTCCTGTTTTGAGTTAAATCTGGAGGATGAAGAAGAGAAAGCGCCACATGCTGTCCTCCTCCCTCCTCCTCCTCCCTCCTCCTCCGGCAAATGTGGACAAACGGCTGCGACGCCGCTGCACCTGATGGATTCAACTCAAACTGCCATAAATTGAACCTACACCTTTCACTGCTGTGGTTGTGGGAGACGTTGGTTACTTTTTTCTCCTTCCTCTCCTTCGGAAACATCATGTCCGTTTTTTCCCACCGTCGGATTCACCGTGGCGTCGCCAGCGAAGCACAGGCAGCAACGGAGAAAACAGTGACAGACTGAGGGACATCCTTGTTGCCACAGCAACTAGCCGAAACATGGTTTCCGGTTGGAGCAGCGATATTTCAAAATAAATGTACAGCAAAGTGTAACGCTCAAAACTGTGTTTTCTCCTACAGAGTCTGTAACATTGCTGCCTGTAAGGTTGCTTAGTCATAGGTTTTCTAATGCACAGCGAGTATAGGTAATCTGTCCAAGAAAGACTGTTTTAGATAGCTTATAGCCAAGATTGTGTGATATGTGTTGTTTTTATACGGCTTGTTGTGAACATTTATGAGAATTAAAGTCGGAAAATTGTCACACTGTCCCCCACACATAAAACTGAGATATGGCTGTTTCCCATGAATTGCCAGAGTATTTACAAGCTTAATATGGGGAAACAGCTTAAGTAGGGTAGAAATAAACACATTCTTGTCACAGCTATGATGATAATATTACAGAAATATGTACATACACCACATAAGTTATCTTTAGGTGTATAGCCTTGATGGGAGTGTGGAAGTGTGCAGCTCTTCCCCATCTGGAATCACTACACATAGAGTTTAAATTTATGTCTATTTTGTGATGGATCATTAGAAAATCCTGTTTTCCATAAGTGTCATTTTGTAATACTTGTGTCATTTTATATCCTTTTGCTTCATTATTATTATTACACTGTTTCTCCATAGTGTGATGTGATATATATATATATATATATATATATATATATATATATATATGTTGGGGACTCTGTATGCATGACACCTGTTCTGACTGTCCTGGAAAAGGATACCCTTTACTGTCACACTTGCAGAGATTCTTTTTACTCCTTTTTTTCGCATGAAAGTCTTTTCTCTCATCCAAATTAAGGGTCTAATAGAGAGTGTAGTATTTCCATAAATGATATAGCCCTCGGAGAAAAACTTGTGATTTGAGTTGTATGAGTTATATTATTAATTATTATTATAATTTTTGTTTTGAGTTATATTATTAAAAATGATACTTTACTTGACTAACTAAAAACCTCTTTGTGCTTTGTTGTGATTCCTTTTAATTTGAGGTGCACCCCAGGGGTCAGTACTCGGACCATTCCAACTTTCTGTCCGCATGCTTCCCTAGATTCATTTCCACGTTTTGACAACATATTTTTTTGAGTAACTGAAATACTTTTACTTCATGTATTTTGTCGTTGTCGATGCATATGTGTGCTTCCACATCCATCATCAGCTTGGTTGGGAGCTTTTATAATGAAAACCTCTCACCGGAAGTCCGTCGTGTTCACTGCCGCTAGCTCGATTGTGGACACAAAAAACTGCGAAATCAAGGAGAGGGACAGCGCCCAGAATAACTGTAAACCTCTGCTAACTGCGTGGAGCATCGCGTTGGAAATGAGACTCCGGTCATACCCTCCGGCTTGTCGGACATTAAAACAGAGGTAGGGGCTGCTGTTTTATCGCCAAGGTCACAACAAGAAAGCCCGTTAAAATGTTTCTCTACATGGGCATGAGTCCGTCCGACGTGAAGTTGCTTTCCTGTGATGTTGTCGAAATTATATCCGCCAGCTGGCAGGGATTGAGTTAATTCACCCCCTTTTTCTCTCCCTCCCCCCCTCAACTGTTTTTGGTGTTAATTATGAGTTGGTGGAGCGACACTTTCAGGGTAGTGGTTGGGGAGTTGGGGTTGGGAGGGGGTCCTGGTGGGGACGGGAGTGGACTTTTTTCGTGGCCTGTGATGAGCTCCGGGGGCTGGGGTTGGGATATGTTCGGAATACCAAATCTGGCGCAACACCGCGTCCTAAGTTTCGCTGTTAAACTCCATCCATCGCTGCTGCTTGAAGCAAAGAGCACGGCCGTGATGTGTGAGCGTGTTTATCCGACTCAGTGGCCTGCTGCCGCCGGGTTAGGCTAATCCAGTAATCTGGAATAGAGGTGGTTGCATTGTATTGTAACACCATTACCCCCTCATCATCCTCCTCCTCTTCCTCCTCCCAGCACACACTTGAACCCACAAGTGTGGATGAACACTGGTCTAATGGGGTGGGAGCTGCGTAGGTTGTTTATAACACTCCCTGAAACCGAGTTATGAGATACATTAACAGTCTTATGTGCAGAAATGATTAGTCGATTAATGAATGAAGTGATCTGGACGTGTGTCACTTCCAGTGATGATTATGATTCATCTCTAAAATGCACATACACCATTTTCTTTTCCACTAGGCAGATTAAAGATTATACCCATTTTTGGCCGGGGTACACTGTATTTTTGTTTTATACAACAATTATATAGTTTTAGTGTTGAAATATTCAATCAATTAGTCCATTAGCAGAAAATTAACCACCAACTATTCTGATAATTGATTAATGGTTTAAGGTTATTTATATCAAGGATTCAGTAATTACAGTTTCTTGAGGATTTGCTGCTTTTATTTGAGGTTGAATACCCTCTTCTTTATCTATTTAAATGGGGATTTTTATAAACTATTTTTACACAATCTATAGACTAAACAATCTTTTTATTACATTGTACAATTATTAAAAAGAAGCCTATATTAAAAGAAACTGTTAGTTTTAGCCCTGTTAAGTTAACATAGTAAATGATTGTCGTAGGGCCCAAACTGCTGCCTGAACATGGTTATATGTGCTTGTGCATTCAGTGTGTGTGTGTGTGTGTGTGTGTGTGTGTGTGTGTGTGTGTGTGTGAAAGGCTTTTTTTAAACAAAACTCCAGTCTTGTGAGGTGATTGAAAACAGTGTCCTCTTTGTTCCCGCTGCTCTGTGGGGAGGATTAATCCAGCTAATGATCTCCAATGTAAGGAAAGGGATAAAAGCTCATCAGGCAGAGAGGAAACTGGGGTGACTGGCACTCTTAATTTATCAATATCACCGAAGACTTGCATGGGCTTCAGGTGTGACTATTTATGGCTTGGTGGGCATGTGTGAGATCCCTGTATTTGTGTGAATCATCATGATGACTTTGCACTTTCATAGCCGTCCCTCAAGGTGCAGGTCCGAGTCTTGTTACTGGGCCGCGTTTGGCCGAAAGGTGGCCGGGGGTGAGGGTGTTTTATCCGTAAAGGCCCTCTGGTATGGCACCTTTCTTTTGCCATGTTCCGACCCTGACCAACTCTAGTTAATCCTCCCAGTGTGCAGCTAAGATTAGCGGTTTAACTGGACCCCCAGCCTGGTGCAACCCCCTCCGCTTCGAGCCCACGTCCTCACTGTGTGGCAGGAGAAAGACAGCAGGGTGTATACAGCTTATTCTCATGTCAGAAGTGTTGTTCCTAATAAGGCTTTGATCATATAAAACCTTAATCTGTGTGTTTTCCATCTCTGCGACTCCAACAGGTGGAAACATTTGATCCCCTTCTGTTATAACGAGGCACATTTCTGTCCTGGTTTTGAGTTTAGTGTAAGACAATGGAGAGCAGATGTCACTACTTGCTCTGTCCTGTGCCGGCTCATTCACACATCCCATGTGTTAATATGGGTTTGGCTCCTGCTTGGCAGATTTAGTGTGGTTTAAGTCTGTAATCTCTTTTGTGACTAGATCAGCTCAGGCACGACCCTCTCTTCCTATAGTTTCTCTTGAGTGTGGCGTCACGCCAGTCGGCACGTTTCGTTGCATTGCTTGGAGTACAAAAAGGGTCAATTTTTACACCCTCGCACACTGTGGACGGATGGTTTTATATTCTTGGGCCAAGCGTCTGTGTAGAATTTCCTGTGTGGAGTCAGCCATGAGACTTCCTGTACTCTGGTGTTGGATGTGAAGGGGGGAGGAGAAGTAGGGAAGGAAGGGGAAGGGGAAGAGAACCAAAAGCAGACTGTGCTCCCCACTGTTGTCAGTGGTGGCCACTGTGGTTGCTGCATGATGTCGTTCGCCGTCTCAGACTTTCAGCAGAACAATGTGGCCACACCGAGGAAGTGAAAGAGTGGTTTCTATCCTCTTTTTTTCCCCCCTGCCATTTTTTTCTCCAGTGACTTCTGTAATTATCAGACTGCTTCATAATCACAAAGCAGAGTAGGAGCAAAAATCCTGTCAGGTACAGTGAGGTATGAAGTGAAGAAGGACATTTTTGTCTCTAATGTCTCCTTTTTGTATAATTACAGGACATGTCCTTCGGGTTGTTAAAGCCACAGCGCTACACTCAACTCTCCAGGCATGCTACAGTAGTGACTATCTCTCTCTACTCAGCAGGTGAGCACAACTCTTTCTGTCTCTCTGCCAGTTTCCTTGATGCCCATTTTGAATGAACTGAACTAATCACAAAGGCCTTATCAGAAATGATCCCATGTTCTATCTCTCCCTGACTCTCCCTTCCTCAGCACTGTTTGATCCAAGAGAAACGTGCCTTGTAAGGAAGCAGGATGTTCACAGGCTCCACCAAACTGCCACCCACTAAAACCCCCCAGCCTGAGCGGCTGGATGAAGTGTACGCTGCCTTACGCAGAGGCTTACAGTGAGTAAACACATCTCAGGCTCTGTTTGCATTGATTCCAGTGGATGACTGCCAGGTGGATACACAGGATACGACTGCTTTTGAGTCTTAAAATGAAGAAGTAACAATGATGGGGTTTTTTGTTGTTGTTGTCAGGTCGTACCTGCAGGTCCACCAGCTGGAGCTGGACAGTCTGGGTCAGCAGATCAGAGAAAACAAGAGGAACGATCGTTTGGTGAGAGCTTGTGTAGTCAAACCAGTCGCACCAGTATTGACCTTCATTCAGTACCAGGCTGACTGCTGTCATCTCCAGTCCTCAGTCAGGATGTTGATTTGACACTTTGCGATGCTAAATGTTTTCATTTGTGTTTTTTCTTTGCAGGGGTCTTTGTATGAGTTAGATAAGGTGAGTTTCATTCACACCTGTTGTATACTGTTAGTGCAGCACGTTGAAACAGTATAACGATGGAAGAGACATTTTCTGCACTAGTTTGTCAAATTAAACTATTTATTTCTTTTTTTTTTGTAGCAAGTGAAAGCCATAGAGCGGTTTATGCGTCGCTTGGAATTCCACCTCAGCAAGGTGTGTATGTGTTTTTATTTAAAACTGCACTGATAAAGATTTTGTACTAAAGCTCTGGTTGGTTCAAAGGACTGTGTTTAATGTGAAAGATGTCTCTTGTAACCCGGAGAGGATTATCACCTTACTCTGCCGAGCTATACAGCATTTTTCAGCAGATTGTTTTGGAGTTCATTGCCTCTGCTTTTTTTTACCTATAAACAGCTGCCTGTTGCAGCTGTTTATAGCTTAAAAAAGCTGTGATGAACCCACTGTTAACTCCTTGCTTAGCACCAAACAGAATACAGACACAGTTAGAGACTGACTGGTGAACATAGCGGAGCATTTAGCAGCTAAAGAGAAAGATATTTATCTCAGGAGCTGGTGGAGACCAAAACAGAGTTTAAAGGAAAGTGAATATTGCACCCACACATGAACATTATATCTTATTCATAAAATAACCAAGGCACTAAATACGAGTTAATTCTCTCTTCAGGTTAGAATTTAACATTACATCCATTAGTTGAAACCTGTGTAATGTTTGCGTCTCCAGGTTGAAGAGCTGTACGATGCTTATTGTATACAACGACGACTGCGCGACGGAGCGAGTAAGATGGTGGCCGCCTTTAACTCTGCCACTGGCAGCAAGGAGGCCAGAGAGAGCCTGAGTGAAGCCAACAAGGGCTTCAGGGAATGTACAGAGGCAAGTGACTGACCTGTGATCAATGTGTTTGTAAATGTGTTTCAGTATCTAAAAATAGGTAACAGAATATATATGTTATAACAAATCACTATTACATTATTTAAAGTCCTTCTCTCTGTCTGTGTCTGCAGCACATGTGCTCACTTGAGGGTGAACTAGAAAGCCATATGGGAGAATTTCATGTAAAAATGAAGGGTGAGTCACTTTATACACTCATATGACTTCCTATTTGCTGCACTCTGTATTTCTCCGGTTCTCATTTTTTCTTCTGTTCATTTTGAATGTTTCAGGCCTTGCTGGCTTTGCACGGCTGTGTGCTGGTGACCAGTATGAGGTAAGAAACACGAATACAAGCACGTAGACTCTCTCTAGTAGTAGTCTCTGCATCCGCTGCATCACATGAGCTGTTTTTGGCTTCATTAGGTCCTAATGCGTTATGGGCGGCAACGCTGGAGGCTACGAGGCCGCGTGGAAGTCAGCAACAAGCAGATATGGGACAGTGAAGAGTACATCTTCCTGCCTCTCGTCACAGAACTGCTTTCAATCAAGGTAATCAAATCGTCTTTTTTATTCCTGATTGTTCTTATTGTAAACGAACAGGTCACAAATACATAGTTTCATTTTAAAATTTAAACAGCAGTAAATTGTGCTTATACCTTCTAACTTTCCCAGCTTTCGGTGTTGCTCTCAGTCCCAAACCCATTAAAAAGATGTAAATGTTTAAAAAATGCATCACAAATATATAATTTCAATTTAAAAAACAAAAAATCTGTAATTTCCTACAACAGCTGGACACTGTTGCTTATGAAAACATTACTCAGACAGTAGTAATGCATTTGTTGCAGACTATTTTCAGATGTTTTAGTGAGTAATTACAACAGCTGTATAAGCTGTACAACGGATGCTGTATGAGGGATTGTCTCAAACTACAGTGCTCATGTTCATCATAATGAAGAAATGTCTCCCACTGTAACAGTGTCGTTTTAGTCATGTTTAGTCGAGTGTTTTCATTAGTTTTTAGAAAATAATGCAGCTCTATGACATGGAGGAATAAGATTTATCAGTCCACTCCAGTAAAATAAATCTTAGTAAAAGTCATGGTTTTGTTTTTTTCATGGTATTTGTTCACAATAAGAAAAACTCACGTTATCAGTCTTTAACTCCGTACATGCGTGTCGCCTTTGTTAAACTCCCATGGTCTCTGCCTGTCCTCACCTCTCTGCGGTCTGCTTGTTGTGGTTGTCAAGGTGACGGAGCTGAAGAGCTTGGCCAATCACGTGGTGGTCGGCAGTGTGTCCTGTGAAATGCTCGACCTGTTCTGCCCACTTCCCCAGACACTCGCCGTGGACATCAACGACCTCGGGACGGTGAAGCTGAACTTGGAGGTCACCTGGAGGTACTTTCTATTTATTGTGTGTGTTATGTTTATTCAGCTGTCTTCTGCTCTGTTTCTCACTCTTTGTCCTGTTTTTTTTTCCTTTCGTTTTCAGTCCGTTTGATAAGGATGACCAGACATCATCCTCCAGTACAGTTTCCAAACGACTGCTGTCCAATCAGAGCCCTCCGGACACGCCCTCTATGCGGGAGCAGGTGTTTTATGTGAGTCACATTAAAATAGATAACCTATCAGCATTTTCCACTAACAGTGACTCCATCACACCTGCACTCTGTTACACCACTAGATTATAATAAATGGTTTGTAACCTCTTTATTTCTTTACTACATATATACACTGCATATCTGCCATTTATCCTACTGATGGCTATTATTACTGTCATTTCACTGGCTTGTTCTATTTCAGCTGCTTCCCAACTGCTTTGTCTGTAGTGGTAGCACTGATGTGTGTGAGGATATTCACAGAGGACTGTGTGTTAGGACATGTGGAGGTGGGAGCGGTGTGCCTCATGCGAGGAGAATGAATGATAGTAGTGGGGCGTGTGACAGCAACAGCTTGTATGAACGGAGCTGTGGTCCTTGTAGCTGTTTAATAGTGGTTGAGTAGAGCTCCAATATGTCCCTTCCTCTTCCTCACCTCGCGTGAAGATCGTGCCTCGCGGCGGGGCAAGACAGAGCCACTGGCTGCTGGAGGCGTTCCACGATGTCGTGATGGACAGGACGACATCCTTGCGTTGTGAATTCGGCCGCACACCCCGATTCACCTCTGTACAGTCGGTGTGTTGGGACGTAGTTGTAGTTTAGTTTATAGTGACCAAACTGAAAAAATCAGAGAAGATAAATAATAATTTATTAACCAAAAGTAATCAACGTCTGACAGTAAGTCTCCAAATGTTCTGTAAATTGAATGAACTGTTGCAGTTAATTAACAATGAAACCCTGATAGAAAACATCTGATCATGTTTTTTAATTTCAATCTAAACTGAAGAAGATAATCAGCTGCTATATAAGAATATTGTATTTAATTAGATTTTTTAATTCTTTACTCTAAAACAACAACAAACTTCTGTATATAAAGTTATTTGTATAAATTAATTTCACTCCCTTTGTCAATGAATTGAGTGATACTTTTTTCAATTAGTTTCTGGTGTATAACAATTAAAAAAAGGAGAAAAGTTGATCATCTTTTAGTGTGTAAAGTATAACAAATAGTAACTAATCACAAGTTAGCTGACATATTTACATCGCCTACATATTGTAATCCATACAGAAGTTAAATATTTATATAATCAGTTAATTCAACAAACTGCAAAATCTGTATGTGTAAAGCAACAGATGTTTGCTGAGTTTAGTTGAGAAAGAAATGTCAGCGTAATTCATAATTAGAAGTAAGTTGCTGTTAGTAAACAGACAGGATTGATTTATCCAGTGGTTCTCAAACTTTTTCTGTCTTGCCCCCTTTTGGAAGCAGAAAAGTTTCATTTCCCATTCATGTAAAGTGCTTATTTTATCAGTGTTAAGGAAACAAGCAGCAAAATGAGCCTAAATTAACATTATTACATTAAAATAACAATCTTGTGGTGCAAGACACTGTAAACCAGAGAGTCCACTGCACTTTACTTTTCATTTTGCTGAAACAGATACATTTCATTTAAGATCCAGTCCATAGTTTGAGCCTCCATGACTTACAGTTTGTGGGCCACTGGATTAATACATCCATCAGTTGTGTTTATCATGTGCATATACTTTGTTGAGGATGTCATTCCTGTAATCACGTCCTTCTGTGTGTGTAACCGTGATTTCGTCCCGTCTCTGTGTTTTGTTTCCTTTCCAGTCTTTGCTGAAGCGACATGGAGAAATGGAGAACGGGACGGTCTGGTCCAACTCCTCTGAATCCTCTGATGACTCCTCAAGTCCAGCCTTGGCTCACCATGCTCAGAGGTTGACGGCCTCCAACATGCTGCAAACCACTCTCACCACTCAGCTGTCGCTCACGCCGCACAAGTCCAGCGCGTCGACGCCGTCGCTCTCCTCCAACCAAGAGGAGGATGAGACAGAAGCCGGGGAGGTTTTCTCTCAGACAGATGCGGTGCCCAACGGCCATCTGCAGACTTCCTGCTCTCATAGCCTCATTGGCGACAGTAGCCCAGACTGTACTGTGACTGATAGAGCGTCTGTCCAATCAGCTGACCTCTCTGAAACCTCAGCAGACCTGAGCTACTCATGCCCTGATGTTTCATCTGTACCTCCTTTGTCACTGATGGAGACACCGGATTCGTCTGAAATTGGCGTCCCACAAGTGAGTATTTCAGCGAAGGGGATAAAAGATGACGTGTCTGAGGACTCGTCGGTACAAGCTGCACAGACTGAAGCAGAAGCAGAGGACAGCACCACTGAAGCAGGAGAGGGACGCCAGGTAGAAGCGTCAGAGCCTCAACAGTCCGTCCAGGAGTCCAAACAACCAGAGGACGCTCCGACGGTGAGCTCCAGCATTCACTTTACAAAGTCTATTGTGTTTATAGAGATAAAGGTACAAACACCTGCCTTTGTTTTCTCCGTAGGTTCCTTTTCCTACTTCTTCTAGTTTCACTCAGGAAGTCGAGACAGCCCTCGAAAGTTTCGACTTTCTCAACTGCTCTGACCTCGATGAAGACGAGGATGAAAAGGAGGACGAGCAACAGCAGGAAGATGAAGGAGAAAAGAACGAGGATGATGGGCAGCGTGAAGAGAACCAAAACAAAATGGAGGAGAAGAAAGTGGAGGAAGAAGAAAAGGACGTAGAGAACTTTTACTCTGGAGGAAGGTCAGTGCCGTGGCTTTTGTGTCAGAACAAACAAACATATTCCTCATTATTACGCTGTTAAATTGATAATATCAACTCTTCCCTGAGGCTTTTAAGTATTTCATATAAACGATTCACATTTCACTAATAAACTTAATAAAAGAAAGTTTTAAATATTCTGCATTCACGCAGGAAAATGATTATTCACTGTTGGCACTGTGGTCACACCACTGGAATAACATACTTTAGTTATTTTCTTGTGTCAAGTATTTGTAGTGTATTGTAGTGAATCCTATTATGGATAATAATCAATTGTATTATTAACCATTATTTGGACAGTGCTTTTACAATACCGTTTAATTTTTGTCAATAAAGCTATTTTAATTTGAATTATTAGTGCTCAAATTAATCTTGTTTAGATGTAACTGTGGGAATATAGTAGCTCTCAAAAATATCCCACATCATTAATTTGGAATTACAACAGAGATGAAGATTTTTGTCCAACTCAGCTGCTCGTATTTACAGTGAATGATGTGGATGCAGCAATACAGCATGCTAAGGAAGGTCTCTAATTCATCAGGGACGATATATACATTAAGTGGAGATAACAACATTTTCAAAGTAAGCAAATATATGAAGCTGTGTTGTGGGGAAATGTCTCACATCAGTCTACTTTTTGTCTCACTGCAGCGATGAGGAGGAGGCAAACGGTCTAGAGATCCTGATGGAGGCCCCAGAAGGATTTAGGAACTCAGATGAAGATCGTTTCTCCGAATCACAGGTAATCAAAGAATATGCAACTTTATTTTAAAGCAGTTACATGTGAGTGTGTTTGTTTTCATGTTAGCAAAATCAAATACATTATTTTTGAAAAAGGAGTCGAGCGTGGAGGACGTGCAGGATTTGGGTCGGATGGAAATGCCAGAGGAACAGGAGGAGCACAGCAAGGAAAAGGGAGATGAACAACAGAGTGAGAGGCAGTTGCTCATGTGACAACTGAACTGCAGGCGCGACAAGGTTGATAATTTGCCCTGTTTTCAATCTTCCAGGAGAGGACACATCACATGGTCAGGAGGATCGTCCCTCTACTCCCAGCCATTTGGCCACCACTGTCTTCTAATGACACAGTGGAACCATAGCTAAACCATTTCTCCCACTCTGATCATCCGTCTTACTCTGCGGGATTGGAGGCCTTGAGGATGTTCCACTTACTGCTCAGACAAACAGGCTCTTCCATTATGGCTGAGTTTGTGCACATATTTGCCTTGTTCTGACCAAGAACGATAAACCTCATGACTGAACCCCCCCCCCAAAAAAAAACCCTCCAAAGTTCTCATTCTTTGAACACACACTCCATCACATTGCCTGGGTTGAAGTGGGATACCACTTAGTTTACACTTTCATAAACTGTTCCTGTCATGTGAGAATTAAGTGTCCAAAATGTAAACATTTCAGGAACAGGTAAAAAGCGGCCTTGTTTTTGGCTTTATTACAGTGCATTTATGAAGTAATCTAATCATTTTGGAAAGGGTTTTACAAGTTGAAGTTGGTGGATTTCTTCAATCAGAGAGGCAAACAGTCACTTCCTGAGTTACATTGCAAGGTTTCAGTATCAGTATTCGTGGATGTGAAAAACTATCAAGGTTATAATTTTCAGTGTTAAATCAGTGTACTGCCCAGAGCTCTTCCACTGGTAGTGGGAGAGCACAAAACTTCATGAGCATGTGATGTTTGTCTGAAGATTGTTTTATCGCCGTGCTGTGGACATGGAGTCATTTCTAAAGCAGGAAATGTATCCTGAAAACCAACAGGATCTTTTCAGTTTAGGCATCAGAGACAGTTATATTTAGAGATACACACGGAGTGCAGAAGTTACATTCAACCTTTAAAGCAACATAAGTAATATTAAGAATGACTATAAACACTTGAAGGAAAGGAGTCGAACTCATTTTGGTCCACTTCTTACAAACATTAAAAACAATCTGCAGTGTAAAAACTATATTTAAACCTGCATGTGTAGCTGCCTCACACTGCCAGCATGTCTGTATAAAAAGCTCAACTGATCAGTTTTAAGTGTGTAAGCTAGGCTCCTGTGCAAGGAAGCCATCGGGTCCGTAGTTGTGTACAAAAGCTGCCTCACAGGGGCACTATAGTCTTTCAGCATCATGCTTTATGTTGTTCTACAGAAACCTCGTCATTCATTCAGAAAGTGCCTCAAGAGACAAGAGATGTTTGGTTTTAAATGCCACGACCAGGACAGATCAGGCAAAAGATAACAGTGTTTATTTTCTGAATTACTTTAAGAGTGTGCACAATAAGATATATTTACTGTTTCATATAAAGAATTGTATATGTCTTGAAATGTTAAAATGTTTATGTTCAGAAATGTTTAAACTTTATAAAGGTTTCTTTAAAATGAGCTTGTGTGTTGAATGAATCTGCATTCTGTAAACTGTATTTAGGACTGACTCTGGTTTCACACTCAGTGGTAACCAAGTAAACTGTATTTAGGACTGACTCTGGTTTCACACTCAGTGGTAACCAAGTACATTGACATTGAAGTACTGTACGATTAATACAGAGTAAAATATTGTACTTTTTAATCCACTACATTTATCTGACAGCTTTAGTTACTACTACTACTACTAATTTTTGTAATCATTTTGAGGTTTGGACATTTCTCACTTTTTTTTTACAAACAAACAATTGAGGAAATAATCAGGTTGATCCATAATGAAAATAATCAGTCCTATAAAAATGCTTTATTAGCTCTACTTCAACCAACGACGACAGTAAAATTCTGGTTTCACATTAATGCATGATAATCTAATGATATAGACAGACAGTCACAGGGCCATTTTTCTGCATGTACTTTTAATACTTTAAGTACATTTTCCTGATTATACTATATATTTTTATTTAATTTTTTTTTTCTCTGAATATTTCCTCCACCAGTACAGTGAACATTACAATAACAAAAGCACAAAAGCAACATTTCCTGAAGAATTATTTATTTTAAACACCTTAAATTGAAGATGTATTCTTAATGAGCATAAATGAATGATGTGTATCTGCTGCTGTTTCAGACTGAAGAACAGAATGTCAAAGGACACTATGGCACCGTGTTTAATAAGAAATATAGCCATTTTATTAAGGAGCTTAACCTATGTGTAAATAGTGTAACAGTGTCGAGTTGTTAATCCACATCTGTGATGGCTCGTCTTAAGGAAACGTTCAGCAGTAGGAAGTTTGCGTCAAAGAGGTAAAAAACAAAAAACAGGTACAGTCATTAAAAACATTTCATTAAACAGAAAACAGTTTCAACTGAAAGGGCACTCAGAGAGCGCAGACCTCCAACAAGGTGTTTGTACGGTGATATCTGAGGTGGCTGTTATGTTTTGTTGTATGTTTACACACAGAACACCATTCATGAAGATGGATTCACACTTGCGACAAATTCAGTTAATTTGCAACCGGAGTTACAGTTGACCTGCGTCGCACTGTAATCACAACATTAACAAAAGTAAAAATCTGTGTATCCACCCAGTGACCCACGCCACACCCTCACAATATTCATGAACGTGTAGTTTTTCAGTAACCTGCTGGCAGACAAACAAATGGCAGTGAAAACAACCTCCTTAGGGGGAAGGTAACAAGTGACCAGTTAAAATCCCTAAAACTAACAGTAAGTGTAACTATCACCCAAAACTCCATTAAACTCAACAACTTGCCTCCATCTCCCATTGAAATGCTAAAACTCACAGTGTAATTGCTCAGAGAAACCACAACAACACCACGAAGACTTGAAATGATGTTCCTAATCAAAACCCATCAACCTGAGGTGAGTACCATTCACACATACTGAACTCCACTCTTCCAGTGCAATAAAACACCACAGATAAAAACACAGCATGATAAAAACAAGCTAAAAAAAACACACAGTCCAACTTCCACTTGTCTTCTTTTTGTCCGGTAATCTGAAAATAAAACATAGTGGACATATTTGAATGTTATCACACAAACATTCAACATAATAAGGCACAGACACAGTTTCCTGTTAGTGAGGGTGTAGTTTCCACTGGGGTTCAGAGTGACGTCACCCTCACATTCAACATTCACATTCACTGAATAATTTATGTGAATACAATTTGTTTACAACCCTAAACTCAGTATTTAATGCAAATGTGGTTCTGCAGCAGGAGGTGCAGCTGTAAATGAGAAATTTCTGGTCAGAATATCTCTTAAGTAAATATAAAGCCCAAACTGAACACCATGTGTGTCACTGCCCACACGCTTTAGGTGCCAGCACAGTGGAGCTGAACCTCTTATTCATAGCGAAAGAAACAAGTAAGAACAATTTAATATTCTGCAGCGTACGTTTTCTGGGGGGAAACCCTGAGATATAAAACCAGAATCGGCTGTTAAGCAGATAAACCGAGGTGCATGTGTGCAGACTTGTTTCTGAGTTGCGAGAGCGTCCTCACCTAAAAACTCAGTGGCCTCTCCGGTGACCCCCCCAGCTGCAGTAAAGCTACACTGAGTCCGGCCTTCAGCGCTGAGTAGTCCGGCTGCTCAGAGTACTGCAGAGCCATCACCGCAGTCAGGTACGTTTGCAATGCACCTAAACCCGTGACACACACACAAATACATCAGCAAAGGGAATGTCAACACTTTAATGTTGTATAAGAAACATTTTAACTCACTGGAAACTCTCTTCTTCCCAAAGCAGTGACTCAATAGTGCAGGAACATCCTCCATGTACCTACAATGAGAACGTCTTTGAGTAATTTGCATTTCTCTGTCTCCTACTACTAATTTGATGATAAACTCTCTCACACCTTTGTTTCTGTGTGGCTACTTGGTCCGGGTGGGTGAGGGCGGTCCACGGCAGCGCTCCTGTGTGCCAGCGCAGCATGCAGTAACCCAGAGACTGCAGGTCACTGCGTCTGGATGGAGCTGGACAGAGGACACAGACAGTGGTGATCAGAAGATATTAAGGCTCTCCAAGTACCCCCGTTGTGACTGACGTTAAGATACAGTAAGGTAGGCCGACCCTATTCAGTAATGGAGGGAAGCAGGTTTATTCCAAGAAGATTATTTATTGTTCACTGTTGTTGGATCCTGAACTGAAGAGTCTGTACTGCGGTGGACAACCTGTGGCCCTTTGCTGCCACTCTACAGCTGTCACTATCCATTAAAGGCAATAAAAGCCGACCCCCCCCAAAGAATTTCTAGTATTTTAATAGTATTATGTTTTTTAAATGAATGAATTTAAAAATATTTCAGCAATTCCTCTGCATACTATTAGAAGCAGCTTATGTATCTCCAGTGGTACACATACCATAGATTCAGAACCAGTGATACATCAACACCACAGAATTACTCTCAGATGTACAGATCACCTTGTTTTTTATCCAATGTTGAAAGAACATTTTACATGAAAAAAATAAAAATAAAGAGAAGCCTGATGGCTCCGCAGACAGATGGACTGTGGGAGGATGAGTGCAGGTGTCTCTCATGGCAAGAAGAAAATAAATCTGGTAGCGTTTGGTTGACGGTAGCTTGTGTGGAGAAATGATTTGCTGACGTAGGACTCAGTGAACCACAGGACTGACTCACCTGCTCCCTTATGTGCGTCCAGGCTGATAAACTCTACAGTGCCCTCATGTGGCGTTCTGCTGGCTTCACGGTACTCTACATGCTGTCCACCTGGACAGTATCTGAAGGCATGGCAGTATCCTACTAGGTATATCTAACACCACAGACACAGACACAGACACAGACACACACAGACACACACACACACACACACACACACAGACAGACACACAGACACACAAAAAAAGAGTGATCAGAGTAAAACACTTTCAGTGATCTGCCACTGACGGATTAAAGTGTCTACAGAATATTTCTCACCTGTGATTTCTGTCCTGGTTGGATGTAAATGTTTTCTGCATTAATATCAGCGTGAACATACTCGTTTGAATGAACATACTGCAGCACATCTATCTGCAAGGAGAAAGAAATGTTACTGTTTATTATGCAAGGGGGGAATCATAGCTCTTCACGTGCTCTGGATCTAAAAATAAGAATATTGTGTGAAAAACAATCGTACAAGTTTACACTTACTATTCTGCAGGCGAGCTGAAGAACAGCTTTCTCAGGAAGAAGCTCATCTTCTTCCTCCATGACAGACTCGAGAGACTGACCCATGTTGGGGAAAATCAGGAACCTGTAAGAGAACAACAACATATATCAGAATCACGAGTTAAAGTAAAATTATTGCATATGTGTGTAAATATTCACATATAAATGTTTTTCACACCTGTAAGATTCTGCATGAAGACCAAAGCCAACACAGGAAGGAATCCCCAGAAAATCCATCTTGTTCTGTTTGATCCACTTGTCCACTAGAGAGACAATACGTTTTAATAGGAGGATTACCGTGTGTTTGTACGTGAGTAAAGTTACCTGACAAATCAGATTACAGCTAACGAAGGGTTAAGGATGGCACAATGACGCTCCTGATGACTAAGTTCTTGTACGCTTCTGCTTTCATCTGAATGTATTGTGAAATAAAAGACTGATACTTTTCTGTGATATTGTGTAACTAGATCATATGAGAAAACTGCCAGAACCCTTGGTGCTGTCTCTTTTATATCATAGTTATAAGTGGTTCTGTTTCTGGCTGATAGCTGTTTTAAAAGTCAAAAACTTGTAAAATTGATTTAAAAAAAAAAGCCAAAAACAAAAAGTGATAAATACTTCTGCTATCTTTGTTTTAACAAAGTCAAAGTTTACTTCTCTTGTAGTTAACATCACAACTATTAGAAAGTATGACTGCAGCCCACCCTCAATGCCTTTATTTGATAGGACAGTTGAAGATAGACAGGAAAGGGGGGCAGAGAGAGAGAAGGGGGACAACATGCAGCAAAAGGCTGTAAGTTTACATTTTTCTTCTATTTGTTTGAGTACTTTTAATGAACAGATGCAGTTTACTGTAATGGTTGTGACTAATGTCTCCTGTATGTTGTGTTTGTGTTTTTGCCCTCTGCTGGAATAAAGATCTGATCTGAATACACCTGTTTGGAGTTCAACTTGAAACATACTAAAAACTTACCAGAAGCAGGTTTAGCAGCTCTCTGCAGAAAGTTCTGCTCATTGAAGATTCTTCCATCTTTAGCTGCCTAAGAGGAAGAAAGATAAGACAGACTTTATTGATCCCACTGAACTGGAGCATTGATTTCAGGAAATAGAGAACATATAAAAACATTTAGTTTGTTGATGAATACATAAATGGGAAAGTGATGATTTCTTTATAATAATAATTAATCACTTTTTGGAATGAGTACTCAGAAACACCTTGAATATAAGTGTTGAGATAAAACTTACCAGTTTGAGGATGTGATTTGATTCTTTAGAATTTGATCGTGAAACAGTTTGGAAAACTGAAAAAAGGACAAAATGATATTATTGAATTATAATAGAACTGCAGCTCTATCCCCTAAACTAGGTGAGCCATCTCTTTGTATACTGATGGTCCAAAACATCTGCTTTAATGAAGTTAACTGGACCAAAAAGACTGTAAAAATTACTAACTGTTTCATCATCCAGTATTTGCTCTGATGTCCTGTACACTGTCTCACCTTCGTAGATGAGCTCTGTCGTGCTCTGACTGAGCAGTTTCACCAGCTTCCACTTCCTGCCCGTCTTATCTGTCACTTCCTGACCTTCCTGCAGCGGCTCCACAGCGGACATATGCTTTGCCTTCTTGGCCTTGCTTTTACATGTAGCTGAAAAAGTTAAAAGTGGAAAGTTTGTCTCTGTGGGCTTCAAATGACATCCTAGTATCACAGAGAGCAACAGGGTGAAATAAACCGATGGCAATAAAACATATCTCTTTAGAAATGTGGAAACATTACAATTGTTTTTGTATTCTGGTAAAAAAGATGTTGATTATTTAAACATGTTTTAAGGCATTGGTGAGTTTTTTGACAGCAGAGTAATAAAAGAGGATGAACATCACAGTTACAGGGTATTTAGCCTAAATCCCATTAAATTTTTGCTCACCTTTCATAGGAGACCTTGAGACTGGTGAGGAAACAGGGGAAGAAACAGTCACATGAGCGCCGTCTACCGTCGACTCCTCTGCTTTCCTACTCGGCCTCTTTCCCTCTTCTAGCTGCTTCGCTGCAGGGCTGGAGAGTTTTGCCTTTCCCCTGGCTGCATTAAGGATCCAGCAACAATCAATATGAATTAAAGAAAAGATTATTAAAGAAAAGAAGAGCGAGAAACAGATTGTGTTTGTTGTTCACCTCACCTTGTCGAGGGGATTTGACAACAGGAGAAGAGGAAGACTCTAAAGTCGGCTCTACCGTTGCGTCGAGTTTAAAAGTGACTGTGTGCTGCTTTGGTGGAGTTCCAACAAATCCAACATTGTTATCTGCTGATACAAATCATAGCCTTTTTGTTCCAAAGAAAGGCATCAGCTGTCAAATTACTTTACACTTACACCACCAGTAAGTGTTACCTGAAGGTTAAAGCCACATGTCACACTAAGGTGCATGTGTCTGTGCCCCCTTCCCTCACATCTGAATTTAATAAATCTCTCCTAGAGCAGAGCAGCTGCTCCCAGACCATTTTAATTACCTTCAATCCTGTCATGGAGTCCTCTGACAGGGTTAGTGAAGGGCACCACTGGTGGAGCGACATCTTTAATGTTGAATGTAACATCTTTGTCCAGACGAAGGGAGTTACGGGTCTTTCGCAGGGCAGGACGAGTTGTAATTGGAATCGAGCTGATACATGCATGAGCTGTAGAAAAAGAGAATTCACATTTTTCAAAGGTTTATAACTACACAACGTCTAAAATCTAGAGATAACTCCGAACTAAATATTGCCAAGATACCTTTACCTTTACTGTCCGCAGGCTCGAAACTTGTGGTTGAAGCTAGGCTCGTTTTAACTGCGGATGTTGCTGCTTCATCTCTTTTGGGTGGAGAGAGACTTAAAGACGCCGTGGAGCTCACAGGTCCAGATTCATCAACAGCACAGGGAAGTTTCTCCCCACATGAAGGGCAAAATCTGAAACCAGGCTGCAACTTTGTACCACACTGGGGGCAGAAATGAAAAGGCATTCTGCAGGAGTAAACACACACACACACACACACACACACACACACACACACACACACACACACACACACACACACACAGAGAGAGAGAGAGAGAGACTATTATTCACTGAACCTTACTGCCTCAAGTGTCTCTCTGGGAGTAGCCCTCTAAGTATTGACAGCGACGATGTCCGTTGGCATGGAGATGAATGTCCTAATTATCCTTCACCATGGCAACTACAGCAAGACTCGTCTTACAACCACATCAAACGTGATTAGACGCTGTTTTATTTCTGTCAAACGATGTGTGTAAAATTAAATAAACATATAACTAAAGATAAAGGACAGTAAACGTTTAGATCCTAAAGACACTGTTAACCTACTTAAGGTAACGTTAGCATGCAAACATTAGCAGTGTAGTTGCAACACAACAAATCAAAGATTCAGAACTCGACATTTAGAGAAAATAATATGAACTAAAGTCTGTTTCTTACATGAAAACCTGCAGAGAATAAAACAATATAAATAACACACAGCTCAACGGAAGCTAGCTAACGTTAGCCAACTAAAACTGAACTTTTTAAAAATAAAAATATAACCAAGTTTTTGGGCGGAAGTATCCTCTTACTTCTGGTTTTAAGCTTCTGGCTTTTAGTTAAACTGTGGACGAGTTAAAATAATTTAAACATAATCTTAGGACTAACACAAACACTCCTCCACCGCTTCAGCCTCTGTTTGGGTTCAGCTCTTCTTCCTCCCGGGCTTTAATGACGGTTCACAAACCAGCCTGTACGGACATTACCGCCCCCTGCTGTACATTCAGGAAAACACACACACAAAAACAATAACAAAAAACAAAAAAATAAATAAATTGACCTCTATAATTCCTGATCATTTAAATTAATTAATTTAACGATGATGTGCTTTCCATGATTTCTTTCCAAGTAGATTTTCTAATGTTTCTAATGCTGTCCCTCCCTCTCTCTATTCCCCCTTTTCTGTCTCTCAGCTGTCACTATCCATTATATAAAATAAATAAAATGTACTTGCCATTACAGGGTTTTGCACATGATCCAGAGAGAGAAAATTAAATGGGTTTCATTCCGACTGTGGTATCAAACATGAGGGGGTTGAATATTTCATACATTATGGTGAGATGATGAACATTCAGTGTTGTATGTTTCATTAAGGGCAAACATTACAGAAGTACGGCTCCTAGTAAACGATTATATAAAATGAAATACAGCTTCAGTGAATACATAAATAAAAAGGTTTATTTTAGGACATCATTTACATAATTTGCATATGAAACTGAAAAATTGAAAATAGGACATATTTCAGTTGAGTCTTAATAATATAATCAAATTCAATTTAATAATATTTTTAATCTGTGAATTCAAAGTGTGAGTGGAAAAATATACTCGTGTCTAAAACATAATATTCACCCTTTTATGCAGGAAAGAATGACAGTGTAATACAAATAATGTGGATTTGTGTGTTTAAGTATAACAATCGGGACAACATTTCTCACAATACCATTTCAGTGTTTTACTTGGTGTAAATACTCTTTTTGTAAAATATTCTATATTAAATAAGTAGATGAGGCCTGAACAGTAGCCACACTCATTAAAAACATAGCATTTGTTATGTGAAATAGCACCTCTGCTCACATTCCCTGAATGATTTATTTCACAAAAGTGAACACATTTTTATGATGGTTGCAGAGATGGTTGTTGTGTGAGGACCAACACCTCCACTATTAAACACTGTGGGAACCCATGGAATAACTAATATTCATTTGTTATCATCCTGGGGCCTGAGGTGAGAGTTTATAGGACTACGACTGAAAATCTGTGTACTTTAAAACATGTAGATTTGAAAACAGTAGACATTGTTACAAGTGAATAAAGATGAAAAATTAATGAATTAATCAGCCTCCTAGCCGGTGTTACCTAATAAAAAAGTTTGACTCTATGGGAGCTGCAGAGGAGAGTCATAAAACTGTTTCTAGACAGAAGATCGGACTTCATTTCCAAAACCTCCAATCTTGTCATTACGGACGATACTTGTTTGAATTTCTATATATTTAATTTGAAGGAAGCAGGAACCATTCAGGTAATTGATTGAATCATCTCCAAATAGCTCCTTTTTTAAAATGTGAAGCACTGAATTAAAATGCAATTGTGTGAACTATGTCACTGACTACATTTCCCTAAAACTAATATTTTAAAGATACATTTAAATCTAGTAATACATTATATCAACATGGGTACAAACGTAACAGGAAGATTTTACATTTACATTCATAACTAATTCTATTTATCCATTTTTCTTTACAGCAGGATGAACGACCGGAATTACCCAGGTTCCTGAGTTACTGCTCAGTTTTTACTTTTTATATGAAATTTATTCCTCTTATCAAACTATTGAGGATCAATTATTGGCCAAAACCTGTCGCTATACAAGTGTAGATGACTTCATATCAAACTGTATCCAAACATTGATTCAGAAAAGAAAATACATGAATGTTAATTGTCCATCTTAGCTAACATTGGTTCTGGCAGTGGCACTGGTGAGGTTACAGCCGGACATCGGTCAGTGGTACTTAACGAGCTAAAGTTTCCTAAAAGAACATCCACAGCAGATTTCTCTCCAGCAACAAGCCGTGACAGCAGGTATCGACATTTATCTGACTGTAGAAAGAGAAACAGAAGTGGCTTCTTTCTTGAGTTAATTGCAGTGTGAATCTACGCTAACCTTAAAACAAGTAAAGAGTAGTAGTATACAGTATATTTATAGCACATCTGGTAGGAGCTGCCCTGACAATCAGCATATTCAGCTGATGACTAAAGTTGGACATTTCAGCTTGGCATCACAACAAATAAATATCCCACACTCCGATATGAATTAATTATTCAAAAGATGAATTATATGAATTGAAATGTAATTCCCATATTAAAAAGGCACTTGGCATCGGACACAAATAAAAGTTTTTCCGACTGTTAAACTTGGATGTCTTCCTATTTTTTCACCACTGTTATGGACACAGATATGTAACAAAATGGCTCGTCTTCGTTCTAACATGCACATTTGCTCCTATCAGAGCTCTCTGAGATATCTTGGTTGGTTGGTCCATTAGCTCGGACAGTCCCGTCAGGGATCCAGGACTTGTCAACACATCGTTCCATCCTCTTCATGATCAGATCCAGCAGGACATCCACAGCCTGGTTGACGTTCTGGCCGTTTGCAGCACTTGTTTCAAAGTATGGGATTCTGCATGGAAGGAAATATAGTTTATAAACACTGGACCACAGAACAATATAACATAAACCTGAACCTAGTTTAGAGTAAAAATTCTATGGTCTTCTCATATAACACACATAGAAACCAAACAAACTCCACCAGCCTTCTGTGTTGCCCTCAGCTCCAAACCCAATAATTAAAACTGCCAATGTAAATAATCTTTTGTTTTCTTGTTTTTGTTTAATTTTATTTTTAAAAGATCACAAACAGAGTGAATAACTTGAGGACTATTTTCAGCTGCAGATGAAAACACATATGATACATACAGCAACAGGTCAGCATATGTGTTATCAACTCAAATTAAACTTGTGTGCCCAGATTTATCGTAATGAATGAACAGGTCATTCAGTGCTGAGGCTCCTTTATTGTGTTTTAATAGTTTTTTGGCAACAATGGAGCTCTCTGACACAGAGTAATAAGGTAGTAGTAGTATATCAAGTATATCAGCGTTGATTACACACAGACTATAATTGTTAGAAAGATCAATAAATTGTTGGTTTTGGTCTTTTCCTGGGATTTGTTGACGGTATAGAATATTATAACACTTGTTTTTAAAACTTAAAAACATGAATCATTAAATGTGGTCCTCCGAGTCCCACGAGTATCAGTGAGGTTTATTCCTCTGCTGAAAGCCTTTAAAACATTTCACACCGTAAAGATTTCCTTTACAATATCTGTGTTTTTAGTAAAGGCGTGTCTAGCAGGATATTTTACAAATGTGGACAAATATTTGATTTTCGAGGAGGACCAATTTATTCTGACATTCTCCTGCAGACTTTGGCAAACAATGCAGCCACTGCCTTCTTGACAAACACTTGAGGGAGAGGTTCATGTACAGATGGTTCAAAAATGAGACATACCCATACTTCTCTGCCAGCTCACGGGCCTCTTCTTCACTGACTGCTCTCTGATCTGACAGGTCACATTTGTTGCCACACAGAACGACGTCTGGACTTTCGCAGTACGCGTGAATCTGTAACTGACCTGAAAGACACATTCATTTATTATGTATTCACTCCTTTGTTGTATAAAATGTATTATCCTTACTTTTGAGAAAAATATCAAGACATCGTTATTGTATTATATTCTATATAGTAGTAGCAGTAGCTCAGGCTGCGTAGAGAAAGACTCTTAAATGGAAGATTACACATTTATTCACACTAACAGCAGCCTAGTGTCATTCATCATTTCATCATTGACTGAAGTATTTTGGAGGTCAACAAGGAATTTTATTTAGTAAAATGTGCTGTGCACTTTGTCTTAAACTAACTCAGGACTGTTTTTTTGATAGAATCGTCAGTTTGCTGACAAAAGTGTACATTCAGTGTGATACTGCAGAGAACGTACTCATCCAGTTTCTGACGTTGAGGAAACTTTGTTCATTTGTGAGATCAAACAGGAGGAGGAAACCCATGGCGTCTCTGAAGAACGCAGTCGTCAAACTCCGAAACCTGATACCATTCAGAACAAATTATATAATTAATAGTGGGAAAGACACATTTGAAGACCAGTGAAGACGAGACCAGGTTTGAGGAAGGTGAGAAAGTGCTGGTAGAAGTAATTCATGTACCTCTCCTGTCCTGCAGTGTCCCACAGCTGCATGTGAATCTTCTGTCCTTTACCTGAAGATCCATCTGGACCAGTTGATTTGTAAATCTTGAAACAGAGACAAGTGAGGTCAAACTAACTGGATGTTCTCTGCACTAAATTTAACTAATATAAACAGCTATAAAACATTAAATCTCAATCCGGGTCATTGTGTTGTTCTAATGCGGCATGTTGTTACTGACAGCTTGAATTTTTAGTGTGTAGTAAAGTTAAGTTGCACATCTGCCTCCACTAGAAAAAAAACAAGAATAACTAGCAGTGTTTCCTCTATGTTGATTTAGGAGCGGCAGCCGCCGCTGTTAAATTTCTGCCGCCTCGGTATCAGAAATGGGGCAGACGCACAATGTAGTCACGGTTGCCTTTTAAATTATCCTGCCAACATAATGCACCCCCGTTGGCTGCCGCTCACATTGCAATTTAACAACAAGTAGAACTATTCAGAGGTTATTGGGGCTGTCCAGTTTAACTCCACATACTGTTGTGTTGATGTAGCTTATTGTCAAAATGTTCGCTTTCTTCCAAGTCGACTATTAAACTAACAGCTCCACCAAAACGTCACCGCGGTGGGTCCGTTTTAATTGGACAATGTTCAACTCTTCAGTTCTCAGCTCAACGTCCAGATATCAAACATCTGGAAACATTAAAACGGTAAATATATTTGTTTGTGTTGCAGCGAAGTGTCAGTTCTGTTTCATACGTAAAACATTTGCCGGTGTGACAGGACGGGTGGACAGGGGGTGTTCGGACAGGCCTGCCCCCACTGCTAAAAATAAATCCTAGAGGAAACACTGAACTAGGGATACTTGGAAACATCCATTAATTAAATAAATCATCTAATAGGTTTGATACGTGTATTTGAGCCATCTGTGGGGAAAGCAACCTACTGAGTAGCTCTGGTTGCTAGTACTGATGGTATAAGTGAGCGAGGTGTGGTGGTGAGAAAATCTATTTTATGCCACAAACTAATATCAAAATAAACACAAAATAAAAACAGGTTTCCGGGTTAAATGGACCAGCGTGTATGATTTAGTGGCATCTAGATTGCAACGAGTGTGTAGAAGAAACTAAGGCGGCTGCAAAACTCCTGAAAAATACAAAAAGCCCCTTTGTGCAGCTGTAGAAACATGGTGGTTCAATATGGAAGAGGACCTCACATATAGAGTCATAATGTGTGCAATCATTGGAAATTAGGCTTTTCATAGTGCATTGTCTATTTGTATGAGCAATAATCACTGACAATTAAAACATACAAACCAGCATATACATGCATATTGTTTTCTAAATTAAAACCATTTTCAGAAGTGCCAAGAAGTACGTTTTATATCATCACACATATCAAACATAACAATATTATCCACATTTTCTTTGATCTATTGAACAGTGCATCACTTCAGTGGGTTGCTATAAACACTTTTCCTCAGCCAGCAGTTTTTACACTTCATGGACTTTAACAGTCAAAGAGAGCTTTGGGTCGTTTGAGGAGACACACTAATTACTTATTGTCTGCTTTAACCACGATGACTAGTTGTGATATTTTACAAAAGCTACTCTGTAAGTGGAAGTTTCATAGCTAATGCAACTTTTAAAATCACAGCTGCCAAAACATTTGATTTGTGGCTCATAAAAGATCCTTTCACTGTGTCTTTATCTTTTTATCAGAAGTGATAGAAACAGTGATGGACAGTTACTCAAGATAAACTGTACTGGATTGACTGAATGTCCAGTATAGCTATGAAAAAACTTTTCAGGTATCGGGATATAATCTCTCAGCTGGAGGTCAGCAACATTCAAGAGAAAATATTGAGTCAACATGAACACTGCTCCGCTGTTTGCCAATGGTATGAAGTGTTTATTCTTAAGGAGGGTGCGTCCTGCTGTTCACCAGCATTAGTCATAACTCAGACTCCTGTTGCAACATTCATCAGTAATCTTTTGTTACAAGAGAGTTACTTCATGGGGTAGGAATGCATTTAAGCCCCTAATTAGGCAGCTATAAATGCTTTTAGCACACATGGACACGAGGAAATGTTCCATCTGAAGTGCAGAGCGTAAAATCCTTGTGTGCTTTTATTGAATGAGTATTGAATGAAGGAAAACCCCAACAACTACAATGCTGATTTGTTGTATTAAAAGTTGATTGAACTTACCACTCTTTTTTCTCTGAAGTCTATTCCAACTGTAGTGATGAACTTGGAGTTAAACTTCCCATCTGTGTATTGGTAGAGGAAGCTTGTTTTTCCCACGCCAGAGTCACCGAGGGCTAGGAATTTGATGAGGTAATCATAGTCCCCATCAGACATAGTGAGTGCTTAATTTCTGAAACACACAAACAAAACGACTCAATAAACCAACAATCACACTATTTGGCAAAGATATAGTGGTATTTGTTTGTTTTCAGTGAAGACACTGAAGTCTACCTATCATCTAACCACTCAAACATCAGGGAACTCCTGAAGTGCATGAAGCTCTTGATATTTAAAAGGATAACCAATACATTCGCTCTAAAACTAAATTAGCAGCAATTATTCTTCCTGCAAATGAGTGTTACCTGTGTCATAGAGCTCCACTGTTGTCCAAAAAGATATTGAGTTACACCTGGAAACACTGGGTGAAACATGGGCACTGTAGTTTATTTGAATTTGATTTGCTACATGTTGTTTCACAATGGAGGAGAATTAGGGAGAGCTTTGTTTCAGGTAAGGTGTGTAGGTGTTTGTTAGTGGCCATTCGAACAACTACTTTGCATTAAGAGATTCCCAGATACTGAGATCTGTGATCGTCTGGTATCGAGAGACTACAACAAAACTAACAGGAGAGGCCGGGTCGGAGGTCTAATCAGGCCACACAAGTGAAAACACCTGTGTTAGTGGACTAATGTCTGCGTCCTAAAGGTCATTTAGACATACTTTACTATGTTTAATAATAGGATTTTGGAACTGAAGTTGATGCAGACTTATTCCCTCTGTCATCCCACACTTCCCTGTATGGCATTTAATCTGTTATCTTATCTGTTGTCTTTCCAGTCCAACAAGTAGATTTAACAGTATGTAATTAACATTTAATTGCAGTATCATCTTTACATGAATTCCATTCTCACTCTGGTGCAGGTCAAGTGAGAACAGCCATAAAAACAAACTGTCTTTGTCAACAGAGTTACATGAAGAACATCATGTCCTGCTACAGATGCCAACCGGTCAATGCAGCACAGGAGGAGCTCACAGTCTTCACACACTTACTGTAAAATAACCTGTACAGTGTATTGGCAAGGAGCCAACTAGGGAAAAGGAAACAAACTGACGACAAAGATTAATTATAGAAAATTATGTCTCTTGTCCTGTCAGTGTCACCTTTCCTGTTGTGCACCCTTTTATTGTCCTAAATTGCAAAATAGTGTTGCAACTGATTCTATGTGAAAATCTGTTTTGACAGTACGTAGGCTCAGCTTGCCAACTAGGCTATTAATTATGCATGCATATTGCCAAACATTCATTTCCCAAACATCTTAAAAGTAACATAAGAACCCGGTTTGGATCCACCCTCATTAGGCTCTTATGCTGTGTAACATACAGTCAACGCTGAAGGGAGAAATACATAATGTCTTTCACACTTTTCCAATATTATGCAAGACTTCCAGATGTTGATTGGTACAGCTCTTGGCATTGTGGGCTAATGTGTGTAACGAAAGAGCTGTTTCATCTTGCTGACACAGTGACAGGAAGTATTTTAAATTCCTCTCCCTCTCCAGCCACAGACAC
Source organism: Dicentrarchus labrax (assembly GCF_905237075.1). NCBI lineage: Eukaryota > Metazoa > Chordata > Actinopteri > Moronidae > Dicentrarchus > Dicentrarchus labrax. The sequence continues at coordinate 18,485,127 of NW_026136719.1, read as the reverse complement.
ACACATAAAAACACACCACGCTCAAGTTTATGTCTATTCACTATCACTATGGCAAGAAAGTAGTTGTTAATTCTCTCTACAGATTACTGGCTTGGTGCTCTACACATATTGGAGTAAAGGCTGAATTTATATGAATTAAGGACGTGTAGAAGCACATATTTTCTTACACTTTTATTTTTTTATTTATAACACTATATACTTACTGGATGAACCGTTTTCACTTGACATGGTTGACCAATTCTGATCAAAACACTTAAAGGAAAGTGCAGATGTATCATATGACCAAGTCTTACATTCTTTCACTGTAACCCCCAGTGAACCTTTCATCTGGAGATATAAGCAGCTTAAGGTCTCGTGCAAAATCAAGATCCATGATAAATGTGATGGAAGTGGTAGCCAAAAGCACTGATATGGCCTTAAAGGGTGAGCTCTGACCACCGAGCCCCAGAACTATGAAGTCCACATTCCTGCTCACGGGCCTGTTTTGACTCAGATAGATTAAAAGTTATAAATAAGGTTTTATTTATAAGTTTCAAAAGCCACCGCCCTCTGTATCAGAGCTGCTAAAAGAAGCTCAGGTTGGGAAACTCACACAAACTTTAAATCATTGATTATGTTTTAATTTCCTTTAGTTTTTTGAGGTGATGCTTTGGTTTTAAGGCAACCCTGAATCTACAGAGTTAAGATTCCCACAACACAAATTAAAGAAATACAATGTGGCCATTAAAGAGCCACAGATGTGTGTTATAAGTACACTCTTGAAAGCACTGAAACCCCCAGACCCTACAGTGTAAGTGCTAATCAGCTTGCCTAATTTTTAATCAATGAAAATCATGTTATATCAGATCACAACATCCATGCCTTTATATTCACATAAGACCAAGACAGCTTATTAAAAGCTTAAAACTTGCAACTTCCTGCCACATTTCATTGTTAATTACGCCAGTTTCCTGTTAACTTCCATTCAAAAGGCCCACTGATACAAGTATACTCAGTTGCCAAACTATTTGGTACAATTAGTTAAAACAAATGCAGTCCTGCAGGTTATAATGTTATTTTATTGAAACTATTTAAGAGAGTTGCTGAGTCAACTTCATGGTGACGCTGCTGATTTGTATTGCGTTACACTATGCCATGTTTCTAAACTTTTGTTCACCATTATTTAATCCATCCATGTCTGTAAACCTCCAAAATGACTATAAACATGAATTAGCACCTCCTGTCTGAGCTTGTATCTAATAAACTGTCCACTGTGTGTCCTCAGGAGACCTTTGCCACAGCAGGCAGTGTGACCCGTGGTAGCACAGCTGTAATTAATAACATTAATTATCTCTGCGTCACATTTAGTGAAGGTCCTGTTACCGACCTTATTACTGAAAACCACTATAGAAGAAGTTGAGTCAGTGTATGATTTCTGTTTGAGTGAAAACAGGTCAGAGAAGTGACACAGTCAAGTAAAAACCACACGGTGCTGGAGATGTAGATCATGTCAGCAAATTTCTGCAGACTATTATCAAGCTAATCAGTAATCAGACAACTCCAACATTTGAGGCCCAATCGGAAACAAGAAACAGCATAACCTCACATTACTAAGCCAATGTTATACTGAAAACAAAGCAAAGGTTCGTGCATCGTGTGTGCAGTACACAAAGTTGTGCTAAAAGCTCAAATTCAAGGCCATTTTCTAGTCATTAACACTTCCCAGCCCCATCATAGCTGTGAAAAGGAAGCAAGCTCTGATGGCAGAGCATGATCTTCCGTGTTAGGCAAGAAAACACTGCGAGCAGTAAACAGTCAGAAAGAACAAGTCTTTTTCAGCCTTTCTAAAAACAACAATGTCAGTACCTGGCCTCCTCCACTGGATGTAGATCTCTCCAAAGGAAAACATAGCACAGAAAGCACTAAAAGCTGGCTGGAAGACCTGTGAGACTTCTTCACTATGAATCACTGCCTGTGGTTGAGTGGTCTGCCAATTACCTTCTTAATATATTAACTTTCCTTAATCACCTTACAAATTGTGCGTGTTAAACTCATTTGGGTTCAGAAGAAATAACAGTGGACAGTCTCACGTTGCCCACAACCTTTTAACAGACAACAAACGAGGCCCTGTTGCACTACGGGAGAGATTAAGGTGGCACATAATACAGTGCTCCTCTCACTGACGGGGCCTCAAAGGCAGCAGTTAAATAGCACTCTACAACCAAGTGTGAACTATCGTAACCGAATTTATTGGTGTCAATAACCACAACAAAAACTATTGTGTCTGCGATCACACCAACAGCTATGTATAACTGACCTGTAAGGTGTGTTTATGTTCTTAAGTGATCACCAATAAATTAGTGTATTAGTGTATCTCAGACAATATCAACATTAAAAATAAAATTAGTGCCTATTTTCTTTTACTGCCATTTGTTGATGTCATTTAATATGAATTAGAAACTATGAATACAATAATTCTCCGAATACTGATTTTAATATCTAAACACAATCTATTAGCTGATACACAGTAACAGTCTACCACCATCTAATGCCAGAAGAAGAAATGTAGGTGGGAGCTCACCACGACTGAACTGATGTAACTAATAGCAGAAAATTAATTTTACAATGATACCACCAGACAAACTGTATTCAGTGTGGATCTGTCATGTCTGACCGATACCAGATCCACCAATTAAGATCAGTGTTGGTGGCAATAATCGATCCATGTGTCAGATCAGTGCAGCTTCTGTTACCAACCGGTCAATGTGGGACACTCACAGGCCCGAAGCTTCATATTCAACAACTGGTAATTAGTTTCTGGTACCAAAAAAAGAGGAAAGATTAGACTTGAATTTTGCTTTGTGATCAATAAGTAATAACCAAAAAATAAGAAAGGCACACTGCTTTACACAAATTAAAAAAGCCTTTGATAAACAGGGTTAACGTCTATGTGTCTTCTTCAGGGCATTTAAAAATCATATGGCAGCTCACATTTAATGATATAATGTAATTTAATTGATCACTAATATGTTTTGTACAACTGTACACACCACTAAATAACATAATGAAATAACGAAACTTCTTACCCAGTCTTGAGGCCCTATTTTGTAGAGGGTCCTTAAGCTAAACTAGTCTAGTTTTGAAGGCCTTTTAAAGGAATTTAACTTTTTAGAAATGCATCGTTCAGAAACTTACCACAAACCAATTAGTAACATACAACGTGCAGAAAGTGAAAACTATTGTGGTCTTCTTTTGAAAAACTTAACTACCTTATTTCATGAATGTCTGATAACATTAACATGTGCTGCACTGCATGTGCACTAGAACTTCATAAATAAAGTCCCTATCTGTAGGGGCTCATTTGAGTTTGACACAGGGCTACAACACGTTTTTAAAAGGTGCTATTTAAGTTGATTAAATATTTTATATGAATGTATTAGAAATTCTACTCATGATTTTGTGGTATCTTTATGTTATCTGTCTTACGTTGTTTGTCTTTAACTTGTTATTTGTGCATTTTGTGGCCAGCCTTCCTATACAGATACAGCTTTACAGCTTTACAGCTTGAGCTCTACCTAAATATCTGTTCTGGCATTTGCTCCTTCAATGGGAGTTAACCCAGTTGCTGTGTTTGCCAGGCAAGTACTACCACCCATGCAGACCAGCAAACAAAAAGCAGCTTTAATCATTTGTCAGGGAGTAGTGGAAGACCCACCCTGGGCAGCTGTCCAACACAGAGGCCAGGCCAGCTCCTTAAGGACAATCCGGATATACACATACCATAAACCTGAAAGGGTGCAACACAAAGCCTGACACTCCAATAACGTGAAACTCAGAATAAGATCAAATGAATTGTTATGAGCAACCATGCATCTTTAAAAACTTTCTGGCTACCAAAGCTGGTATCTAATCTTTAAAATACCTCAGAGAGCAGGATTTATCAGCAGCAGGCAGTGTGAGGCACACAAAACTTATTCCCACAAACAAATTAAAACTCAAATCGATTCACTGTAACAAACAGACAATCTAATGACCCTCAGCTGGTCCTCATGTGGCAGTCACTGGTGGTCAGGCGACCGCATAAACCAAGAAATATTCACTTTAATGTCCTTTATTTGGACCCTGCCAACAAGTCTATGTTGGATGCCAACTACCCAGCTTCCTCTGTCAGACATATTGCAGCATACATATGGGTCCAAACGTGCCTAAACGCTGCGGTAAATGTTAATAACTTGAGTAACGTCGTTGTTTTAAAGCGGTGTTAGTGTGTACCAGTTATTGGGGCGAGTGTGTGAGAGGCTAACGAGGTCTGGGTACAACCGTGAGAAGAGGATCGGGCAGGTGTAACAATGTGTCCCGGCTCTCTGTGAGTATGTGAGGCTGGATTTAACCAGCAGTTTGAAGAGCTGTTACCAACACACACAGGCGACTGAATTAAAAATTAAAAGACCACTTTTTTTTAAATTTTAAGTCTCTCGCTAACTCTCCTGACAGATGCTGCGGACTGATATTTCCTGGAAACTCACTTTAGGTACAGTTACTTACCCCCGGGGCGTTGTTGTTGCTGCTGCTGTTGCTGCGCACCGTGTCGTCAAACAGTTACAGTTGGATGTTTCGGTTGGAAGCGACCGTTGGAGACTTTCTCCCAAACGTGGATAAATGAAGACTTTACTTTCTCCGTCGCCTCTGAGCCATTAGCTGACAATGAGACCAGCTTCATTAAGACTGAACAGCGGCGTTACTTTCCGTGGTTGAGAAACAGCTCCTCCTCACGGAGCCAACGGCCGTTACATGACTCACAGCCAGCGTCAGCGGCCGGGGGAACGCCGCCATTACAGCCACCGACCGGCAGAGGGCGCCATGGTTACCACTGTACACTACCACACTGATACAGGGGGAGGACTCTTTACTCAGGCCTTTGGAGAGTAACGGATTACATGTAACGACGTGACAAACACAGTAACAGTTACATTTATTAATAAAGATGGCTGTAGCTTTCGTTACCTTACTTGCTATAACCTCTGATG